>NW_017731669.1:1003719-1043265 GCF_001890085.2 Hipposideros armiger | reverse complement strand
CCCTCTCACTGCTCTAGAAGAGGAGAGAAAAATGAGCTCAGGGACATCAAAAAGTGATTGGTGGGGGCCGGCCGAGTGGCACCTTGGTTAAGAACAAAAGGACAGCAACTTGTCTGTTCCCCTTCCCCCAATTCCCCAGCACTGTTCCCTTCCCCCCAGTACCCCAATAAAAATCCTTAAAAAAAAGTGATTGGTCAATGGAGACAGTGCTGGAGCCTTTCTGCTCTGGACACCAGGTCATGGGGTTGGCACACATGAGCATTCTCAGTAAGGAGGCTACGACTACACGTGGGTTCATAGCCTCAGGCCACCACCCATGTAACCCCCAACACCATCTGAAAAGGTCCTGGTACCTATTACCTCCTTCAGAAATGTTAGTTCCCTTCACATACCCTTAGTATTTCTCATGCTGTAAAGGAAATCCATGGTGTCTTCTTGCTCTGCTCCTCTCCTGACCCTGAGCGGGACCTCCCAATATTCCAGATCCCTTCCGCTGATGTCTTTGAAGACCTGAGCAAGTTTTCCTTCCACACTAATGAGCTTGAGGACAACATTGGCTACTTGAGGTTCGACATGTTTGGAGATTGTGAGCTGTTCACCCAGGTCTCCGAGTTGCTGGTAGAGCCTGTCTGGAAGAAGATTGTACACATGGACACCATGATTATTGACATGAGGTCAGTGGGCCGGGGGTCAGTGGTTCCTGGCCAAGCCAGGGAAGGTGCTGGAACACAGTCAAAGCTATGGGCCTAGTCAGGTAGAAAAAGGACCCCGGAACACAGGACAGCAGCTGAAAGAGACTAGTTGACCTGGCTATCAGGGTTCTGGCCAGCTAGCCCAGGGGTTCTGGTTTATTTGACTGGGTGAGAACCCAGCACTGATAGATTTTTCAAGCTCCTCCAATGATCCCAATGTGCATTCCAGGCTGAGAATTAACGGACTGATTAAGCAGTCCCCAAATGTGCCTGGTCATAGGACTCCTTGAGAAGGAGAAGGGAGATAGGAGGAACACTGCTTCCAGTGTTCCAGCCCAGCCATTACTGAGTCCAAACTCCAGGATGATACCCGATGATCTATATATTTGACAAGCTTCGTCCTAGATGTTCTGATGATCAGTGATGTTAGGATCAGCTAGGCCTCCACCTGTGGTTATGGCTCACGTCACACACAGTCAGCCCATGATGACCTTCATCGCCATGAGAATGAGGAAGCCAGAATTCCAGAAAGAATTTTCAAATTAGCTACTATTGTTGCAAAAAGAACTCTTTACCTCACAAAAGGATGATTGGAGGGATGCTTTCAGCTAGCCACCTCCCTTCTGCTTCTGTAAAGGTGCGCCTCATAGAGGCGTATTTCCCTTATAGAATGGGGGTGTGGGGATTGGAGGGGAGGGGTTGGTGGAAGAATGCCCACTGGCAGTGGCCAGGACCAGGCCCCTTCCCAGGTCCACCAGCAGGTTTGCCCTAGGCACCCTCCATCGCATGGGTTGGGGCAGGCTGCTCCCCTGGAATGCAGACAGTTCCTACTCCCATCCACCCTGGCTACTAGAGAGCCACACTGGGATTGGCTGAGGTGGATATTCCAGCTCTGGTAGTTTGCCTGCAGCATTCCCAGGGTTCTTAGTCATCACTAGGTGGCTCTGGAGCCCAGAGGCTGGTTCTCCTCCCTGGAAGATAAATAGATTGGTGCCCAGAACTGGAGCTCAGGGGCTCCTGTGTATACCTCTGATCTCTTTAGTCTTCAAATGCTCTATTAAACATTCCAACAAACCTCATGTTAAGTCCCTATCTGCTTAACTGTGCCATCTACATTTTTTAAATAGAGGGAGGCCCAGGTTACAGGTGTGCTTTGCTACGTGGCCCTTCCAACCTGAAGTTTAGAGGTTCAGATGCTGAGGTCACGTGCCCTGAACCCAGGTCAGGCCATCCTAGACCATCAACCAGAAGAGGCTCCTAACACACTGCCAGCGCAGCACTCTTCATTTCCCAGATAAAGAGACAGGGTCCCGAGGAGGTCACAACATGGGGTAAACCTATATGGTCTGGAACGGACACAGGCTTTCTCACTTTCGACGCAGTTCCACAACTCTGAGCACTCCACCACACTACATGCCACATTAGGACACTTCAACTAAGATGCCTAGTGGATTTTGTAAAGTTATGGAGAATGCAACTGGGGAGGACTGTGTTCACAAAATGTGATCTGCTCACAGGCAGCATGGGTGCAGGGGAGTAGTCCATGATCAGTAAGTGGGGGAAATTTATCAACAAGTTCCTGACTAGAGGACTTGCCAAAGCCTTTAATGTAATATATACAATATGTATCACACAATGTATTAATATGTAATCAGAAGGGGTGGGTATGGCATGCAGTATATTCTAAATGAACTTGACCACAAAGTCTCTTGTTCTCAAGAGACTAGTGCTCTGGGGAATGTCAACCAAAGAATTGTGTAGGAGGAGGAAGGGGCACTAGACTGAGGCCACCTGGAGTTAGAACCCCCCACAGGACAAAGATCTGGGATTCCCAGAGAGGCACCTAGTGCCTCACTGTGAGCTCTGCCCCTGGTGGCCTTCACTTCCTTCCCTCAGGTTCAACACTGGTGGCCCAACCTCCTCCCTCTCCGCCCTGTGCTCCTACTTCTTCGAGGAAGGCCCTCCCATCCTGCTGGACAACATCTACTGCCAGCCCAACGACTCCATCACTGAGCTCTGGACCCACACCCAGCTTGCAGGTGCATGCAGAAGACTTCCCCTTCCTGTTCTCATTCTAGAAGCTTCCAGAAAATTAGAGAAAGACAGTTTGGGTTCAGGTAAAAGTAACAATAAGTGGAATTTAAGTCCCTGCCATATGCCATGCACTTCGCACATAAGATCTTTAATCCCTGCAAGACTCGTACCATTATGCCCATTTTCTAGAGGAGAAAAATGAGTCTCAGCTGGGTAAAATATCCTGTCTAACATCACTCAGCTAATAAGTGGAAGTACCAAAATTTAAACATCGGTTTGTCTAAAACCAAAATACCTCCCATTCTCCCCACTACAGCCATCAGACTGCAAGACAAATGCAGAACTAGAAGGATCCCTCCTGCCCATCACCAAACCCCAGAGAGTTTCCAGTGCTCATCTTACCTGAACTCTCAGCACATCTGCCTAAAAATAGTTCTGATACTGACAGGGCTTCTGTTACCTTCCTGGGCCCAGAACAGTGGCTGGAGGAAAGGTGCAGACCCCATGCTTCACCGAATCATGACTCTCCCAGCCCCACCCCTGGTGCATAGCATCACTCCCTCCCCCTTGCCCAGTGCACTAAACCAAGGACCTTTCACTCCCTTCAACAATAGGGATATGGATATGACCAGAAAAGCACCCCACAATTTTCCTTTGTACACTTGCTTATCACACAGGAATTTGGGGGGAGCTTCCAAGACACACTTTCAATAACATTGTAAAATGTAAATAAAAATCAGAGCCAGGTGAATTCTAAATTCAAATAGACTTTGAAGACCAGAAGTTAAAAATAGACTCAGCTCTTCAGGTCATGGGGTCCTAGAGCTATGATGTCCCATATGGGAGCTGCTAAGCATGGTTATGTGACTCATATGAACTGTGATGTGTAAAATGTAAAGTGGACACCAGACTTTGAAGACATTTTATGAAAAGGGTTTAAAATATCTCATCAATAATTTTATTGATTACATTTTGAGATGAACATATTTTGGACATATTGAGTTAAATAAAACTATTATTTCATAGTAGAGAAAAAATTATTAAAATTCATTTCATCTGGTTTTTTGTTAGTTTTGTTTTGTTTTGACTCGTTAATGTGCCTATTAGAAAACTTAAAATGACATCTGTGGCTCTCATTCTGGCTCATGTTGCATTTCTATTGGACATCACTGCCCTAGAGGCTTGTCAAGTCACAAATTTGACTCTTCTGAAGGTCCAAAGTGGAAAGTCTGGTCAAGTTAGTTCTCGTTATTCATAAAAAGGAAACATACATTTTTCTCAGAAAAGTCAAGCCTTTTCCCATTACTTGGTGATTTTAAAAAATCTGCGTGGGAGGTAGGGGGCTCTGAAGCACTTAAAATACTCAGGATTGGGCACATTTTCTTATCCCCATTTTAAAGATGCAGAAACTGGGGCTCAGAAAGGTGGTGACTCGTGTGTGAACACAAGGATGCAAAACTAAATCACAGGCCCTCCTCTCGTGGTTCCGGACAGTATGGAGAAGGTAGGTCTCCCAAGGTAGTGAACTGAATCTCCATCTTGAAAGGCTTCTCTCTTGCAGGTGAACGCTACGGCTCCAAGAAGAACGTGGTCATTCTGACCAGCAGTGTGACAGCCGGCGCTGCGGAGGAATTTACCTACATCATGAAGAGGGTGGGCCGGGCACTCGTTATCCGGGAGGTGACCAGCAGGGGCTGCCAGCCTCCACAAACCTACCATGTGGGTGACACTCACCTATACATCACCATCCCCACTGCCCACTCAGTGGGGGCTGCGGATGGCAGTTCCTAGGAAGGGGTGGGTGTGGCACCCCACGTGGCTGTCCCTGCGGAAGCAGCCCTCAGCAGAGCCAGGGAGATACTCCTGCACACTCTGAGGAGGACACAGAGGAGCCCAGGCCAGCAGGGACCCCGAGGGCCTCTGTGACCAGAGCCCTAAGGTAGGTGGGACCTCTGGGCCTCACATCAACGGCACTCAGGCACGTGGTCCTGCCTGAGTCTCCCACGGGGCAGGAAAAGGGCCTGCTGAGCTCCTGTTAGGCTTCGAGTTGGAAGGATCCTTGGGGCTCATCTATCCTGTCTCGTTACCACTGCCAGCATCCCCTCTGAACACCTAGGGAGTTCGCCTTCTCCACAGTAGTTATTTTGGGGAGGTGAAGTCCAGATCTATCCGCACCCATGCGTCGTAATCACCAGCTTCCCCCACCCCCCCCCACCCCACGCTGTCAACTAGAGCAGCTCTGTCCTATAGACTTACAACGCGAACCACAGATGCCAGGCACATGTGTCAATTTACAATTTTTTTGTAGCCACATTTAGAAAAGCAAAAGGAAGCAGGTGAAATTAATTTTAATACTATAACTTCGGGCTGGCCGAGTGTCCCGTTGGTTAGGAGTTGGCTTGGGACGCCAGCTCTGAGCAGCAGGGCCCTGGTTCAGACCCCACATATGATGGCCAGTGGCGCTGCGCCCTCTACAGCTAAGATGGTGAACAACAGCTCTACCTGGAGCTGGGCTGCGTTTAGTCGCCTGCGCCTGCGTAGGCTGCAGTGGGGCTGGCCGGCAGGCAGCTGGCTTGTGCTTTTGTGAGCCACCATGAGCAGTCCAATGGCCAGTGAGCAACTGCCTCACCCGGGAAGAGCGCAATGATAATACCAACATGGGCCAGTGAAGCGACATCCTCCACAGCTAGACTGAAGGACAAAAGGACAGCAACTTGTCTGTTCCCCTACCCCAATTCCCCAATTTAAAAAAAGAAAATTAAAATAATAATAATAATAATAATATAACTTATTTAACCCACTATATTCACAGTAGTATCATTTCAACACATACTCAATATAAAAATTATTATGAGATGTTTTCGTAAAAAGTCTTTGAAATCTTACAGCACAGTACCTGCTCATGCACTACATGCCTAGTGCTCAGTGGTCACCCATAGCTGGTGACTCCCATTTGGGACTGTGCAGGCCCAGCAGTAAGGGCCACCATACCTTTGGCACACTGTCCCCACTCTGCCTTCCCATCACCTGCATTTCCCCCATTAGAGCACCTCCCCAACTCTGCCCTGGGATCATTTCTGTCCCCACCCTGCTGAGTAGTCCTCAGGGGCAGAAGCTGTCCTACTCAGCCTCGTCTCCTACTGCCGCCACCTAGCCTAGCACCTGGTGCAGGTGATGGGTGCCCTGTGAACACACGTGAATATTAGGCTGCAAGTCTTCGTTTTCCACAGGTGGCAGCCCTCAGACCCTTAAAGATAAGTCCAGGTTCACTTAGAATCATCTCCTCCCTGCCCCAAATGCTTCCAACACAATTCTGCACAGCAAGTCTAGTTTTCCCTCACATGTTTCTCCCATGCCCTTGTTCTCCATTTTTTGCCAGGGCCCAAAAAGCTTGTGTGCCATGCAGCATCCAGACATTCCATGTTGCTACTGGGGGGCACGAGGAGAGCAGCCCTGGGTGGCAGTCTGGGTGCCTACCCTGCTCATTCAAGTGCAGCCTGTCACTGTGCTGGCTTTGGTGACCAAGCCCACTCTTGACAGGGTGATAAACTTGCAGCATGCAGACGCCAAGACTTCCCTCAGAGGTGAGCAAGCCCCAGGAGGAGACAGGGAGCCCAGGGATGACCTGGGGGAATTAGGCCTCTGGCTGGTGCCTTGGGAGCCATGCAGTCCTGCTCTGCTGGAGTCATCTGGGACCCAAAAGTGAAAGACTTTTAGGACCCTGCCTATAGTCATGGTAGAGGTGAGGCTGGAAGAGCAGGGGGTACCTCAATCCCTATTCAGTGCTCCTGGAGCCCCAGGTTCCAAGATGTCTGAGTGAGGATGAGATGCTGGTCCCTTCTGGACATGCTGCCTGGAGAGTCTAGGCTGCAGTTGCCACTGGCCACTTCCCCCAGAGCACTGGGCTGACTTTACCACACAACCCTGACTTCACCAGCCTCCTCCCCAGACCCCAGAGAGCCGTGGAGTCTGGGCACACCGCTGGGCCACCAACACCACCAAGGAGTTTTACCACTGAAAATCAGGCCAGAGATCTAGGAGCCACCCTTTACTTTCTCCTCTCTGCCGCCCACCCCTCTACCCTGTGCCCACACAATCATCAGGACCCCAAAACAGTTATCTGAGTTAATAGCACTGTTCTAAGCCCACCTGCCATCCCTCTCTCTTGTCTTGGGGTCCTGGCTCTATGCCTAAATCCCTACCACAGCCTCCTGTCCCATTTCTGTGCCTCAGCCTACAACCAGAGCTACTGCTCTGCCATGCAACCTTTTCATGTCTCTCCTGGCTTGAGGACCCCTCGTGGTGCCCACTGCCTGGCAGTGAGAGGGGCTGGGCCAGGCTGCCATCTCTCTCCCCACTCCCTGGGGTTTTCCCTGGCCTGTGTACACCTGGACCCCAACCTCAGGAAAGGGCCTGTGGTGTGTTGGGTCTTTTGTGCTCTCTAATGCCCCCTGCTCCCCAGGACCTGCTCAGGTGTCACCTGGTCAGATTAAGTTCCTTGACTTCTTTCTGTACTTCCTCAGTCTCCTAAACACCCCTGCCACAGTGCTTGTCTCTCTTATGTCATCAGTCTCCCCAACTGTTCTATGGGGTCTTCAGAGATGGAAAGTTAGCCTGGTGGTCTATGCTCCTCCAACCCCAAAACAAGCCTGGCATCTGGTGAGAAGAGCTCAGCACACAATGAATGAATGAATGAATGAATGAATGAATGAATGAATGAATGAACCAATGGGCATTATTATGTGATGCAGACACTCAAGGGGTTTTATTTCTCTGGTCTTCCTGGAAATGTGGTGGGGAGGGAGGTCGGTCAAGCATGAGCAGGAAGGGCTACAGGCAGTCCCTTTGACCTGCATCCAGGGGTTCTGGAGTGGCCACAGGACTCTAGCTGAACTGCATTGTGACAACATGAGTGACAAATGGATTATAAAAGACTCTCAAAGCTGGCTCTCTGGGGCAAGATAGGACTAGAGGCTTCCCTATCATTATCAAACCCAGACCACCCTCTGGGCAGCCAAACCATGGGGTCATGGCAGAGGCAGAGAAGACCCAGGGGACCAGATGTGAGTAGCAGGGGGTGGGAACGAGGAACCATGCTCTTTAGGGCACAGCGGAGCACATCTGCTCCCTGACCAGGGGCTGACAGCACAGGCCAGGGTGGGCGGGATGAAAGGATGGCTCTGGGTCTTGCTGGCCCACATCCAGGTGTGTTCCGACAAAAACAAGCCATGCCTCTGCCAAGATCTATACAGTTAGGAGAAGAGAAGGTGACCTTCCCGATCAGGATCCTTGCTGAAGACTTGATTTACCCGACCCTCAAGGCAGTAGGGCCCAGGGACCCATCCAGAAAGGAGTGTGAAGGGGACACCTGAGAAACCCCTCAGGTCTTCTCTCTTTAAGCTGGACTGGAGCACCAGAGGAGAGGACCAGTTCTTCCTCCATCTCACCCTCCTGCTTCTGGTATCCTTGCAACTGCCCACATAGACCAACATATAGTCAGTGGCCACGTTTGCACGTCAGTGAAGACCCTGGCTACCCACACAGCTTTAATGCAAGGAAAGAACATGGCTCAGACAGAACAATGATGCAGCCCGAAGCGCACTGGTGGGCAAGGAAACCTGCCTCCAAGGTCCACACTGGAGGGCACCCATCTCGCATCCCCTGATTCCTATAGGACTAGTGCCATCTGCATAAGGACTTATTCATTGCCTTGCTGACCAGTGCAGCTAAAAATAGCCTCCTAATCCAAGCATCTTGGAATAGCAAGGGTACCAGAGGCCACTGGCTTCCTGTCTCCTGCCTCAGGAACACACAGGATGGCCAGGGAAGAAACAGCTGAATGTGAAGAATCCCAACCTTCCTCCCAGCATGCACTACCTCCTCAGTCCCCATTCAAAATTGGTTTCTAAGAACTCTTCTCTCCTAAGAAGTGGCACAAATTGAAACACATAGGAGAATAATTTATTTCTAAAATAAAAGGTTTATCTGCTATGGTATATGTATCTTGCTATATGCTCTTTAGACCTCCCACATGACTTCTACTACAAAAAACAAAAATATTATGCAAATAGCCAGGGTATGTTAACCATTTCTCTGAAGACAGTGGCCTGCAGGGGATGCCTGCTGCCTCCAGGAGGTGTGGGCACCTTCCAAAATAAGGAAGGATGCAAGGCACACCCTGGAATAATAACTCCTGCTGACTTTCACCCTAAGGAGAATCCTCTTCTTATGCCCAGAAGAATAGGGAAGTATGATGAAGTTAGCAGTGACAGACCGAGCACCTGGCCTGTTCAAAGACTGGGACCATAATAGAGTTAGGAGTCTCCAGCTGGTGGTTCCTGCCTCTCCCCATCACCACCACCATTAACGTGCTTCCTTAAGTCCATACCATTTTGGCCATCAGTGTTTAAAAAACAAGTGAATTAGCTGACCTCTAATTTCACACACACTCCTGATTTCTAGCCTCTCTGAAGGCCTACGTTTGGCCTGGCATGGAAGAGACTTCACCCAAAACAATATACGAGCTCCAGGTGTCAGGACCACTTTTCCCCTCTCTCCCCTCCTCTCCCCACAAATTGTGTGGGATTCACTCACTTTCATTAAACTAATTATATGGTCATTTGAATAGGATACATGATCTAAGAATCAAAAATTGGCCAGAAGTGGAAATCTAGGATCCCAGCCTTGCCAAGGGTTTACTTCTCTTCCAGATAAAAACAGAAAGAAAAGCATATCTTGGTTAAAATTGCGAACTAAAATATATCTGAATTCTTATTTAGCCTCATAAGCACATCTTGTGGACTTTTATAAATCTTAATTGAATGACTGCTGATCATAATTTATTGAGATATAACTAGCTACTTTTCCAGCAACCTTCGGTGTTTTCCCTCCAGCAACTATAGGTATTTTCCCTCCCCTTCTTGAAAAGTTAGCAAAGCCTTTCTCTTCATTGACTTGGTGGCTTCTGTGCTACCTAATGATGGCATTGACCAAGACCCAAGACCCAAGACCCTCAGAGAGGTAGAGGAGAGAAGACAGAGCACGTTGAAGAAGAGCAGCAAAGACACGAAGGCAACATGGGGAGATGGCATAATGCTAAGAGAGGCTACTTTCTTAGTTGGGGGGTGTTTGAGAACTTTCTCTGAACTTGAGAGGCAGGAAAGGAATTTCAAAAAGACAGATTGCATATCCTACCAAAACCACAGGATTGGGGTGCAGAGTAGATTAAATTTGATACAGAGAATTTAAGGAATGTGTTAATTCTTACTTCAAAATTGTAGAAGAAAATTCATACCTGCTGATGTGATGTTCTGTGGCAACATCACCAGCCAACCCTTAACTGGTACGGAAGGTGGCAGAGAGAGCTTGGGAAAAGTAATGATTAAAAGTGACTACTCTCCAGTAGACACGAGAGAGCAGGAGAGAAGAATGGATGAGACAGGATTCAACTGCCAAGGGGATTTTGAGAACTCAGCCTGTTGACAAATAGAAACTGTCACATTCATAAGCTATATGTCATCACCTCTATACATCATCTTTCAGTTTGTCAATTTAAATAGTTGCAAAGCAACTTGCATCTACATCAATTTTTACCAAAATAAACTCCATCTTGAAAATTGAATTGGGGGAAGATGTTTTGTTGTGCTTCTTCATAACTTTAATTAGTTTCATTAACTTTAATGTTTTTTTCAAAATATCCCCCTTGTTAGTAAATGGTGTGGTCAGTGTTAGTAATAATTCCATTTGAGTCCATAGCCATGGTTCCTCGAGGAGTATGGGCAGGCCAGGTATCTAGGGATCTCAGGGATCCGGCCTTGACCTCCCCATTTGCCCTGCATCACTTTGAAGGTCAGCTCATCAGTGGGCCTCAATGCTCACTGCTGCAAAGTGAGGGACTGGACTAGAACTCTACAGTCTTTTTCAATTCTAAATTTCTATTTTGTCTTAATACAGTGCGTCTATGCCTTTCAAAGTGATTTCACATAAATTATGGACCAATCTAATAAGTGAGAGGAAGATGGCTGCACACCATTTGACAGATGTCAAAACCCTTATAAGAAGCTGATTCAAGGCTTGTCAGCAGCGAGTCTGGATCTAGGCATCTCATTCATTCCTTCAACAAATACCTGTTGAACACCTGCCACATGCCTGTATTGTTCTAGCTGCTGGGGATACAGCAGTGCACAAAACAGCAAAAATCCTTCATAGAGCTCATGTTCTAGTGGTGGGAGACACTAGACAAGACAAATCAGTAAAATATCACAGAATGCAAGATAGTGCAAAGTGCTAAAAGGGGCAATAGGAAATGTGGTGGCAAGGGGCAGGGGGGAGGCATGGTGCGAGTTGAAGTCAATGCCTGGTCCTAAATCCCAGTTTCTAAACCATCTATTGTGCCACATGAGCACACATTGAGATGCATGGTAGCTTGGGAAGAATGTGAGCTCAGAGTGGGAAGGTACTGGGGTCTTATTCTTACACACATGGTCTTAAGAAAGTCAGTTAACCTCTTAGTTTTTTCTACAGTAACATGGGAATTAAATATCTACCTCCTGGGCATATCGTGTAGATTAAATGATATATGTCAGTGCCTAGTGTGGAGCCTCAGGTCAAACCCTGTGAGGTGCCCTTTCCTGCCCCCCCCCACTCATGGAACAGCAGGGGAGGCGGCTCCCTGCAGCTTCAGCCCAATTTAGGCCCAGCTTCTCTGTGGGCAAATTCTGCCCCAATGCAGCTCTCAAAGGAGCTGGCCAGCAGACCATTCCTGGTCTCTCAGGGAGAGTGGGACTTCCAAGCCTCCCTGTGAGAATGAAGGTACTCCATTGGTATCTGCAGGGAGCACCCCTGACTTCTTCCAAATGCAAAGGGAAATGGCTCAGGGGTTCACCGCTCCTTCAGCCCACCCTTCCTGCTGCAGCTAGAGGCCCCCTTAAAGCGCTTCTTGGAGCCAGCCTTCCTGCACTTTAGTCCAAATTCCTTTCCTCTGAGTCCTTCATGTGTCCATCTCCCCCTGAAGGCCACCTCCCCCACTCACTTCTCCTCTCACTGGCCTTGCAGCTCCCTAGGACTTCTACAGCTCAGGACCACCCCTCCTCCTTAGCTACTGCCCTCCCTGAATCACCAGCCCCTGCTGGACTTTGAGGCTCAGCTCATGCCTCACTCCCCTCCCCATGAGTCTGACGTAGGCATGCCGCCCTCATGGTACCCCCACCAGCTCCTTCCCAACCACAAGCCCCACCAGAGGGCTGCAAACTGCAGATCAAATGAACAAATCCTGAAAGTGAAGTGGAAATCACTCAAAAGAACTACATTGACTAGAAAGAACTCCCAAAAATGGCTTTCACACAAACTGACATCAGAATTTATGACCTGAAGTTTGCAAGGACAAACATAGATAAACAGAATCTATAATAATGGGACCCAGAACTCTCCCAATTCTCACAATCTTTTAAGCCTTACTCTTTTGCTCATGCTGTCTTTCTGAGAGCTAACGGATATGTTGTGGGTGGGAAAGTGTCTTGTTCCATTTTTCCCTTTTTACATATTCAGAATGTGAAGAACCATGGTTGAATTATTGACCTCAATTCTTCATGCCTCTATGGGGGCCACTCCCTTATCAAAGTTTCACTGTAGGCAGCATGCACGTTTCACTCCTTAACCCTTGGGCTTGGCCATTGACTTTCTTTGGCCAAGGGGATGTTAGCAGAAGTGACCAACGCAGAGGCCTGAGGCATATTTGTGTATTTAGACTTTCCCTCTCATGATGTTGGCATAACCATGAGAAATTCATGATCTGGGTAGCCCATCAGTCCCAAGGAAAAAGAGTATGGACCTAAATATGCCACCTGGAGCCAAACCCAGCCAAGACCAGCTCAACCCACACACCCGCAAGTGAGAAATACTAAGTGGTTGTTTGCCACTTAGATTGTGTTATGTAACAATAGCTGACTAATCGGGACAATAATAACAAATATAATCTACTCAGTGATCTCACTGTGCCAGGGGCTGTGCTGACCATTTCCCACACGTCTTTCCATGTAACCCTGACAACACCCCTAAAATAGAGGTGTTGTGATCTCCATTTTACAGATAAGAAAACTAGGGCTCAGACAATTAAAGCAATTTGCCCAAAGTCAGGTCTAGTATGTAAAAGGGCCAAGACTCAAATCTAGATTTGTCTGTCTCCAAAGCCCATGCTGTGTGTCAAACTTGGTTCCATACAGAGCAAAAGTAATGGTGACAGGAGCAGGGCCCCACTCTTAAAGATATTAGAAACACTTTGTGCCTCATAGTCCCAATACCCTCGGTTAGCAAAGAGCATCATTTTATTTCATGACATTATTTACTTCAAAACACATCACAACCAAATGCTGTCTTTCTCAAATTATGACCTAGCCGTTCATCTACACACTCCAATGTAGACAGCCCTGCAGACAACTGCAAACAGCCTCTTCAAGGGAAGCCACGGCGAGGCATCTCTGCCTCATTGGCAAATGCTGAACACTGCACCTAGAGATTGTTCCACAGCTTGTTAACTGTGAGAAGTCATGTGCCGCGAAAGATGGTGGCGCTCCCGGAAGTACTCATGGCAAATGGGGCATGCGAGGGCCTCTTCTCTCAGCTTCTTAGAATGTAGGTCAGGCCCTGCATGTTCCTTTTTGTGGTGGGACCGCATATGGAAAACCAGGTCAGAGGTCAGGTGAAAGGAGAGGTTGCACTTTGCACACCAGTTCTGGGTGGATAAGCCCAGGGAGGTGAATGTGGGTGGCAGGAAGGCCCATGAGGGCGTGAAGGAGGATGACAAGGGTGTGGATATCTGGGCCATGGCATGCTTTAGCCACAGCGTGGGAGCACCCAAGAAAGCACTGCAGAGAGGAGCATTCTGTGGCAACGTTTGCAGGTTCCAGAAATCACCCACCAAAAGCTTGGAATTTGAAAGTTGACCCCAACAAGGAACATCTACTGTCTTGATGAGTCCCAACAGCTCCCCCAGGGCATCTGCAGGTCTGCCTGCCTGGAAGACCGAGTTTGGCCCAGGTCTCCCCAATGGACATCTGGCTGGTTTGCTGAAGGCGCTTCTCTGCTCACCTTGGGCTCTGTTGGGCCACACAGAGAAGCCAATGCTGCCAGCTGGTTCCCTGGGGACATCCTGAGTCAGCTCCTGGGGGCCAGGCTGGCCTGTGATGTCATCATCCTCCCTATCCTTGGCCTGCCTGTCCTCCAGCCTTTTCTTGAGCCGAGGCACCTCTGTGAAGGCGCTCTGCCCTTGTTCCCAGCACACCTTCTGGACCAGTGGCTTTCCCAGGCTGAACTTGCCCGGAATTGCTGACAGCGCCAGCTCAGCATAGGACTCGTCCTGGCCACCAATGTCCATGACAACCTCAGAGCCCAGGTGGTTCATTTTCTCCAGCAGCACTGGCTTGCAGCTCTGGCCATGCTCAGGTTCACTAAGCTGCCACCTGTTTTCAGCTGCACGGCCCTGTACAGCCCCCTTCCCAGCAGCCATGTTGACTAGCAGGGCCTGGGACAGCTAAGCAAGGTGGGCACTCCAATAGCTGTTGTCTTCGGAGCTTTGGCGGTCTGGAGGGCTTGGCCCAAGAAGAGCTATGAGATTGAAGGGCTCCCCTGATGGCTGGGCCAGCCACACTTCAACCACAGGGCTCTGCAGAGAGGAAGCAACAGGCAGTGAGACAGGCACTCTTCACTAGTTGTTAATTGCATCCAAAAAACCCTGACTTCTATAGATGCCACAACTCACCCTGTCTCAGAGCTCTATACCATCTACTTTCACATTTAGGACTCCATCAGGAAGGACCACACTGCACAACGCTGCCACCCAGAGGCGAAGCTCAGTACTCCACACCTGTCAGCATCCAGGCAGCAGCAGCTGTATTAACAGAGCACACAAGGCCACCAGCAGCCAGCTCTGACTTTGTTGACATCTCTAACATGTTTGCACTCTAGTTTAGGGCAGTTTTCATTCCTTGCTATTCAGCATGCCAATTTCTCTCCAAATCATCAGAAGTGCCAAGAACTTTAAGCACCTTGGGACAGGAGCTCCTGCAGGCACAGGTGTCCAGAGAGATAAAAGCTGAAGCAATAAATACCCAGGCATGACAGGGAAGGTCTGGAGCTGTTCCTGGCCTGTGCTCCTACACGTGGGGGCAGCCACTTCTCTGCCTGGCCTACCGCTGAAGCAAGCAGGGGTCTCTCCTGTCTCTACCCACCAGAAGTATCAATATACACTTGATTCTCCCCACACATTAATCCACTTGTTTTTCTTCTGCTCACCTGGCAACTGTCAATTGTCCTCTTGAGCCCACTTGCTGGGCATACTCAGGTGGACCAACCTCCACTTTGCTCTCAATGTTTCGAGGGGAGACATGGAGTGGCCATATGTGAGGGTGGCACAGAGGAGGAAAGCATGCCATAAGCCCTGCTGGAGAGACATTCATTCTGCCCTTTCCCTAATCAGCTCCACTAGCAAGTTCTTGAAACTGTAAAACCCATCTGGCGAGTGGTACTGCTGGGCCGCACTCCACTGAGTACTCCCAGTTTTCATCATTAGAAAACATTTATCCTCAGGCCCAGGAGGACCCTGAGGAGTGGGCAGCTGAGCTTCTCCACAGAGATTTCCCAGGGTTTGTTGTGCATAAATACTATGTGGGCTCACGTCTGCTCCTTCCTCTCACACTGTCTCCTGCCCTACATGGAAAAGGAAACCCAGGCACCCTTCCCTCCCTCTCTCTATCTTGATGGTAGAAGTCTGTGACAGGTGTTTTGCATACATCACCTCCTTCCATCTTTCCTCTCTTTCACAGACAGAAAGGACACCAGTTCTGGAAAGCTAGGCTTGTCAGACGTCACCTGCAAATAGGAGTTGGAGCTGGGATTAAAACCCAAGTGTGTGTTCCCAAGGCCTGCTTTGGGTGCACTGTCCATGTCGCCCTCACTGTGCCCCTAGCCATGAACACCAAGCCCAAAATGTGCTGCCTGGGGGATCTGAGCCTTTCTTAACATCCTTACCAAACTAATTTCTCAAAGGGGATGCCATTGACATTAGAGATTAGAGCCAGCCAATGTTTCTTGAAAAGGTAAAGGTGGCCACATCAATCCACCAAGTGCCCCTGAACTGACCATCCCACATCTCTCAGCTTCAATTTCCCATCTACAAACTAGGGTTAGGCTACATTATCTCCACAGTCTTTTCCAGATCTAACAATGCATGACTCTAATTGTGGTGAAGCCGTTTCTCCCCATTTCTCAAACAGTAGTCAGCTTGAAGCCCTATTGCTAAGCTTCCATGAGTTCTACAAAGACATACACACCAGGCATATTCCACCCTCACACATATACATACATACTCACATACATACACTCACACTCATACACTCACACATATACATATACTCACACAAATAAATACACATGTAATGTGTGTGCGCACGCGCGCGCGCGCGCACACACACACACACACAGACACACACACAAACACTCACACTTGCATACCCATCTCTCTTTCTTTCAGACAGTTCTCCAGATTACAGTTTAGAACCACATGCTATCTTTCCCAAGCCTGGGCAGTATCTTCCCTGCTGTCCTTCTCGTCCTGCTGCACCCTGACATCCCTCTGCAGACAGCCCCACTGGGCTACCTTCACAGTTCAGGCAAGCTTTGCCAACCACAGCTGTGTAGAGCCTGCTACCAGAACTGTCCAGAGCGCCCTGAGCCATAGATGTGACAACCCTCTTCTCAGTACTGAACTTTTGGACATGTGGTCTTACTGCAGGATGGAATATCAGGATCCTTCATGATATTAGAATAGAAGTCACTGTTTATTGACTACATAAGTATCTACATGCCAGAGGAAGGGGATTTTAACAACAACCATCTGAGGAAATTTGCATGTCTCAACCCGAGGACATTCATCTACAATCTGCCAAATACCATGTCACTAAATTCAGCGCCACATTCGAGCATTTTGAGACCACTGTGGATCCGGATACTGCCAACTGGTGTGTTAATATTCACCCTATTTCACCCTCCATCCTTGTCATCAGACAAATCTTAGTAATGAGAATGAGAAGGAGGAAAAAGGAGAAAAGGAGGTGACATCATCATCATCATCATCATCATCATCATCATCATCATGAAGAGGAGGAGGAAGAAGAAAAGGAGGGACAAAGATGCTGACTGGGGACCTTTGGTATGCCTCCCAACCTCCCTGAGGGTCACCACTGTCACATGAATCAGCATTGATGGGGTAAGGTCAGTCAGGTAATTGCAAAAAATATCCTACAGAATATTCTGGGGCCCCATCTAACTTCAGCCCACTGTCTGCTGCCATCACCAGATCTGAGCTTCTCAAAATGGAAAATGACATAAGTGTGACATAGCTTTTACCCAGTGAGCCCCTGCTTCCTCCTAATGCTCATCTCTTCTTGTTGATAGACTCCCAGGCTCTTTCCCAGGGTCAGCATTAGACTTTGAGTCTTATCCATCTCTAAGCTACATGCATCTCAGTCATGTACCCCAACAACACCACTCAGATGACCTCCGCAGATATGTGATGTCATCTCTGGGGTCACTCCATGCCCTGGCCAGTTAGTTCTGGGTCAAGAGATCACATGCACTGTCTTACTCCTCCTTCCCTACCTGGCCCTTTGAAAATGGAAGATGGTTTTTTGTCTCTGGACAAGGCGAAGCTGCTCCTTCTTTCTCCGTCCACAGACACCAGCTGCCTTGGCAGCCAGTGGATCTATGCAGTCCTTGTTCTCTGTGCTCCCAACCAGTATCAATGAATCCATTGCTGTCTTTCTCTCTCTTCAATAGCCTCAGTTCATTCTGGGCTCTCACACCCTGACACTATTTACTGTTCCTCGTCACTCTATCGTGTGTGTCCTGAGAAGGGGCTCTTCTTATCCTCCTTGGTTCTTTCAGTCTGAGATCAGCAACATGACCCTCTAAGCCTCACAGACATCTTTCAGTGCCACCCCATGTTCTTCCTATTAAAACAGCCTGACTTCAATCTCAGACTCTCCGACCTTTTCTGAACCATTAGATTTGGGGATTACAGAGATTGTCTGAAACCTTCTGAAACTGAGCTCCCACCTCCACAGGTGTCTAACCACATCCAGCCTTCCCTACCATGGGGATACTTCTCCCTCAGAATCCCAACCCACCTGGGCCACCAGTCAGAGATCTGTTGACCAACATGGGAAGTGTTACACCTGAGAAATGAAGCCTCACCCACCCCATGGTATTAAGAGCACATGTTTCTTTGTTTATTACCCATTTCCAGGGCACTGACAGCAGACACCGATCATTCCTTCATCTGGGAAGCACTGGCCACATTTTCCCATATTACTTTCCATTTCATGCCATAACCAGGCCATGCCATGTAATCATCAAGCCTTACATCACACATAGAGGTTATGTGCACAGGCTCTCGGGTCAGATGCCCGGATCAACTGTGGCTCTCCCCTACCAAACCTGTGACCCTGGGTAAGGTGCTGATCTTCTCCTGCCTCTGGTTTCTCATTTATAAAAAAGGATCACCTTGGTGCCCACTTCATCAGGTGGTTGTAAAGAATAGATAGATTAATACATCTAAAGTGCTAAAGTTCTCAATAAATGTTAGGTAGTATCAATTTATCCATTTATTATTACACTAGTGCAAAGGGTCAGAGTCAAAGTCATGGCCATCTTTCTTCTACTCCTGTGCTCCCAGGGACCAGTGCTCAATAATGTTTAATGTTTAATGAATGACTGGGCATTTTCCTCTTCCCCTCTCCACTTACAGAGGAAAAAGCTCTTAACAAACAACTGGGAGACCTCATTTTCCTGAGACATCTGAAGATACTCTCCACCCCAAGTCAGCTGGTCAGCGTCAAGTAGTTGTAAGCTACAGCTCAGAGCCTAGGTCTTACTCAGTGACATCATCTACACCACCAGCCAGTGCCTTCCTGTGTCTTTCTTCCTCTTCAGCTAGAACAAATGAGCACAGAAAAAAAATCTCCTGTGATCCAATCCTTTGGTTTCCCTAAACTCTGGAGATGCTTCTCAGGCCCTTTTGGAAGATTCCAGAGAATAATCACATCCATCCACTTCTTCTATTACATATGGATTGTGAAATCCTGGGTTTCCTTGAGAAGAGAAACACATGTTTTCTAGGCATCCTCCTAACCCTGGAAACCTGAGAAAATTAAAAACTGACGAGATACCCAGGCTTCCCTGGAGACTGGTTGGCGGTGCCATGGCGCTAGGGGAAAGGACGGCTTCCTGGCCAGCCTCCATAGGCTCCATGTCCAGCTACGTCTACATCCCTCCAGCATCAATGCCTGCTGTGTTCATGCAAAACCAAATGCAGGATTCCCAGGATGCAGCCAACCCAGCCTCACAGTGAGGTCAGCTGGATCCTAACACAGCTTGGCCACATGGACCAAGTTTGTATACCAGACTTCCCAGCCACACTCCACCTGAGGCCAACAATAGTGTCATCTACTATAAAAGAAAGTTACAGCCTACTTAAAGGAAATTTAAAAAAAAGAAATTTAAAAGCATTGCCGTTCAAGACTTAACTTTGAATTTTTTAAATGGTGTGGTTATCTGTTTTAAAGAAAAGTTGTCACCGCTTGGGTTTCTGAAAAAAAATATTCTAAGCAAAACACAAATGATAATTCCAAATTATTTGAAAAGCATCCTTTTCACCCCACCCCACTCCAAAATTCTAATATATTGGAAGTTAGTCTTTAAAATTACTTAAAAGACAATCTAACTCTCCAATCAAGAAAACAGTCTCCAGAATCAAAGTTCCATGCATATACCTAGGAATTTGTCCAACATTCTTTGATCTAAAAGGAAACATTCTTTCAATAAACACATTGCAATCTTCTTACATCATATTTAATTTTTGGTTACTTCTTTGTGACTTACCTACTGACAAATTTCCTCTCTATATCAACTGAACAGTTAAATGAGCTGAATTATTAAACATCATAATAAACTAAAAACACGGGTTAAATTATTTATAAGAAGCCAAAGCTTCAAGTATTAGGTGGTAATTAATAGCTTTAAAATCAAATAAGTTTTCTTTCTACAACTTTATATATATATATATATATATATATATATATATATATATATACAGGAATATACATTATGTAGTTTGAGTATGTGTGTGTTTGAAGATATTGCTATATAGGTTATAAAATATCATTAAGTAAGGAAATCATGTCATTCTGACAAAATTAAATTTTTAACAAAAAGCAAAACATTACTTTGCTCTACAATACTTCTATTTTATTCCTCAAAAATGATTCAGATTTGTTTATCCAGATTTCTTCACTTAGAATGTATCTAAGACAATCTTTGATGTTAAGATGAAATATTTCCACCATGGTCCTACCTAATGTATACAAAAACATTAATTTCAATGCCACAATAATTGCTATAAAATATCTGTCTCATTCAACAGTAATTATGTAATTTAATTTCTGCACATCAGCATTGAAAAGTATCTATTTTGAAAAATACAGTGAATTTCTTATTTCAATTCTTGCCCAAAGGTTTCACATGCTGGCCTTCCTATTGTCTGTCTCTCCACAACTGAGCTCTAAATCCCTCTCCTTTCCTCCCCACCAACCTGGACTTGCACTGCCTCCACATAAGGATAGTGTGGGCCCCAGTGTCTTCTAATGTTCCTGCAAGGTTTTGCTTCCTGGGGTGCTGTCTGTGCCTATTACTAAAGTCAAATGTCCAGAAAAGGATTCAATCAATGCCTTGTCTCTAAGCCAAGTATTTTCTTTCAGCTCACCCTGAAAACTCAGAGATTTATAACTTGATTATTTATGTATTTTCCCCACAACAGGCACTGAACATGCTACATGCCCAGATCTTTAGACAGAATCTGTTGGAGAAAGGATCTGATGCACCTTTATTAACCTAGAGCCGGCACAAGCCCTGGCTAAGAATAACGGAGCAACAGGATGAGTGGATGAGTGGATGGGTGGGTAGATGAAAAGAATTGCAGCCCAAGAAGGAGAAAGCCCAACATAGAAGAAGAAGAAATCCAAGGCAGATCTTGTGGCAAAATAAGGGAGGGAGGGTGGGGAGAGAATGAGAGAATGAGAGAGCGAGAGAGCGAGAGAGTGCGCAATAGGACGGGGAAATAAGCAGTGAAAAAAAAAGAGAGATAGACCTGAAAAAGTGAGTTAGATGAGAGAGAAAAACAGGAAAAAACAAGGAAACAAAAAACAGAAGCAGAGGGCAGGGGCGGGGTGGCACTGGGATTAAAAAGAAAGCGATGGAGAAAGCAGGTGACAGAGGGAAGGGACGAATCAGGCAATCAAAGGCGGCACTAAAACTCTGTCCCGAGGAAAGGCCAGTAGTAACAAGAGGAATCCCAACCCCCAAGCCCACTCGCAGCTCGGTCCCACGGGGACAAGACAGCGGGTCTCACCTCGGCTATCCGCGGCGCTTGTAACCTGGCCGCCTCAGGGTCGAGCGCCGCGCCACTCGGGTGGGCACTTAGCATGCGAGCCCTGGGGGCGGGAGGGATCCCTTTTCCTGACTGATCCCGCCTCAAGGGCGGGGCCTCTGGCCACGCCCAACCCCAGTGGCCCACAGGTCTTCCGGGAGCCACCTGCCATGCTATTGAACTTGCTCAGCCGGGCGCAAAGTGGACCCGCTTCCCGGGCACTACTGGCCAGAGCTCCGGACTCCAAGCGTACGCCAGCACCCTGGCCGCTCCGCGAGGCCTGGCCCTCCCCCGAGCTCAGCTCCGCAACCCAGACCTGAGGTTCCAGCTGCCTTGGCTTTTGCCGGGCGCCTCGCAGCTGCGGGACTGAAGAAGTATCCAGGCTCCAGTCGCCCCATGGTGCCTTCAGCCCCCGATGGCTCTGGACGTGGTGCCCGGCCATGGCCCAGGCTTTCCACTTGCCGCTGTTCATTCGCCCTGTACGTTGCGACTTCTGTCTTGGGTCTGTGGGAGCCAGGTGAGAGCCAGGAAGTCAGCCCAAGTGGTCTATTCCCAGCGGCTGTGGATGTTCCGTGTGTTGCCCAGAGACCTGATCAGAGCTCCAGACTTTCCTTCCCCCTCCCCGCTGAGCAGCCGCGCACGCTGCGTGTTTGTCCTGCCCTGAGACTCGCCCATATTTCACTGGAACTGACCCTGTGCCTCTCCTAGGCACCCCTGTTGTGAAATGATGGCATTGTGCCAAATGACGGTGAGTTCTGAGACCTCACACAATGCAAAGGTGTTGGGAAGTTAACTACCCACGGAGGGTGAGATTGGCTAGGGTTGAAAGGGGGTGGAATGTGAGCGATTGCTTCTGAGTGGGTGACATTGGTGCCAGAACTTAGACTACACAGATCTTTGCCCTGTAAGTGAGGGGTTAGAGGAGATGGAAACAGAGTCTCAGGTAGTCAGAACTGTTGCAATTGCAACCAGGTGTGTGGAACATTATGTGAAGCCAGCAGGGGGTGGAAGGGGTGGGGGGATGGGGTGGGGGTGGTATGCAGAGCATATTTGATTGGGGAAGAGAGAATCCTTGAGGGACTGAAAGGAAAATCAGCTGAATCCCAGCTCCTTACTTCCTTCAGTCTCTCAATAAATGTTCTGGAAGCCTGTGGGGAGGAGGATGTGTGGGAAAATGAGGTGACAGGCTCTGTGCTTTTCGCAAAG
The DNA here is from genome assembly GCF_001890085.2 of Hipposideros armiger. Taxonomy (NCBI): domain Eukaryota; kingdom Metazoa; phylum Chordata; class Mammalia; order Chiroptera; family Hipposideridae; genus Hipposideros; species Hipposideros armiger. Next base: position 1,020,858 of record NW_017731669.1, on the reverse strand, counting down.
TTTTGGAGCATGTATTACAAAGATTAGTTTGTAAAGGACAAAAATAATAAATCTGAGGTGGGGAAAACAGGATTCAGAACATATATTAGAACTTTGGGGGATGATCTCCCAAAGCAAAACTTTTCTTTTATGAAGAGAGACCATTGATGAAGATGAAAATAAGGCATCAAATCCCAAAAGTAAGAGCTTACACAGCCTTAGTGAAATTACAGAACATCCAGGACAACCTTGAAAAATAATCTGTGCACTTAGAATTCTGTATCTTACTTAACTGTTATTCAACAATGAGCACAAAACAGATATTTTCAAACGTACAAAGCCTAAGGTTATTACCACACACCATAGTGAAAGAACTATTGCAGAATTTGCTTCAGAGTGAAGGAAACAGAGCTCAAATGAAAGAAGAGAATTTCAAAAAACAAGAGTGAGCAAAAGAGCTGAAAAAGCCCTGAGGATTACTGGGAATACCTATATACTGAAAATCATAGGGACAATCACTAACATAGAGAATATGTTTTTGTTTTGAAAAGGATGGAGAGAATGAAGTAGGATTAGGTAGGTGGAGCCTCAGAGGGCACAGTAGTTCCAAGAAAGTTTCAGCCATGAACATGAGAGTCCTGGAGCCATCAGAGGAGCCTGAGCTCTCCTAGGCAAGTGCCTGCATCAGTGTGCCTGCTGGGCTCAGTCATTAGCTAACAGCAAGGGTATTTCCTCTGTCAGTTTGGAATGGATCATGGTGGTGGGCAGTGGGCCCATAGCAGCCTCCCACTTAATTATACTTCCTACTGTCATTTCCATGGCCTCCACAATGTAAATGGAATTACAACATAAAGACAGAGTTTGTCAAGTTTGTTTGTTTGTAATCTAGCTATATACTTTTTAAAGGAGACACAATACAGTAGGATATTAAAAAGTTGACTGTACATATGACAGAGATGCTGGGCAGAAGGCTGAAATTGACAACACAGTTAAAACAGTATCAGGGTTAAAGAGGGTAATTCTTAGTAATAGTTTCATTTTTCCAGAAAAGTACAAAATTTTTAAACTGGCATCCATCTAATAAAAATGAGAAATATGGAGAAATTTGTCAAATCCATTATTACAGTGAAAAATTTCAAAACTCATTTGTCAAGGAAACAAAATATCCCTTCAAACATATATTTAAACAACAAAATAAACTTGGTTTAATGGGTTTATAAATAATCTTCCACCCAATCATGTATTAAAACAAGTCTCAATGAAATTTAGACAAATAATACTATACAGACCATGTTCTCAAGTGACAATGCAATTAGAGTGGAACTTAATGACAAAAATAATTTTTGAAAAACTGTGTACAATTGAATTTTAAAATCTTACATGGATCAAAAGACAAATTAAAATTAAAATCAAATGGCAATAAAATATGACATGAATACTTATGAGATAAAATGAAAAAAAAAACCATAGAGAAAAATTTGTGGTCCAGAAGGCTTATGTTACAGAAAAAAAAGGGTGAAAATAAATGCCTTAATAATTTACCTGAAAATATTAAAAAAAATAATAGTTGAATAAACCCAACAAAAATGAAAGGGAAAAGATTTTAGATAAAGAACAAATAAAAATAATACAAAAATTAAAATAGAGTAAAAACAAGCAAAAATTATTTGAAAAATTTACTAATATAGTTATTACTCTACTGAAACATCATAAAATAAGACAGTGCTTCCCAACTTTCTAAAAAATATAACTTCCCCAAGAGTTTTTTAAAATACTTTTTTCCTTGTAGTCACCTCATCAAATTTTAATACCACATATTTACTGTATGCCTCTTCATGTACTGCACTTTATAATTAAAACAGTAAGTATAATTTTCACCCTTTGGTGCAATATGTTCCATAATGTGAACATATGAGATTAAGAAAATAAATAAGTAATAATAGGAATTAAAAAGAAGATATAACTACAGATAGAGCAGAAACATAAAAATAAAAAATATTCTTAACAACTTTATACCAACATATGTGAATAAATGTCCAAGTTCCTAGAAAAATATATTACTTAAAATAATTGATAAAAGAAATAGAAGTACTAAATGATCCAGTGTGTTACTTTGCTCAGGCTGCCATGATAAAGAACCATAGGCTGGTGGCTTAAACAACAGAAGTGTATTTTCTCACAGTTCTGGAGGCCGGAAGTCCAAGATCAAGGTATCAGCAGGGTTGGTTTCTGTTGAGGCCTTTCTTCCTGGATTGCAGAAAGCTGCCTTCTCACTGTGTCCTTTTGACCTTTTCTCTATGCCTGCACCAAAAGAGAGCTCTAGTATCTCTTCCTCTTCTTATGAGTACACCAAACCTATAGGATTAAGGCCCTACTCTTATGACTTCATTGAACCTTAATCACCTCCTTAAAAGCCCTGTCTCCAGGGCCGGCTGAGGGGTTCAGTTGGTTAAGAGTTCACTCAAGAGTGCAAGCTCTGAGCAACAGCTATTTGATGCCCGGCCCAAGCTGAGCTGCCAATGGGTGGCAGGATGGCTCAGCTAAAAAAAAAAAAAAGCCTCCAAACACAGTCATATTATGTGCTAGGGCTTCAAAATATGAATGGGTTGCGGGGGGGCACACTTCAATTCACAATATTCAGTGAATTGTATCAGTAGTTTAAAAACTTTCGACAGAGAAAACACTAGGCACAGATGATATCATACCAAATATTCAAGAAGCAGATTATTGGGATCACGTTCAAAGTCTTTCCAAGAAGAAAGTAAAGAAAAACCCTAAGTGCACTTTATGAGGCTATTATTACCTAATAAAACCAGTTAAGGACATTACAAAAATAGGAAATTATAGGCCAGCCTCTTTCACAATCACAGGTTAAAAAAAAATAAAATCTAAACTGATAGCAAACTCATGGCCAAGTTAGGTTTAATATAAAATGTTAAACATGGTTTTACATGCATTAATGTAATTAAACATTAATATATTATTGGAGAAAAATATACAGGGTGCCAAAAATATACACTTTGGTCAACATTGCTCAAGCAGTAGCTCGCCATAATCAGAAGTGTCTGGACACTGATGGTAACCACCTTGAGCATCTCTTGTAATTACAGAAGTCAAACGTGACATATTCATCTTTTGTTATTGGTATATATTGATTATCATAATTTTAATAGTTTTTTTTCTTTCTTAAAATATGTATACATTTTTGGCACCTTCTGTATATTCATCACAATATATGAAGAGAAAGGATTTAGATAAATTCAACACTCGTTCATGATTTGTCACAAACCAAGAGTAGTAGGGATTTGGTTGTAGAAGATGGCAGCATAGGAAGACCCTGAACTCACCTCCTCCCACAGACACACTAATTGTACACCTACCTATAAGTAGTTCCTCCTGAAAAACAACTGAGAGCTGATTGAACAGCTTCTGCACAACAAACAAGAGAGGGACTACAGAGAGAAGGGTAAAAGATTTGGGGATGTGGTAACCACAGGAACACTGTCCTTAAGGGGTTAACTACAGTAGGGATATCACTGAGAGGCCCATACTCAGACTCACCTTCCCTGGGGCACAGCAATAAAACTGCAATCTTAAAGGGTACCTACGCTATACATGGGGAAAAAATCCATTTACGGACCCCAAATCTCCTGCCAATGTATAGGTAACCACAGGAACTTACTGGAATCTACGGGCTCCAAGATTGGAGGTGCCGATGAGCACTACTTTTATGTTTCCCCTACACCTAGATAACACAGAGCAGAGCTGGTCCAAGTGCTCTTGCCAGGCTTTCAAGGCTACCACAGTGTGCTCTGGCCCTACTTGGCCAGCACCTACCCCAACTAGTCCACCAGGGCACCCCTGGAGACACGTGCCTGGGGCACCTTGACCTGTGCCTGCCACTGACCTGGCCACCCAGCCCACTAGAGGGCCCCAGGAGCTGTGTGCCCAGGGTATCTGGACCCATGCCCACCCCAGACCTGGCCAGACAGCCCATGAGGGAAATCCAGGTGCCATACACTCACTTTGAATCCAGCTGACTTGCCAAAGCCATCCTATACATCCAGTCTACATAGAAGTTACTCTTACATAAGGCCACTTCTTCATGATTTAAGTGGTAGCTGTTTCATCTAATTCATAGAAACAAACACAGAAAGTCAAACAAACTGAGGAGACAAAGGAATGTATTCCAAATGAAAGAACAAGAAGCCCCCCCGCCAAAAAAAAAAAACCCATAATGAAACAGAGGTAAGTAATCTGCCTGATAAAGAATTTAAAGTAATGGTCATAAGGATGCTTACCAAACTTGGGAGAATACAGGAACACAGTGAGAATTTTATCAGAGTTAAAAATTAAAAAAATAAAGAACCAATCAGAGCTGAGGATTACAATAACTGAAATGAAAAATACAATACAGGGAATCAAAATCAGATTAGATAATACAGGAGAATGGATTACTGACCTGGAAGACAGAACAATGGAAATCACCCAATCAGAACAGCAAAAAGAAAAATACTTTTTTAAAAAATGAGGACAGTTGTAAGGGACCTCTGGGACAACTTTATGCATACTAACATTCACATTATAGGGGTCCCAGAAGAAGAAAGAGAGGAAGGAGAGAAAACACAGAAAAGTGCTGATCAGTTCAGAGGAAGAAAAAGCAAGACAGGATTCAAAAGAAAATGGCAGTGGGGTGGAGCCAAAGGCAAGGAAGACAGCAATGGAAGGCAAGATGGCCTTGAAGGTGGAGCTTGAGGCAAAGGAGTTGGGGAAGAAGCTTGAGACAAAGTATCCATAGAACAGAGTGGACCCCAGGTTGGAGCCTGAGACAATGGAGTAAGTAGTGGGGGAAGGGCAAGACAGCTGCAGAGGGAGAACACGTGATTTCAGGCGCCATTTTCTCTCTCTTTGAATTTTTAATAGCCTCTATTAACGTTAAGACTTTATTTCACACAAAAAAAGCAAATTAGAATTCATGGTTTCATTTGGAAGCCTCAACATGTCATTCAAAATAGGCATTCCACTCAGCTTCTCCAGTTTTAGCACTACTATTGTCCAATTTGGTTTTAAGTTTGGGGAGCTCAAAAGTTCCCTAGAGTGGCCACTGATTTTTTGTATTACTTTTAGTCAGATCTGTCCATTTAGTTAAATATGCACATGAAAATTCCCCATGGTTTGTAACCAAGTATTCAGCCAGTGTCCTTGGTGAAGGAGGGACAGTTCTTTAAAAATTTAGTTATCTGAGATACCATTTTTTCAGAGGGTCCAAAGACACTTTAAACTTGAGCAACCTGCAGGTCAGACAGACAGCCTCACTCTAGAATGGTCTGATCACAGAAGTCCAGGCCAAAGGCTAAAAGACAGTTTTAAGAAAATAACCAACCCTCAGAGAATCCCGTATAGACTGAGGTGGGGGGCACTTCTGTCAATGAGACAGCACAGTCTAATAATGGGCCAAACTGACTAATTTCAGTAGAAATAACCTCTGTCCACAAAGAGATCTTTAGGCTCTCAGTTTTGTCTCAAAGGATAACCTGTTTCCAAAGAAATCAGGCCAATATTCTAAATTGAGTATTCACAAGCAACAGATAAACAAAAAAGCAAAGCCTTTTTAACACATGCACACCATGCACACACACACACACACACACACACACACACACACACACACACACACTCAACAATTCCAAATAAAGTGTGGAGAGTTTCAAAACACAAAAAGCAGAAGCTCAAATTCAGGAGAGAACTTACCCTAGTCTTCTGTATTAGAGAGCAAGCAGTGAGCCAAAACAGCTTTTTGTGAGGTGCCAGGAGCTGGTTGCTCACCTGTTCTGAAGCTGTCGGGGTTGTTCTTCTCTGGATCCTGAACCAGTCCCCAAAATATCGACTTAAAAATAATATTGACTAGGTATTCCGTCACCAAAGAGAGTTTATTTGTGAAAAGGAAAAAGAAAAACGAAAAAGGGCTGCAACACAGCAGGTGCAGTCAAGGCAAGCCTTGTCTGGCTTGTGTGGTTAGAGGGTATTTAAGGCAGAGAGACAAGAAGTTAGAACCACAGAGTTTTATGAAAAGGAAGTTAGGACCATGAAGTTTGACTAGGTGTTCTCATGCACTTCCGTGAGCCCAGCTCCTCCCATAGACCTCCTGAACTGACCAATTTCCTTAAAGTCCCAGTTCTTCTTTATCAACACCTTACATAGTTATCACAATATTATTAACTATATTCCTTTTGCTATACCCTCCATCCCCTTGACTACTGTGTAACAACAAATTTGTACTTCTTAATCCCTTCCCCTTTTTCACGCACCCCCCCCAACACCCCTCCCATCAAGCAACTATCAAAATGTTCTCTGTATCTATGAGTTTGTTTCCGTTTTGTTCGTTTGTTGATTTTGTTCTTTAAATTCCACATACAAGCAAAATCATATGTCATCTGGTCTTTCTTTCTCTGTCTGACTTACTCCACTCAGCACAATACCCTCAAGATTCATTCATGTTGTACCAGATGACAAGACTTCATTCTTTTTATGGCTGAGTACTATTCCATTGTATATATGGACCACCTCCTCTGTATCCATTCATCCATTGATGGATACCCAGGCTGCCTCCACATCTTGGTCATTCTAAACAATGCTTCATTGAACATATAGATGCACATGTCCCCTCAAAGTAGTATTTTGGGTTTCTTCAGATGAACACCCAGAAGTGGGATTACTGGGTTCTTCTTTGTCTCTTATTATAGCCTTTGTTTTAAAGTCTATTTTGTCAGGTATAAGTATTGCTACTCCAGCTTTATCCCCCCATTTCCATTTTCATGAAATATCTTTTTTCATCCCTTTACTTTCAGTCTGTGTGTGTTTTTTTATCTGACATGGGTCTCTTGTACAATAGAGACATATGTAAGGGTCTCGGTTTTTTATCCGTTTAGCTGCTCTATGTCTTTTTTTTTTTCAACTGAGCCATCCTGCCACCTGTTGGCAGCTCAGCGGCTGCTCAGCTCAGGCCGGGACTCGAACTGCTGTTGCTCAGAGCTCAAACTCTTGAGCGAGCTCTTAACCAACTGAGCCACTCGGCCGGCCCATGCCCTATGTCTTTTGATTGGAGCACTTAATCCATTTACATTTAAAGTGATTGTTGATAGATACATACTTATTGCCATTTACTATTCATATTTATATTGTTCTTTCCCTCCTCATCTTCTTTTTCTTAAAGAAGTCCTTTTAATGTTTCTTGTAATACTTGTTTGATGGTGATAAACTCCTTTAGCTTTTTCTTATTTGGGAATCTCTTTATCTGTCCTTCAATTCTAAATGATAGTCTTCCTGGGTAAAGTAGTCTTGGTTGTAGGTCCTTGCTTTTCATTGCTTTGAATATTTTGTGAAAATTACTTCTAGCCTGAGAAGTTTCTGTTGAGAAATCAGCTGACTATCTTATGGGAGCTCCCTTATAGGTAAATACTTGCCTTTCTCTTGCTGCTTTTAGGATTTTCTGTTTGTCTGTAAACATTGCCATTTTAATTATAATGTTTTTTGGTGTGGGCCTATTTGGGTTCATCTTGTTTGGGACTCTCTGTGCTTCCTGAGCTTGTATGTCTATTTCCTTCACCAGGTTAGGAAAGTTTTCAGTCATTATTTTTTCAAATAGGTTCTCAACCCCTTGTTTTCTCACTTCTCCTTCTGGTACCTCTGTGATGTGAATGTTGTTACGCTTGATGTTGTCCCGTAGGCCTTTTAAACTATCCTCATTTTTTTTAATTCTTTTTTCTTTTTGCTATTCTGATTGTTTTCCACTACCTTATCTTCTAAATCACTGATTCAAACCTCTGCTTCATCAAATCTGCAGTTGATTCCCTCTAATGTATTCTCAATTTCAGTTATTGTATTCATCATTTCTGACTGCTTCTTTTAATGTTTTCTACCTCCATTTTTATGTTTCACATCTCTTTGTTAAAGTTCTCACTGAGCATTCTTATAACCATTGTTTTAAACTCTGTATGTAGTAGATTGCTTGTCTCTATTTTGTTTTCTTTTTCTGGTGCTTTGTTTCATTCTTTCATTTGGGAAATGTTTCTTTGTCTCCCCAATTTGGCTGCCTTCCTATGTTTTTTTCTATGTATTAGGTAGATCTGCTATGTCTCCCAGTGTTGTCCAGGTGGCCTTATATAGTAGGTGACCTGTGGAGCCCAGTGGCACAGTTTCCCTTGTCACCTGATCTGGGTGCTGCAAGCGTGTCCCTTGTGTGCATTGTCTTGTCCACCTTTTGTAGTTGAGCCTTGGTTGCTGTTTTCACATCAACAGGAGGGATTGACCCTCAGGCTGATTGGTTGTGAGGACTAGCCATGACTACAGTGAAGGAGCTACTGTACAGGGGTGACCCTACAACGCAGGATTCACTTCAGCAGGGCTCTGGTGCCTGCCCAGTCTGCCTTTTGGGTGTGTCATCTGTGGAGGCAGCCTGGTGGCACTCCAGTGTGGTAAGAAGCTTAACACTGGGTGTGCCAGTCCTAGGGAATTCTGGGAGGTACCCTGCTGCAGGCCAAGTTCAGCTTCAGCTGCCACCTTTACCCTACCCTGGGTCACCTGGCCTGAGCCACAAAGCAATCCACAGATGTCTCCCACCCATGCTGGGCTTGGAGATGTCTGAAAGAGGCTAAGCTGTGAACCAAGGCTGGCTGCCACTAGTCCCATGCTTGGGGCTACTTAGCAAGAGATACAATGCATACAGAGGCCAGATAGTTCTTGTCTGGGATTTGTGAACCTTTTGAGAGATTTTAGGAAAGTCTGCATCATGAGCTCAGACAGGCCACTTGTATGGAAAAGCCCTGGGAAGAATTTCTTAAATAGGATACTCAACAGTGCAAATCTTAAAAGTTTTTTTAAAATGATAAATCAATTGAATTAAAACCAAGAACTTCTGGTTCATTAAAACACAATAAATAGAGTGAGAAACAAGCCACACACTGAAAGAAGGTATTTGCAACAGCTGATGAAGGATTAGTATCCAGAATTTATAATGAATGCAAAAGAATCAATATGAAAAAGATAAACACCTGAATCAGAGAATGGATACAGGCAGAACAGACACTTCATAAATGAGAAAAATGAATGGCCCCAAATCTCTTGAACAGAAGACCAATCCCATCAGCGATTAAAGGAATGCAAACTAAGACCACAATGAAATATCTAATTAATAAGTAAGTATATAAAAGTATGACAATACCAAGTGTTATGAAGGATGTGAAGCAAGGAAAAGAAAATATGCTAATGGAGATGTATATCAATTTCATCAATTCCAATATATCATTTATTTAAGACATTCCATTATTTTAAATACCACTGCAAGAAAAACCCAGCCAACACATCCTTTTTATCACTTGTAATTTTAGTTACACATGTTAAAAGGTCTATTTTAGGCTTACTAAAGAAGGATGGTAAGCATAGATCACTCTTCATTTGTGCATTCAAAAAATGATGAAAAAAATGAATTGGCTAAGGAATTTTTAAATACTTTTTACATTCCTAGTCTGAGTTTTTGAATCACTTTTGACTCAGAATTTCTATGCCCATGTATTTCCATGGGGCAAAACAAGCCATTCCCACTCAGCCCTCTCTGAATTTCTGGTCCACAGAACCTGTAGACATAATAATTTGGTTCTTCTTTTACGTCATTAAGTTTGGGGATATTTGTTACACTACAGTAGATAACTTGAATGTCCCTCATGCACAAAGGACTTTGGCATCCTTTTTCCCATTCTATACCCTTCCATCCCATGGGTAACTTCAGTTTTCACATGAATGATCATTACAACACTCTAGTCCAGGGGTCGGCAAACTGTGGTTCACAAGCCACATGCGGCTCTTTGGGTATGTTACATCTCAAAAGTTTGCCGACCCCTGGAAGAGCAAATCCTGTCCCTCACAACAATTTTAAAATTATTTGAGAGCCATAAATATATTTTTACAAATAAGGAAAATTTAAAGTAATATTATAAATGAAACTATGATAGCTTTATTTTCATTTTCGATTTTACTTCAGAGTCACACGTATGTACCCAAAGAGCTGCATGTGGCTTGTGAGCCTCAGTTTGCTGACCCCTGGCAGCTCTTCCATCTCAAAAGTTTGCTGACCCCTGCTCTAGTCTCCCAATTCCTTGACTTCCTCACTGTAATAATGTCTTTATCTAATTCACTTCAGCTGCCCTCTTTCAGTTTATAAAAAGTCAAGTTTCTCCAGAACTTTAATGACCTACTGTGAGTAGGATAAGAGATAAATAGAGGCTTCCTCTTACTTCCCCTCCAAAGATTCCATGACTTCCATCTGGGATTGTCAACATACAGGACAATGAGCAGAACTGCAGGCCACAAAGTCACCATGCCAACCTCCCTGTCCATTATAACAACAAGGTGTTCTGCCTCCATGGGGCCAGAAAATGCCTGAGCAAGTTGGGGGCCCTCACTCCAGAGTCAGGGGCTGGCCTCTTCCTGACTGCAGGATAGGTACTGGATGGAGGCTTACAGCACACCTTGGTGAAAGGGCTTGAGGGGCCCAGGCACCTGAGTACAGGCGGTGGCCTGAGGTGACTGGGGGTCACCACGCTAATCGCACCTTTCCCTTAGGAGAGATTAGGATATCCGGAGCAGCCAAAAAAATGGGGAACAGTGACCCCTGGGAGCCTGGCCTTGTGCTATTCCTGCTTCTGCTACTGCTACCACTTCTGGCAACTCCACTGCTGAGCACAGGGAGCTTCCTGCACCTCCTATCACGATGGAGAAACTTCCACCAGGGCACCAAGCACTACAGGAGTAGTGGCAAGAAGTTGAAATCCTGTGAGGGCACCTTTGACCTCTACCTCATCTTGGACATGTGAGTGCCCATCTCACCCTGGTCCTGGTCACCAAAGGCTCAATTGTCCCTGTGGTCAATATGTGCAGGACTTGGTAGAAGGGGACCCCAGGCTCTGAAAGAGGGGAGGCAGAACCAGTCTTGGTCAGATCCAAGGAATAGAACCTCTGTGGCCTCCTTGAGCCTGGGGCAGAAAGAACACCCTTGACATTTGTTCTCTGAGCCATTTTTTGTTTTGTTTTTGTTTTTTCTTTTTTCTTTGGAAGGGAAGAAAGGAAACCTTGGGGTTTCTGAATGGCTCTCAGTTTTCCATCATCTTGGCCAGGATTTGTGACCTGCATGCCTCTTAAAGAGGAACAGGTTATTACTAGGTGCTTCCTCTCAGCAGTTGTTAGGTCACTGTGGGTAATGTATATTGTTTGGGTTTTTTGTTTGTTTGTTTGTTTGTTTGTTTTTGATTGTTGTTTTGTTTTTCACCCAAATGACTTCCATTTTTACTGGACTCCAGAGAGATTGCTCTGTGCTTCTATGAGGCATTGCCATAGTGTCACTGCTTAGAAAGTCCTTTGCTTTGCTGCTGCTAAGTGTTTTGCTTTCTTTAACATCCTGGAGACCCACATTACAGTTTGTGTGCACTTTTAGAAGTTTTTTTCTGTCTGAATGTGTCCCTAGGAAGCAGAGCCATGCATTGGGCACTTTCTGGCTCTCAGAGATAGAAGGGGAGGAATGGAGCTTCAGGCTTGGAGAGATTGCCTTGGTTCCTCTGTTGGGCTGAGAATAAACCACACTTACTCAATGATAGCAGTGGTATGACAATCAATAGTATCATTGAGTCACTTTACAGTTCCCAAGGCCCTTTCACTGCTCTTCTGTCATTCTCAAAACACTGGGATGTAGAGAAGAGAATGTGTTTGCATATGCAATCTCCTGGAAAGGAGGCAGCTCCTAGAGGTTGGATGAAGTAGCCCAGAGGGTGGTGGTGGTGACAGGACTCAGGCTTCCTGTGCTGCCCTCATTCCAGCATCCCAGGTTGTACTGCCTCTGAGTCCTCTGATTCTCCATGGAGACTGATGACTGGGGGGATGTGTACATAGCCCACCAGCTGCTGAGCAAAGCCAGCAGAGCTGGGAGCCACCCTGCCCACCAGAAAAGAAGTCCTTCCTCACTGTCCATGACCAACAATTTGGTGTTAGCACCATTCTCAGTTACCATTAGAGTTAAGTTGCTCTTGTCATGAAACTTGTAGATTATGTCAGATTGTTGGAAGAATTGTCTTGGTTTTCATCTTTTGTTCATCTTGTTTCTGTTTCTTCATGTGCAGTGAGACCATCTGATGTACTGATGATGGCTGTGAACTTGTAGTCAAGATACTTGAGATCACACAGAGCACCAGGGATACCACAGTGATGACTATGAGGAGCATAATACCAAGAAACTGAAGTATATTCTTTAATCAGGGCTCCCATGAATCAAACAAGTTGGTATCAAATAAATCAAAGAATGTACCAGAAGACACATCAATCTGTTATAGCCAAGTGGCTTGTTCATTAATTTCTTATATTTTATTGATATTTCTTCAATATCATTGGTGTTGATCCAGGAGATATAGCAGGAGTTAATTGCTATGGCGCAGACTTCATGTTCATCCAACAACTAATCTAAACCAACTCTATCACCTAAAACCATCCCATCAGCTCATAGTAATCCTTGTGCCAAAGAGGCATGTTGTGGGATCACATATTTTGCTACCTCTCATTCACCACCTTTGAAATCTCCCTAACAAGTTTCAGAGCCTAGAAGCTGAGTTGGCAGATTGCTTCATCTGTTTCACCCATCTCTTAGTCCTGAGCAAAGGCCAGTTCAGTTAAACAGCTGTGTCTCATTTCAGGAGGCAGTGCTGCAGGTGGGCTCCCAAAGTTAGGGCAATATGGTGTGAGCAATCAGGTATTTGTTAAGAGGCATTTCTATGGAAATAAAAGAAAAGGTTAATGGTTGGAGCAGAGTATAAATCAGTTTCTGAGTCCAGAACGCAGCCAGTGGAGAAGAATTCTAGACATTGGGCTCCTAGGCATTAGGCTTAAAGCATCTTTTGTAATTTGAATGTTGGGTGATGTCATTATCTGTTCGAGTGACCTTTCTGAGTGACCCATACAACAACAGGCACAAAGGTTGTCTAGGCATGAGCCATTGTGGTGATTTCTCTGAAGCTTTATCAGGTCATCCAGCTTCAGTTTGCAGAGCTTTGGGAAAAGGACAATTTTTTATTTTATTGATTCCAAGTTAGAAGGCTACAAGAAAATTGGAAACATTCGTTTGGAGAGTTGTAGGTAGATATTGGTGGAAACTAGAAGAAAGTATCCATTCCATTTTTCAAGCAGATAACAAAACCTCAAACACAATGAACAGGATTAGAATCTTGTATCCACAAAGTTGTGTTATACTTTTCTACTGAAACGTAATTGTTCTCTCTACAATTACCCCAATCATTAATAAAAATAATCACTGTGATACTAATTTGTTGGCAAAGTAAGTCTGTTCTCATTAAACTTGGCCTGATTATTTACATAAGTATAGCAAGAGTGGTGATTTTTATGTGTATTCTCAAATATGATATTCTGGTTAAAGCTGTGTCAATATCTAAGGGGATTTATTATCTCCGTAAAGTCCATCCTCATTCCTTAATACTAGTAATAAGGACTCTCATAATGAAAAACTTTGTAAGGTAAGCCAAACTAAGCACTTGCCTAATTTTATGTTATAAGAGCATATTCTTATTGAACTTACACAAATTCCTATAATGTCATGAAAAATAAGAATACACAATAATATTTTTAAGTAGAAGGATTGGATAGACAAAAAAAGATAACTATTCCATTGAAAAAAGATTGATTAATCAAATTGCTGTAAGTTTTAGATAAGTTAACAGAAAGGAGAAAAAATGTTCTTTAAATCTGGAAACTAAAACATACAATACTTATCAGTGTTTCAAAATCATAAATGTTATAATCATCCTCATCAATCCAGTCAGTCCCATGTAATTAAGTTTTTATTAATGCTTTGTCTTTGGTTATCAGATTTTTTAATCCATTAGCTTCTCCATTAGAGTTCAGAAAGTTGCTACCCAGTTCAGTGTTATGATCTAAAAGTTATTCGAACCAGCAGAGTCTTTTCCATGAATCTCTTTGAAGAGGAAGCACTTTTGTAAAAATATTAGAGTAAAAAATAACTGTCTATAGGTGTAAAAATACTTAAAACTGGCCAAGGTTATAGATCTGGTGAGAGTATAGTACAGTGCAATTGACATGGAAATTTACCTTTCTCTATATATTTTAAGATTATAATTAGAATTATGATTGATAACATTATACCAAGACAACAGATTTCCAGCAATTTCATGCAATTTCTGGAATACTTATATCAATAATATATATCCATGCATATATTACCTAATTAAGGTTTAGCATCACTTATTATTTAATAATGTTTCCCATATAATCCAACATATCAAATAAACCTAATTAGCTTAAAATGTCTCTTTTACAAGTAGAAAAAAAAAGTCTTTTGAGATGTTCAAGGGACCCTTTGGAAAAATCCAAAAGTTAGTTCGAGGTCAAAAAGACTTTATTTAGAATTTGATTATGGGAAGTTTGTAAAAAAATAAAAATGTTTGAACACATGATTAAATATGATCTTGGTTATCTATTCAACCAAAGTGACAAAGACTCTAAGACAAACACAGAAAGTTACACAGTTGTAAAAAACCTTAGCTCTTGTGGGAAAAAAAAATAAACACTTTAGTTCTGTTAACAAAGACTCATTTCTCCCAAGTAACCAAAGACCTGAAAAAAGTCAATATGAAGCACAGGAAATTATTTTGAGAAGACACAAAATCTTTGCTTTCCAGATAGACTACCCAAAGATAAAGAAAACTTTTCATAATCTCTTAAAAATAGACCAGTAGTCTAAGAAAACTTTGTCTAACAACTGAAAGAGAATTAAATTTTAATTTTGCCTAGGCTTACTATTGATATTAAAGCTTATTTTTAAAACCCCCATAATAAATTCATTCAATTATAGACAGCTTAACAACATAAGATTTTCTCTCTCTCTTCCTACTTTCTATTCTCAGTCTTTATCCTTGATTTCCCATTTTCATTCTGAAATGACTAGTTATCCTAGTTTAAAACAAAATTACTATTTTCCCTTAACAAAAGTGCAGTTCTATAGCTCATAGCTTTCTTACCAAAACACATCCTATATACAGAGTTGCATTCCTTATTATATTTAGTAGTTTTAATTACATATGTTTGTTAGAATCATTAACTCTTAGAAATTTTTATTTCTACTGAAAACTAAGAAATGAGCAATTATGGATTGTTGCATCAGCTTTCTGTAGAATAGCAAATTTATCAATACATTTTATAATTTCTAGAAGTATATTCTTCCTCATAGTAAACTTTTCAATGTTACATTACATGTTTATTAACAAACCCAAACATCTTTAGTTCTTCTGTAATAAGAAGTTGAAAGTAGATAAACCTAAGTTAAGTAATTAATGTTTCAGTGTTTCATCTTGTTTGGAAATTGTTTGGAAAAGGTAGCCTTATATATAAAGTCTTTCTACCCCCATTCAGCTGTATAAGACCTGCCCTTGGACTTGGAACACTTCCTTACCAAGAGATAAAGAGCCCATGCAGCTTGTGTCAGGCTTATCATCTTTTGTTGGAACACCTTTCTTTCTTTAACTTTCTGAACACTCTTTTGTCTCTGCTTAAGCATGGCATCATAAGGTACCTGGCCAACCCACTAATATCTCTCCTCCCTTAGACAGAGGCAAGGTTCCTTCCGCTGTGGCAGGAGAGGGGTGTGCTTAAGCTAACTGCCCCGCCTCAGCCATTAGGAGAGACCCTCTGGCCATGGGAGACCAACGCCCACTATTGAAGCTGGTCTTGCTGTGCCTCCTTATGTAAGTGAATAGTTATTCCATCCAGTGTTTGACTGTTGTGTTTTCCTTGGTGACTCTGATACCAAGATTCAGTAGTCAGAAGTGTTAGAGTCTTCCCTTGGGATTGTTAGCCAGTGTCCAACACTCTACTCCCATGGGATTGATAAAAACAATAGGGGGGCTTTGAATTGCTTCTAGGGTACATTTCTGTAAACACACAATTTGTAAGATGAGTACAGTTAGTTTTAATTCCTCAAAGAACTGGATTGCAGTATGAATGATATCAAGGGGATGATTCACCCTCTAACTACATCTTCAATTTGCTTCTTTATATCAGGGGAAGATTTCCCCCATATCCTCACCAGTATTTATCTCTGGTCTTTCTGATGGTAGCCATTCTAACAGTCATGAAGTGACATCTCTATGTGGTTTTTCTGTTTTTGTCTGTTTATTAGTTTCAGGTGTACAAAACAATGTAAGTTATATATTTCACCCCTCACAAAGGGATAATCCCCCTCCTCCAATCTATTGCCCCTCTGACATCATATATATCTATTACAATTCAATTGACTCTATTCCCTATACTATACTCCATATCCCATAACTAAATATAAAATTATAGTTGACATGCAATATTATTCAGCTTCAGCTTCAGGTGTACAGTGCAGTGGTCAAGCATCTACAACATTATTGATTATATTCCCCAAACTGTCTTTCATATCCCTGTGGCAATGTTGTAGTTACCAATTTATGCTGTCTAATCCCTTCCCCTTCTCCCTCATCCCCACCCAACTCCCATCTAGCAACCATCAGTTTTTCCTCTATATCTCTGAGACGATTTCTGTTTACTTTGCTCATTTATTCAGCTCTTTAGATTCCACATATAAGTGAGATCATATGGTATTTCTTTTTCTCTGACTGACTTATTTCACTTGACATAATGTTCTCTAGGTCCATCCATATTGTTGCAAATGGTAAGATTTCATTCTTCTTTATAGCTGAGTATATACTTCTTTATATACTCCATTGTATAAGTATACCACAGTTTCTTAATCCAATCATCTACCGATGAGCATTTCGGTTGTTTCCAAGTCTTGGCTATTGTAAGTAGCACTGCAATAAACACAGGGGTCCATATATTTTTTTGACTTAGCGTCTTGGGTTTCACTGGATAGATACCCAAGAGTGGAATTGCTGGGTCATATGGTACTTCCATTATCAGTTTTTTGGGGGGTTTTTTGTTTTTTTTTTGTTTTTTTTAACATTGCATTTTTTTATTTTTATTAAATTATTTTTTATTATGAAATACACATTTTTTAGAATTAGTTTCAGCTGTACAACACAGTGCAATAGTTATACTTTTTACCCCTCG
>NW_017731669.1:982962-997749 GCF_001890085.2 Hipposideros armiger | reverse complement strand
CTGAGGTGACACTCACGGGGTTCGCCCTCTCTCGTCTCCGCCCCTCCTACCGGACTCGATGTGGCCTCCTCTTTAAGTCCTTCGTTTAGAGGTTCTGTTCATCTAGGGTACAGGGAACTTCCGAGGTTGAATATCTTATAAATTATTTGTAATTTTGTTGTGATCCTGGGAGGTAGTCAGCACAGCATCTGTCTATTCCGCCATCTTACCGGAAGTCCCATTTTCAGTTTTTTGAGATACCTCCATACTGATTTCCATAAGGCTGCACCAATCTGCAGTCCCACCAACAGTGCACCAGGGTCCCCTTTTCTCCACAGCCTCGCCAGCACTTGTTGTTTGTTGATTTATTGATGATAGCCATTCTGACCGGAGTGAAGTGGTATCTCATTGTGGTTTTTGTTTGCATTTCTCTAATGACTAGTGAGGTTGAACATTTTTTCATATGCCTGTTGACCATCTGTATGTCCTCTTTAGAGAAATGCCTCTTCATATCCTCTGCCTATTTTTTAATTGTGTTGTTTGTTTTTTTGGTGTTGAGTTGCATGAGTGTTTTATAAATTGTGGATATTAACTCCTTATCAGATATATCGTTGGCAAATATCTCCTCCCATTCAGTAGGCTGCCTTTTTGTTTTCTTGATGATTTCCTTTGCTGTGAAAAAACTTTTAAGTTTGATGTAATCACATATGTTTATTTTTTCTTTTATTTCCCTTGCCCAAGAGGATATAAAAGTAAAAATATTGCTCAGGGCAATATCTGCAAATTTATTCCCTATGTTTTCTTTTAGGAGTTTTATGGTTTCAGGCCTTACATTTAAGTCTTTAATCCATTTGAATTTGTTCTCATGTATGGTATAATTAGGTGATCCATTTTCAATTTTTTGCATGTGTCAGTCCAATTTTCCCAGCATCACTTATTAAATAGACTATCTTTATCCCAATGTAAATTCTTGCTTCTGTTGTCATAGATTAAATGACCATATATGGATGGATTTATTTCTGGGCTCTCTATTCTGTTCCATTGATCTGTGTCTGTTTTTATGCCAGTACCATACTGTTTTGATTACTATAGCCTTGTAGTATGATTTGATGTCAGGTAACGTGATACCTCCTACTTTATTGTTATTTCTCAAGATTGGTGTGGCTATTCGGGGTCTTTTATGGTTCCATATGAATTTTTGGATTATATGTTCTGTTTCTGAGAAAAATGTCCTTGATAGGAATTGTGTTGAATCTATATATTGCCTTAGGTAGTATTGACATTTTAACTATATTAATTCTTCCTATCCATGAACATGGTATGTATTTCCATTTATTTGTATCTTATTTGATTTCTCTCTTTAGTGTCTTATAATTTTCTGAGTACAGATCTTTTACTTCTTTGGTTAAATTTATTCCTAGGTATTTTAATTTTTTTGAAGCAATTGTAAATTGGATTGATTTCTTGATTTCTTCTTTTGATAGTTTATTATTAGTGTATACAAATGCAACTGATTTCTGCATATTAATTTTGTATTCTGCTACTTTACTAAATTCATTTATCAGTTCTAACAGTTTTTTGGTGGAGTCGTTGGGATTTTCTATATATAGTATCATGTCATCTGCAAATAATGACAATTTTACATCCTCCTTTCCAATTTAGATGCCTTTTATTTCATTTTCTTGTCTGATTGCTGTGGCTAGAACTTCCAGAACTGTGTTGAATAGAAGTGGTGAAAGTGGGCAGCCTTGTCTTTTTCCTGATCTTAAGGGGAAAGGTTTTAGTCTTTCCCCATTGAGTACGATGTTAGCTGTGGGCTTATCATATATAACCTCTATTTTGTTGAGATATTATCCCTGTATTCCCACTATGCTAAGAGTTTTTATCATAAATGGCTGCTGGATTTTGTCAAATGCTTTTTCTGCATCTATTGATATGATTGTATGATTTTTATTTTTCATTTTGTTTATGTGATGTTAATTGATTTTCAGATATTGAACCAACCTTGCATACCAGGAATGAATCACACTTGATCGTGGTGTATGATCTTTTTAATGTGTTGCTGAATCTGGTTTCCTAGTATTTTGTTGAGGATTTTTGTGTCTATGTTCATTAGGGATATCGGCCTATAGTTTTCTTTTTTTGTAATATCTTTGATTTTGGGATCAGAGTAATAGTGGCCTCATAAAATGTGCTTGGGAGCCTTCCCTCCTTTTGTATTTTTTTTTGAATAGTTTAAGGAGAATAGGTATTAATTCTTTTTTGAATGTTTCGTAAAATTCGCCTGTGAAGCCATCTGGTCCAGGACTTTTGTTTGTTGGAAGCTTGTTGATTACTGATTCCATTTCTTTAGTAATAATCAGTCTATTCAGAGATTCTGTTTCTTCTTGGTTCAGACTTGGAAGATTGTATGCTTCTAGAAATTTATCCATTTCTTCCAGATTGTCTAAATTTGTTGGCATATAGTTGCTCGTAGTATTTTCTTAAATTTTTTGTATTTCTGTGGTATCTGTTGTCACTTCTCTTCATTTCTGATTTTATCAGTTTGGGTCATCTCTCTCTTTTTCATGGTGAGTCTGGCTAAAGGTTTGTCAATTTTGTTTATCTTTCCAAAAAGCCAGCTCTTGGTTTCATTGATATTTTGTATTGGGGTTTTTTTTGTTTTGTTTTGTTTTTTGTCTCTATTTCGTTTATTTCTGCACTGATCTTTATTATTTCCTTCCTTGTACTCCCTTTGGGCTTGTTTTGCTTTCATTTTCCATTTCCCTTTAGTGTAAAGATAACCTTTTGATTTGAGATTTTTCTTGTCTCTTTAGATAGGCCTGCATTGCTATGAATTTCCCACTTAGTCCTGCTTTCGCTGCATCTCATAGGTTTTGGGTTGTTGTGTTTTCATTTTCATTTGTCTCAAGGTATCTTTTGATTTCTTCCTTGATCTTATTGTTGACCCACTCACTATTTAGTAATGTGTTATTCAGCCTCCATGTATTTGTGTGCTTTCCAGAAAAAAAAAGCTAAGTTCTTAGTGATAGAGTTTCATTTTCCATGAAACTACAAAATATTAAACTGACACATATCTAATAAAGTAAAATGTATAAAAATGAGAAATTGTCAAACCACTATTACAGTGAGAAATTTTGTTACTTATCTGTCAAGAAAATAAAATATTACTTAAAATATAGAAGATTTGACCAACACAATAAACACGTTTTAATGGGCTAATAAATAACCCTTCACCCAATCATATTGAAACAAATTTTAATAAAATTCAAAGAAACAATATCATATAGACCATGCTCTCAGATCACAATGCAAATAGATTAAAATCAGTAACAAAAAAGAATTTATAAAAAAACACAAAATTAAAAATGTTAAAGCATATGTAAAAATAATTGTGGATCAAAAAACAAATCAAAACTAAAAGTATAAATATTCTTAAAATCAAATAATAAAATATGACATACAAAAACTTTTCAGATACAGTGAAAGAGAAACTTCGAGGGCATTTGTGGCCCTAAGATTTATGTTACAGAAAAAAAAGGATGAAAATAAATGAGCTAATAATTGAACTTAAAATATTAGTTAAAAAATAGTAAAATAAATTCATGAATGTCAGATTTTAAAGAACAAATAAATTAAATAGAAAACCAAAATTCAATAGAGAATAATCACAAAGTTAAAAGGTATTTGAAAATTTAACTTATATAGATAATTTTGTAATGCAATTGATCATAAAACAAGGTAATGCTTCCCTTTTTATTATAACCTCCCAGGAGCTTTATTAAACAGTTTTTTCTTATTGCTCCTCATGAAATTTAATACCACACATATACTATATATCTCTTTATATACTGTATTCATACTTAGACTAATTTTCATTTCTTGGGGCAATATCTTCCCTGTTGTGAATGCACAGAATAACCAAAAACACAAGCAATAATAAAAATTTAAAAGTTAATGTAACTGCACATAGAGAAGAAATATAAAAATCAAGCATAATCTGAACAACTTTATACCAATATTTCCAAATAAATGTTCAATTTCCTATCAAAACTGATTTATAAAGGAAAACGAAGTCTTAAGTAATTCAGAGTGTTTGTTTTCTCAGGCTGCCATAACAAAGAACCACAGGCTGGAAGGCTGAAACTACAGAAATTCATTTTCTTGCCATTCTAGAGGCTGAAAGTACAAGATCAAAGTGCCAGCAGGGGTGGTTTATGATGAGACCTTTCTTCCTGGATAGCAGGCAGCTGTCTTCTTGGGATGTCCTCACATGGCTTTTTTCTGTTGTGGGTGGAAAGAGAACTCTGATGTCTCTTCTTGTGAGGACATCAGTCCTAGGGGATTAGAGCCCTACCTTTATGACCTCATTTCACCTTAATCACTTCCTGAAAAGCTCTCTCTCCATATATAGTCACATTAGAGATTATGGTTTCAAAATATGAAGTGAGGAGTGTGAGACACAACTCGGTCCATAACATTCAGTGAATACTAAAATTAAAAAAAGTATCAGTAGTTTAAAGACTTCCCATGAAAAATATATCAGGCATAGATGACACAGATGATATCATACCAAACATTCAAAGAGCAGATTATTAGGATTATGTTCAAAGTCTTTCCAACAGAGAAAGAAAGTAACACCACTCCCTAGTATATTTTACAAGGCTAGCATTACATTATGTCAACACCACATAAGGACATTGCAAAAATTGGGTATTATCAGCCAGCCTCTCTTATGATCAGAGGAAAAAATGTAAATTAATAATGAATTCAATCCAGCAGTGTTTAAAAAGTTATTGTGGCCAAGATGAGTTCATTTATAAAATGTTAAAATTGATTTTACATGCATTAATGTAATTAACCATATTAATACATTAATGGAGAAAAATACATATTCAACACAAAATATCCATTAAAAATTTTTTAGTAAAATACAACACTCATTTATGATTTGCAGCAAACCAAGAATGGTATGATGAACTATTTATCAGGTGATCCCTAATAAATTATTTCTACAAAAAGCTTTCAGTAAATAGTATTCTTAATGGTGACATGTTAGAAGCAATCTCTTTAAAATTAGAAATGCTTCCATTGCAGCTTCAGTCAACATTTCATTGGAGAACAACTAGTCAGCAAAATGTTTTTCTTTTTTGTTTTTAATTTTACATAGACACCCAAGCTACTCTGTGATAATGTTTTAGAATAAAAGAGCTTAGCAAGTTGGGTGAATATATCAATCAATCAACCGATTTTTTTCACAAATGGCAATTAACAGATTAAAACATTAATTTTAAAATGTCATTTATTATAGCAGCAAAAACATAGGATATTTAGGGAAAGCACGTGACAAAACAAGTCAAAACCTTTACAGAGAAACATATATGAAAGGCATTGAAGAAGACCTACATAAATGTAGACATCTCCATGTTCACAGATAGGAGGAGTGCAGATTCCAGATATCAAAGCTCTGAACATGTGTCTATATATTTAACCTTATTGTAATCAAATATTAAGATGGTTTTTAGAGGAAAGTCCAAGATGGCAGAACAGGTAAATGCTATATCTGTCACCTCCCATAATCACATTAAAATTTTTAAATTTTTAAATTAGTTTCCGGTGTACAAAGTAACATAATAGTTAGGCATTTATGCCCCTCACAAATTGATAATCCCCCCCCAAATATACTACCCTTCTGACATTGTATATAGCTGTTACAATTCCATTGACTATCTTCCCTATGTTGTACTCCACATCCTGTGAATATATATATATATATATATATATATATATATATATATACACACACACAGAGGTTGTCAAAAATATGTATACACATTTTAAAAAAGGAAAAATACTATATTAAATTATGATGATGTAACCACTTTGAACGCCTCCTGAAATTGCAGAAGTCAAACATGACTTGTATTCATCTTTTGTTAGCAATGCATATTATTACAATTTTTTTAATTAACATTTATTGGGGTGACAATTGTTAGCAAAGTTACGTAGATTTAAGGTGTACAATTCTGTAACACATCATCTATATATCACATTGTGTGTTCACCACCCAGAGTCAGTTCTCTTTCCATCACCATGTATTTGATCCCCTTTACCCTCTTCTATCACTCTCCTCCCCTTACCCTCTGGTAATCAACCACTAACTCATAGACACAGCATATTACAATTTTAGTACAGTTTTTTTCTTTCTTAAAATGTGTATACATTTTGAACACCATATATATATGTATAACTATAAAATTATAGTTGACATTCAATATTGTTCTACTTCAGCTTCAGATGTATAGCACAAATTATAATTAAATTCTAGATCAACCTCGAGAATCATCTGAAGACTAGCTGAGCAGAACCCATATAACTAAGAATATAAAGAAGAAGCCACATCAAGACTTGTAGGAGGGGCAGAGACACAAAACAGGATGACCCCAAACCAACAGATAGTGGTTGATCACCAGGAAGGGCAGCTTGGCGGCAGAGGTCCCCCCCGAAAAGTGAGGGGTGCCAGCCCTACATCAGGCTCCCCAGCCCAGGTGTTCTGTGCCAGAAAGAGAAGTCCCCACAACATCTAGCAATGAAAATCAGCGAGGATACCATCTGTCCATCCTTGTGAGACACAAGGCAGCTGGAAACTTAGACGTCCTCTTCAAGGACCTACACAGAGACTCACTCATTTGCAAGCACTCACCCTGGGCTCTCTGCATGTCTCTGGCACTCAAGAGGCACCAGAGACATACAGGGAAAGACTGAGTTATGTGGCTTCAGGCCTAGGGCTAGAAGGACAGCTGCCATTATCACTGTGTGGAGCCCACTTCACATGTTACCTACAAGAGGGCACCACCTTTCCTGTGTTGAACCCACCCCACAGGGCCAAATCTGAACCTGCATTTGTCTGGTAAAATCTGCATGTGTGCACACCACTTTGGTGACTCCCTTGGAACTTGCCCTGCTCAGTGACATTCTCAGTTCCTAGGTGGCTAGCCCCACCCCACAAGCTATGGGAGGCTTATACAGCAGTGGACAACCTGTGGCGACCTTGGGAAACTTTCAGTGGCAGGCAACCAGGCCTAGCTTGTGCTGCAGCCCTTCTTGGGCAGCTCTCAGGGATCTGCATATCTGAAGAGAGCAGTGTTCTCAAGGCATTTTTCAGAGAGCCTGCAAGCTCAGCACTAGGGCAGGAACTGAATTTGTATTAACTTTGTAAAAATGACCAACCACAACTACATAAGGCCACCTGGCCAAGAATGAGGGACATAGGAGATCTACCTAATACATAGAAGCAAATACAGAGAGGCAGCCAGAATGAGGAAACAAAAAAAAAAATGTCCCAAATAAAAGAACAGGAGAAACCTTCTGAAATAGAACTAAATGAAATGGAGACAACCAACCTACCAGAGACAGTGGTTATAAGAATGGTTATAAGAATGCTTAAGGAACTTAGTGAGAATTTCAAGAGACAGCAAGCATAAAGAAGGACATAGAAACTATAAAAAAGGAACCAGTAAGAACTGAAGAATACAATAACTGAAATAAAGAATATACTAAAAGGAATCAATAGCAGGTTAGATGAAGCAGAGGATCAAATCAGTGATTTAGAAGCCAAGGTAGCAGAAAACACTCAGTAGGAACAAAAAACGAAAAAGAAAAAAGAATTTTAAAAAACAAAGGTAGGGGCCGGCCGAGTGGCGCGATGGTTAAGAACTGGCTTGGGATGCCAGAGGGCCCCGGTTCGGATCCCACATATGAGGGCCAGTGACACTGCCCTCCACAGCTAAGATGCTGAACAACAGCTCAACCTGGAACTGGGCTGCCATGAGTCGCCTGTGATGGCGTAGGCTGCAGCCCCTGTGGCAGGGGGTTGCCATGGGCTACCATTTGTAGCCAGCAGCCAGCGTGAGCAGCCAGTAGCCGCAGTGAGCGGCCATCCAGAAGCCAGCGACTGATCTGCCTCACCCAGGAAGAGCGCAATGATGGTGCCAACTTGGGCCAGTGAAACAACGTCCTCCACAACTAGACTGAAGAACAAAACAACAGCAACTTATCTGTTCCCCTTCCCCCAATTCCCCAGCGCTGTTCCCATCCCCTCAATTCCCCAATAAAAATCTTTCAAAAAAAAAAGGTAGTTTAAGGGACCTCTGGGACAAGATCAAACATAACAACATTCATCTCATAGGAGCCCCAGAAGGAGGAGAGAAAGAGCAAGAGATCGAGGACCTATTTGAAAAAATGATGACTAAAAGCTTTGCTAACCTAACAAAAGAAATAGACATACAATCCCAGGAACCACAGAGAGTCCCAAACAAGATGGTCCCAAACAAGATTAACCCAAACAGGCCCACACCAAGACTCATTATAATTAAAATGTCAAAAGTTAAAGACAAAGAGAGAATCCTAAAAGCAGCAAGAGAAAGGCAACTAGTTACCTTAAGAGTGCACCCATAAAACTGTCAGCTGATATTTCAGCAGAAACTTTGCAGGCCAGAAATATTCTAAGTGACAGAAAGCTGGGGCCTACAACCAAGACTACTCTACCCAGCAAGGCTATCATTTAGAATTGAGAGATGAAAAGATTCCCAGACAAGAAAAAGCTAAAGGAATTCATTACCACCAAACCACTATTACAAGAAATGTTAAAGGGACTTTTTTAAGAAGAAAAAAAAAAAAGAGGCAGGGGGAGGGGCAGAGGGAACAAACAAAAGATCAAAAATACAAATAATAAAATGTCAATAACTAGCTACCTATCAATAATCACTTTAAATGTAAATGAATTAAATGCCCTAATCAAAAGACATAGAGTAACTCAATGGCTAAGAAAACAACACCAAATACATATGCTGTCTACAAGAGACCCCATACCGCAGATCAAAAGACACATATAAACTGAAAGTAAAGGGATAGGAAAAGATATTTCATCCAAATGGGGAAAAAAAAAAAGCTGGAATAGCAATACCAGACAAAATAAATTTTAACACAAAGACTATAATAAGAGACAAAGAAAGCCATTACATAACGATACAGGGATCAATCCAACAAGAGAACATAATGCTAGTAAATATTTATTCACCCAACATAGGAGCATCTAAAAACTAAAATATAAAACAAAAGTTGACTGGACATAAAAGCAAAGATTAACAGTAACTCAATCATAGTAAATGACTTAGTTGATATTTTTAGAGCATTTAAACCAAAAAGCAGAAGAATATACATTCTTTTCAAGTGCACATGAAACATATTCCAAGCTAGACCACATGTTAGGCCACAAAAAAATTTTCAATAAATTGAAATCATAGCAAGATCTTCTTTGACCACAGTGGTATGAAACTAGAAATCAGTTGAAAAAAAAACTGAAAAACACACAAACACATGGAGTCTAAATAACATGCTACTAAACAATGAATGGGTCAACAATGAGATTAAGGAAGAAATCAAAAGATACCTTGAGATAAACAAAAATGAAAACACAACAACCCAAAATATATGGGACACAGTGAAAGCAGTCCTAAGAGGGAAATTCAAAGCAATGATGGCCTACCTAAAGAAACAAGAAAAATCTCAAATAAACTGTCCAGCTTTACACCTAATGGAACTGGAAGACCAACAGCAAACAAAGCACAAAAACAGAGGGCCCAAATACATAAACTCAGAAATAAAAGAGAAGTGACAATGAACACCACAGAAATACAAAAAATTTTAAGAAAACACTACAAACCATTATATGCCAACAAATTGGACAATCTGAAAGAAATGGATAAATTACTAGAAGCATACAATCTTCCAAGGCTAAATTAAGAAGAAGCAGAAAATCTGAACCAAACCAATTACTACTAATGAAATCAAATCAGTAATCAACAAGCTCTCAACAAACAAAAGTCCTGGACTAGATGCCTTCACAGGTGAATTATACCAAACTTTCAAAAAAAGTAACACCTATTCTCAAACTATTCCAAATATTCGAGCTTATTCTACAAGACCACCATTACCCTGATTTCAAAGCCAGATAAAGACATTGCCAAATATCTGTGATGAATGTAGATGCTAAAATCCTCAACAAAATATTAGCAAACCAAATTCAGCAATACATTAAAAAGATCTGGTACTACAATCAAGTGGGATTTATTCTTGGGGTGCAAGATTGGTTCAATATCTGCAATTCAATTAACATGATATACCATATAAGCAAAATGAAAAATAAAAATCATATGATCATATCAATAGATGCAGAAAAAGCATTTGACAAAATCCAGCATCCATTTAAAGTCTCAGCAAAGTGGGAATAGAGGGAACATACCGCAACATAATAAAGGCCATATATGACAAACTCACAGCTAACATTGTACTCAGCAGGGAAAAACTAAAAGTATTCTCTTTAAGATCAGGAACAAGACATGGATGTCCACTTTCACCACTTTTATTCAACATAGTACTGGAATTCCTAGCCATAGCAATCACACAAGTAAAGGAAATAAACTCTTCCAAATTGGAAAGGAATAAGTAAAACTCTCATTATTTGTAGATGACATGATACTGTATAGAGAAAACCCTAAAGTTTCCACCAAAAAAAAAAACTATTAGAACTGATAAATGAATTCAGTAAAGTAGCAGAATATAAAATTAAAATTCAGAAATCAGTTGCATTTTTATACACCAATAACAAACTATCAGAAAGAGAAATTTAAAAAATAATCCCATTAACAATTGCATAAAAAATATACCTAGGAATAAATTTAAACAAGGAAGTAAAAGACCTGTACTCAGAAAATTATAAAACATTGAAGAGAGAAATTAAAGAAGATACAAATAAATGGAAAATATACTGTGCTCATGAATAACAAGAATTAATGTACAGTAAAATCTTAGATTGCGAGTAACGTGGTTTACGAGTGTTCCACAAGATGAGCGAATATTTCTAATATATTTTAACATGGTAAATGAATGATGTCTTGCAAAATGAGTAGTTTGTTTCTGGAATAAATTATGCTCACAAACCAAGGTATTACTGTACTTAAAATGTCCTTACTACACCAAAACAATCTATAAATTCAAGGCAATCTCTATCAAAATGCCAATGGCATTTTTCACAGAACTAGAATAATCCTAAAATTTACATAAAAAACCCAGAATAGCCATGACAATTTTGAGAAAGAAGAACAAAGTTGGAGGTATCATGCTATCTGATATCAAACTGATAAGGCCACAGTAATCAAAACAGCATGGTATTGGCACAAAACGGACACATAGATCAATGAAACAGAATAGAGAGCCTACAAATCAATCCATGCCTACATGGTCTTTTAATCTATGACCAAAAAAATGTATATGACTATACACTGGAGTAAAGACAGTCTACTCAATAAACAGTGCTGGAAAAAATGGACAGATACATGCAAAAAATTGAAACTGAACCCCCTTCTTACTCCATATACAATTATTGTTATAAATTCAAAATGGATAAAAGACTTAAAGGTGAGACCCAAAACCATAAAACTCCTAGAAGAAAACATAAGCAGTAAGCTCTCAGACAATACCCTTAGTAATATTTTTACTTGGGCAAGGGAAAGAAAAGAAAAAAAGAGAAAATAAACAAATGGAACTACATCAAACTAAAAACCTTTTCTGCAGCAAAGAAAACCATCAAGAAAACAAAAAAATACCTCCTACTGGATGGGAGAAGATGTATGATATATCTGATAAGGGGTTAATATCCAAAATCTATTAAAAATAAACAAAAACTGATACAACTCCACACCAAAAACACAAACAATCCAATTAACAAATGGGCAGAGAACCTGAATAGACATTTCTCTAGTGAGGACATACAGATGGCCAAAAGACATATTAAAAGATGCTCAACATCACTAATCATCACAAAACTGCAAATAAAAACCATTGAGATATCACTTTACACCTGTCAGATGGCCATCATCAATAAATCAATAAACAGAGACTTCCGGTAAGATGGCAGAATAGACAGACGCTGTGCTGACTGCCTCCCAGGATCACACCAAAATTACAAATAATTTATAAGATGTTCAACATCGGAAGTCCCTAGATGAGCAGTACCTCTAAACAAAGGACTTAAAGAGGAGGCCACATCGAGTCCAGTAGGAGGGGCGGAGACAAGAGAGGGCGAATCCTGTGAGGGACACCTCAGTGGTGGGGAGGCTTCCCCGGTTGGGGGTGAGACCCTCTGGCCCCACACCGCGCTCACCACCCCAGAGTTACTTTGCTGGGAAGAGGAGTTCTATGATAGCTGGAAGTAGAAAATAGTGAGGACTCTCTTTGCTCAACTCGGTGAGTCTGAGGGCAGCTGGAGAACCAGTGGAGCCAGCAAACCGACTCGCTCACGGGTGAGCACTCACCCGGTTCTTGGTGGAGGGAGTGGCTTTGTGATCGGGGCCCAGGAGCCTCCGGGAAGGACTGGGCTGGGTGCCTGTGGCGTGGGGGCTGGAGGTTTTTGGGACCATTGTTCCCCTGGTGTGGAGCTTGCACAAAGTAGTGCACAGGAGGGCGCCATTTTTTTCAGGGCTGGGCCCTCCCACAGAAGCTCAGGTCTGGGACTGCATTGGTCTGCTGGAATTGGCACAGGAGTGCGTGTGTGTGTGTGTTTGTGCGTGCACGTGCGGCCTTGGATCCCCACCCTCCGCACTGTTTGTGCTGTGTAGCCAGGGAAACGTCTGTCAGGTGCGCTCTGACTCCAACAGACTGCTTACTGAACCCAGAAGTGTGCGACTCGCCTTAGGTCCCCAATTTCCGCACTGCGCATGCAGAGTTGCCTGGGTGGCAATTGACTTTTGGGCTGCTCAGCCTGATCTTCGAGCAGCTGATTGGGACAGGCTGAGACAGGGCGTTTTCCTGGGCGTGTAGGGCCTCAAGCTGTGCATCTGCGTGATTTGGCCGGGGCTTTCCAGGCAAGTTTGTGTGGGTTAGCTGCCGATGCAGGAGTGCATGCTGCTCTGACTTGGTGGGGGCCACTGACCACACCCTGTGGTGCCTTGGGGGCCTGCCCCGCCCACCTAGAGCTCTGTTGCCAGACGTACCCTGAGCCCCTGATCCCTGGCTCCTACCTCTGCAGGCCACAGAGGGTTTTTTGCAGCAGCAGACAGCCGGCAACAATCTGTGAGTATTTTTGTGGTGAGCATGGTTCCAGAGCACACAGCAATTAATTGTGGGACGCTTATTTCAAGTCTAGAGGGAGGTCGGCGCATGACGCACTGAGCCCTTCCCTTTCCCCCAACAGCTGGTGCTGAGTCACCCAGAGTCTCTCTATTGCTGAGCAAGTGGTCTGCAGATTAAAGAGGCAGAGAGCCCCTTCCCCCTTTTTTTTTCTTCCTTTTTTTCCCCCTTTTTCTCGTGTTCCTTCTTTTTTTTTTTTTTTGGTCTTTCTGGGTGATCTAATACATCAAAGCAATCAGAGTGACACCCAGAATGAAGAAACAAAGACACATGTCCCAAGTAAAAGATCAGAAGAAACCTCAAGAAATGGAACTAAATGAAACAGAGGTATCCAACCTTTCAGAGACAGAGTTTAGAACACTAATGATAAGAATGTTTTAGGAACTTAAGGAGGACATAAAGAAGGATACACAAATCATAAAAAACAACCAGGTACAACTAAAGAATACATTAACTGGAATGAAGAACACACTCGAAGGAATCATCAGTAGATTAGATGAAGCAGAGGATCAGATCAGTGATTTAGAAGACAAAGTAGCAGAAATCACCAGTTGGAACAACAAAAAGAAAAAATAATAAAAAACAATGAAAATAGTTTAAAAGACCTGTGGGACAACATCAAGCGCAACAACATTCGCATCATAGGAATACCAGAAGAAGAGAAGAAGCAAGGGATCAAGAATGTATTTGAAGGGGGCTGGCCAAGTGGCTCACTTGGTTAAGAGCTCACTTAAGAGTTTGAGCTCTGAGCAACAGCGGTTTGAGTCCAGCCCGAGCTGAGCAGCCGCTGAGCTGCCAACAGGTAGCAGGATGGCTCAGCTAAGAAGAAAAAAAAAAAGAATGTATTTGAAGAATTAATGACTGAGAAATTCCCTACCCTGGTGAAGGAAATCGACATACAAGCCCAGGAAGTGCAGAGAGTTCCAAACAAGCTGAACCCAAACAGGTCCACACCAAGGCACATCATAGTAAAAGTGGCAAATATTAAAGACAAAGACAGGATCCTAAAAGCAGCAAGAGAAAGACAGCAGGTTACATACAAAGGCACTCCTATAAGACTAACAGCTTACTTTTCTACGCAAAGTCTGCAGGTGAGAAGGGAGTGGCAGGAAATAGTCAAAGTAACTCAAAATAAAGTCCTACAACCAAGATTGCTCTACCCAGCATGACTATCACTTAAAATTGAAGGAGAGATAAAGAGCTTCTCAGAAAACAATAAACAAGGAATTCATTACCACGAAGCTAGCATTGCAGGAAATGCTAAATGGGCTCTTTTAAACAGAAGAAAGGGAAAACAAGCTAACCCAGGAAGATCAGAAATACAAATAATAAAATGGCAATAAATATGCACCTATCAATAATCACTTTAAATGCTAATGGATTAAATCTCCAATCAAAAGATGTAGAGTGGCTGAGTGGATAAGAAAACAGGACCCATGCATATGCTGTTTACAAGAGTCTAGTCAGATCAAAAGACACACAGATACTGAAAGTAAAGGGATGGAATAAGATATTTCACGCAACTGGAAATGAGAAAAAAGCAGGAGTAGCAATACTTATTTCAGACAAAATAGACTTTAAAATGAAGACTACAATAAAAGACAAAGAAGGACACTACAT
>NW_017731669.1:980779-981882 GCF_001890085.2 Hipposideros armiger | reverse complement strand
CACAGGCGAATTTTACAAGACATTCAAAAAAGAATTAATACCTATTCTCCTCAAACTATTCCAAAAAATACAGAAGGAGGGAAGGCTCCCAAGCAAATTTTATGAGGCCACTATTACTCTGATCCCAAAATCAGACAAAGATATTACTAAAAAAGAAAACTACAGGCCAATATCCCTAATGAACACAGATGCAAAAATCCTCAACAAAATACTAGCAAACCGAATTCAGCGTCACATTAAAAAGATCATACACCACGATCAAGTGTGATTCATTTTTGTTATGCAAGCTTGGTTCAATATCCGAAAATCAATTAACATAATACATCACATTAACAAAATAAAAAATAAAAATCATACAATCACATCAATAGATGCAGAAAAAGCATTTGAAAAAGTCCAGCAACCTTTTATGATAAAACTCTTAGCAAAGTGGAAACAGTGGGATCATATCTCAACATAATAAAGGCCATATATGATAAGCCCACAGCAAACATCGTACCCAATGGGTAAAGGCTAAAAGCTTTCCCCTTAAAATCAGGAACAAGACAAGGCTGCCCACTTTCACTACTTCTATTCAACATAGTTCTGGAAGTGCTGGCCACAGCAATCAGACAAGAAAATGAAATAAAAGGCATCCAAATTGGAAAGGAGCAAGTAAAATTGTCATTA
This sequence comes from Hipposideros armiger, assembly GCF_001890085.2. NCBI lineage: Eukaryota > Metazoa > Chordata > Mammalia > Chiroptera > Hipposideridae > Hipposideros > Hipposideros armiger. Next base: position 981,213 of record NW_017731669.1, on the reverse strand, counting down.
TAGGCAGATGACATGATACTATATAGAGAGAATCCCAAAGACTCCACCAAAAAACTATTAGAACTCATAAATGAATTTAGTAGGGTAGCAGGATAGAAAATTAAGATTCATAAATCAGTTGCATTTGTATTCACCAATAAAAAACTATCAGAAGAAGGAATCAGGAAATCAATCCCATTTACAATTACTTCAAAAACAATAAAATACCTAGGAATAAATTTAACCAAAGATGTAAAAGACCTGTACTCAGAAAATTATAAGACGTTGAAGAGAGAAATCAAAGAAGATACAAATAAATGGAAATACATACCATGTTCATAGATAGGAAGAATTAGTATAGTTAAAATGTCAATTCTACCTAAGGCAATATATAGATTCAATGCAATTCCTATCAAACTACCAAGAACATTTTTCTCAGAAATAGAACAGATAAT
>NW_017731669.1:951262-979149 GCF_001890085.2 Hipposideros armiger | reverse complement strand
TATATATATATAGTCATGGGACATGGAATATAGTGTGGGAGTGGAGTCAAGGGAAGTGGGGTGGCGGATTGGGGGAGGGGTGTTGTCACCTCGAGGGGTAAAAAGTATAACTATTGCACTGTGTTGTACAGCTGAAACTAATTCTAAAAAATGTGTATTTCACAATAAAAATAAATGAATGAATAAATAAGCAAACAACCAACCAACCAGTGTGGGTGAAAATGTGAAGAAAAGGGAATCCTTGTGCACTGTTGTTGGGATTGCAAATTGGTGCAGCTACTATGGAAAACAGTATGGAGGTTCCTCAAAATGTCAAAAATAGATGTGCCTTTAGATCCAGCAATTCCACTCCTGGGTATTTATCCGGAAAAAAAATCCAAAACACTAATTCAAAAAGATGTATGCTCCCCTATGTTCACTGCAGCACTATTTACAATAGCCAAGATATGGAAGCAACCAAAATGCCCATCGATAGATGATTGGATAAAGAAATTATGGTACATATATAAAATGGAATATTGTCCAGCCATAAAAAAGAATGTAATCTTACCATTTGCAACAGCATGGATGAATCTAGAGGGTATTATGCTAAGTGAATTAACTCAGACTGAGAAAGACAACTACCATATGATCTCACTTATATGTGGAACCTAAAGAACAATATAAATGAACAAACAAAACAGAAACAGACCCATAGATAAAAGAACAAACTGATGGTTACTAGATGGGAAGGGGTTAAGGGGTTGGGTCAGAAAGGTGAAGGGATTAACAAGTACAAATTGGTAGTTAAAAAAGAGTCACAGGGGCAGCCGGTTAACTCAGGTGGTTAGAGTGCAAGCTCTTAACACCAAGGTTGCTGGTTCAATTTCCACATGGGCCAGTGAGCTGTACCCTCCACAACTAGATTGAAAACAATAACTTGACTTGGAACTGGTGGGTCCTGGAAAAAACATATTGTTCCCCAACAAAGTTTAAAAAACAAAAAAAGGGGGGGTGGCCAAGTGGCTCATTGATTAAGAGTTGGCTTGGGAGTGAGAACTCTGAGCAGCAGGGCCACCGGTTCGGATCCCACATGGGCCAGTGACGCTGCACCCTCTACAGCTAAGATGGTGAACAACAGCTCAACTTGGAGCTGGGCTGCTGTGAGTTGCTGGCGATGGCTAGGCTGCAGTGGAGCTGCAGTGGGGCTGCAGTGGGCTGCCGTAAGCTACCGTGAGTGGTTGGCAGCCAACGTGAGCGGCCATGAGCTACCATGAGCTGCTGTGAGCTGCCGTGAGTGGCCATCTAATGGCCAGCGACTGATCTGCCTCAGCCGGAAAGAGCACAATGATCACAACACCAACATGGGCCAGTGTAGCAATGTCCTCCAAAACTAGACTGAAGAACAACTTGTCTTCCCCTTCCCCGATTCCCCAATGCTGTTCCCTCCCCCTATTAAGAAAAAAAAAAAAGAGTCATGGGATGTAAAGTACAATATGGGGAATATAATAAATAATATTGTGAAAACTACCAATAGTGCCAAATGGGTACTAATGGGTACTAGACTTATCAAGGGGATCACTTCATAAATTACATAAATATCTAACCACTATACTGTACACCTGAAGCTAATATTAAATGTCAATTATAACTAAAAAATTAGTCACAGGGGTATATAGTTCAGCATAGGGAATATAGTCAATAATATTGTAATAGCTATGTACAGTGTCAAAATGTGTAGTAGACTTATTGGGGTTATCACTTTGTGAGGTATATAAATGTCTAATCACCAGGTTGTTTTGTATATCTGAAGCTAATAAAAAATAAATAGATAAATAAATAAAGGTTTGGGGGGAGTAGAGACTTGATGAGATGATTCTCAAAGCTTCTGGGTATGTACCCGAAAAATCTGAAAACATTTATCCATAAAGATACATGTACCCCTATGTTCATTGCAGCATTATTCACAGTGGTCAAAACATGGAAACAACCAAAGTGTCCTTCGATAGATGATTGGATAAAGAAGATGTGGTATATATACACAATGGAATACTATTCTGCCAGAGGATGAATTAGTGACATTTGCAACAACGTTCATGGATCTTGAGATTTTTATGCTAAGCAAAATAAGTCAGACAAAAAATGTTGAGAACCATATGATTTCACTGATATGTGGGATATAAAACTGAAAGCAACAAAGGAACAAAACAAACAAATAAAGAAACCAAAACTCACAGACACAGACAATAGTTTAGTGGTTACCAGAGGGTAAGTGGGGAGAGGGGTGGTAGATGAGGGTAAACAGGATCAAATATACAGTGATAGAAGGAGAACTGACTCTGGGTAGTCAACATACAATGTGATGTATAGATGATGTATTACAGAATTGTGCCCTTGACACCTATGTAACTTTACTAACCATTGTTACCCCAATAAATTTTAATTTAAAAAAAAGGAAAGAAAAAAAATACTTTAAGAGCAAATGGCCAACAATTACCATAAGAAAAAGGAGGTGGGTAATTTAGCCTACCCTATCAAGGCTTGCTGTAGAAGTCTATGTATGTTAAGTTAGGTAATTGATACCCTATGTGTATCAGATTCTGCTGGGTTATCTTATGGTAACAAAAGCCCCCAAGTCTGATCAGTTAAAAGCATAAACTTTATTTCCCACTCATATATCTCACAGTCCCACATATACTATTTACTTCAGGTTTCCAAGACGGTGCTGCACACCACAGTTGCTCAGGTACCAGACTGCTGGGTTCACCTGAATCATACCTGGATTCTTAAAGATGCTGTCCAGAAGTGGCACATGTAATGTCTATTGACATTTCATTGGTGGAATCAAGTCGAAGCCTGCCACATATGTGGCACAGAAGCACAACCCTTCCCTGAAGAGGAAGGGACAATGAGGAACAGTAATGCAATGGTCCACATTATAACAATTAAGATACTGTGCAATTGATACTATCAATACAAACCAATAGGCCGATAAAGGGAATGAAACAGAGAGCACAGAACCAGACCCACACCTATGAAAGTTAAAACACATCAGAGGTGACATGCAAATCACTGAGAAAAAGATGGAGCAGTCAACAAATGGTGCTGGGACAATTTATATATGGGAAAATATGAAATCATGTCCCTGACATAAATCACACTTATAAATTAATTCCAAATGTACTAAATACTAAATGTGGAAGGCAAATCTTTGAAACTTTTTAGATAAAATGTCCTAACTCTTTATCAGGGAAGAATTTCTTAAGTAATCTTAAAAGTTTTAAAAGTGACAAATTCAACTATGCTAAAATTGAAACAAACAAAAAAATTAAAACTTTCTGTTTTATTAAAAGGCAATAAACTGAGTGAATAAAACAAGCAACACACTGGAAGAAGATATTTGCAACAGTTGTTAAAGGATTAGTATCCCAAATATATAAGGAATGTTAAAAGAGTCAATATGATAAAGCACCATTTACTTTTGATGCAGGAACAAATTCAACACATTCCAGCCATATGGTTAAAAGTGTCTTTCCACATACTGCACATTTTCTTCCCTGAGAGATTGTGTTTCTGACCTGTGGGTACCATCTTATGGCCTGCATTAAGAAATTATTCTTTTCTGCTAGCTGATTCATTACAAATCTTGATGTTATTTCCTAGATTAAAAAAGAATTTGGTTCCTCAGATAATTTTCAAACTAGTTGTTTTATATTACATTGATTCCCATTAAATTAGCTTCTATTTTTAGCTTGTTTTTGTCTATTAAATTAAATTTCCATCATATATATAATGAAGTATATTGTCAATGACTGGTATTGTAGATAAGTTTAGTTTTCAACAATATAAGAAAAAAACTTATTTTATTGTAATATTTCTATGTCTCTTACATACAAAACTCCAAGTTACAATAAATTTACAATATTAGGTAAAGTTTAGTTCAAATTTTGTACCTCTCATTACAATAAACAAGGACTGTACAGATATTCAGACTGAACTTGAAAAAAAAAGAATCAATATGATAGAGATGAACATTGTAGTCAGAGAATGGATACAGGCAGGAACAGGTACTTCACAAATGAGAAAAATGAATGACTCCAAATCTCTTGAACAGTAATTAGGGGAATGCTAATAAGACCACAGTGAGATATCTAATTAATAGGTAAATATATAAAATATAACAATACTAAGTGTCATTTAGGATGTCAAACAAGGTAAACCTACTATGCCATTGGGAGAAGTATACCAAGTTTCATCAATTCTAAAATATCATTTATTTAAGATAGTCCATTATTTTATATACTCCAAAACAGCAATAATAGCAACAGCCAATGCAATGTTTTTATCACTTGTAATTTTAGTTATACATATTGAAAAATCTATTTTATGCTTATTAGAGAAGTTTTTAGCATAAAAACTCTTTTGTGCTTACAAAAACAAAGAAATAAAACAAAATAAATTGGTTAAGATACTGTTAAAACCTTTTTGCAATTCCAATCTGAGTTTTTGAATCATTTTTGACACATATTTAGTTTCTATGCCCATGTATTTCTATGGGGCAGAGACAAGCCATCCCTACTCAGCCTTCTCTGAATTTCTGGTCCACAGAACTTGTGAGCATAATAATATGGTTCTTGTTTTATGTCACTAGGTTTGGGAATGTCTCACAACAAAAGATAACTGGAATGTCCCTCATGCACAAAGGACTTGGCATCCTTGCATGACCTTCTCCTTCTGGACACTTCCATCCCGAGTGTGACAGTGTCCACACAAATGATCATTACAACACTGAAGTCTCCAATTATTGACATCCTCGCCCACAGTGAAGTCCTTATCTCATTATCCTCTTGCAGTTTACAAAAAGATAAGGTTTCTCCAAGATTTTAACGGCCACCTATGAGGGTTTGGGATAAGAGACAAACGGAAGCCTCCTCTTACCGCCCCTCCAAAGATGTCACGACTCCCCTCTGGAGTTGTCAATAGGCAGGACACTGAGCAGAGCTGCAGGTCACAAAGTCACCATGCCAACCTTCCTATTCATCATAACAACAGGGCATTCTCCCTCTGCAGGGTGGGGGAAGGGCCGTGCAGGTAGCGGGGGTCCTTGCCCCAGAGCCAGCCACTTGCCTCTTCCACCCACAGGACAGGTACCAGGTAGAGGCTTACAGTGCCTTGGTGAAAGGGCTGAAGGGCCAAGGCCCCTGGGCATGGGCAGAGGCAGTGGAGAAGGAAATCTGTGGTGGCCTGAGGTGGCCTGGCATTCAGTGTGGCAGCAGAAGCAGCCAGGAAAATGGTAACTGGCGGCCCCAGAATGCCAGGCCCTGTATTGTACCTCCTCCTGGTGCTGCCACCCTTCCTGATGAGCAAAGGAAGTTTCCCATACAGCGTCCCAGGATCCAGAGGTTTCCACCACTTTGGTATGAGTTGGGGAAGTCTCCACAGCCACCTCAGCCAGGACGGGGGAACCGTTTACCACCGCCGCAGCCCAGGTGCCTGGCAGCAGAACAAAGGCACAAAACACAAGAATCCCTGCCATAGCTCATATGACCTCTACTTCATCTTGGACAGGTGAGTGGCCCTCCTGACATGACGCTGGGCAACCCTTAGGGTGCTGCTGTCCCTAAGGACAATATGGGCAGGACATGGCCAAAGGGGGACACCAGCATCTGAGAGAGGGGAAGCAACGTTAATCTTGGTCAGACCCAAGAAACAAACCTCTGTGGCCTCCTTTTTCCTGAGGCAAAAGGAATATCCTAGGCATTTGTTCCCTGGGGCTTTTTCATTTAGAAAGGAAAAAAAGGACATTTTGGGGTTTCTGCATGGCTCTCAGTCCTCCATCAGCTTGGCCAGGATCTGTTACCCACATGTCCCTTGAATAGCTGGATGGGCAGGTGATTTCTAGGAGCCTCCTCTCAGCAGTTGTTAGAAGCTCAGAGTGGGTTTTGGGTTTGGTTGTTTGGTTTTGTTTTTCACCCAAAGGATTTAATGTTTACTGCACTCCAGAGAAATTGCTCTGTGCTTCTGTGAGGCATTCCCATAGTGTCACTGCTTAGAATAGTCCTTTGCTTTGCTGCTGCTAAGTGTTTTGCTTTCTTTAACATCTTGGAGACCCTCATTACAGTTTGTGTGCACTTTTAGAACAGTTTTTTTCTGTCTGAGTGTGTCCCTGGGAAGCAGGGCTGTGCAATGGGCAAGAGTATCGTTGAGTCACTTTACAGTTCCCAAGGCTCTTTCACTGCACTTCTGTCATCCTCAAAACACTGGGATGTAGAGTAGAGAATGTGTTTGCATATGCAATCTCCTGGAAAGGAGGCAGCTCCTAGAGGTTGGATGAAGTAGCCCAGAGGGTGGTGGTGGTGACAGGACTCAGGCTTCCTGTGCTGCCCTCATTCCAGCATCCCAGGTTGTACTGCCTCTGAGTCCTCTGATTCTCCATGGAGACTGATGACTGGGGGGATGTGTGCATAGCCCACCAGCTGCTGAGCAAAGCCAGCAGAGCTGGGAGCCACCCCGCCCACCAGAAGAGAAGTCCTTCCTCACTGTCCATGGAGGGACTTCTGAGATGCCCTGGGCAAGTCTTCAAGGTTGATCCTTGCCAAAGGGGGTGGTGATTCTCCTCTGGGGTACTGGAGTTGGTTATGGGTGGGCATAGTGGGGGCTCACAGACTCTTTGGCGCAGCTTTCCCAGAGAGTAATAATGACTCAAAGGGTCCTCTCAGCTGCCCTTCTCTTACAGTGCCCCTACCATGCCCTTCGTCTTTGCTGTTAGGACCAGTGTGGGCACAGCCTAGCCCTGGGATGGGTGGGGAAGGGCTGTGGGCACAGGAGGGGCATGGAAATTATATTAATTGAACACTTACTATGTGCCAGGCTATGTGCTGACCACTGGGGCCTCCCAAGAGCTTGAGGGAGTAGATTGCATTTCCCTATTTTAGGTTGATGAAAGTGAGGCTGGGAGGGGCTGGTGATTTGCTCAATGTGAATCCAAGGTGATTTGTTACGAAACACTAGGCAGTGGGAGAATGCTCCCCTATTCACTCTCCCAAGGAGGGTGTGAGGTGAGGGACTAGAAAGGCACCACAGAAACGGTTTCCTGAGCCAGAGTACCCTCACTTTTCACCTCTCTCGTCCCTCCTTCCCCACCTCTTGTCCCTTTGGCTTCTTAAATGCTGGAGCAGCGTGGATCCCTCAGTACCACAGACGGCTGCAGCTGTACTGCCATGTGAAGAGCATGGGCCTTGCCCTGAAGGCTGGGAGTTCAGGGGAGGAAGGGGAGCAAGTCGAGTCCCTTGTACCCCATCAGGCTCCAGGACTGAAGCTGTTTCATAGACCCCCACTTATTGTCAATCTTGACACTTGCCATTCTCTTGGCAGGACAGAATCTTCCTGGTGATTCTGCAAAGGGGAGGAGGTGCTGAGGTTGTCCCAGAAAGAGCCCTTACACTTACATTTCCCAGCCCAGGCCATCAGTGAGGCATATGCACAGTGGGCCAGGCAAGGCCATCTGACACTGCAGCACACCCCTCAGCCCAGGGAACTAACACCACCTCCCTGGAGCTGTGCCCACCCCTGTGACTGAAGGCCTTGCTGCCCTGGAGGCCCAGCTTGATGAGAAGTTCTTGGAGAGTGAGACTTACTCCCTCTTGAGGCTGCTCCCTGCCACTCTGGGGAAAGGGAGTAATGGCCACTGAGAAGGCAGCCACAAATTTGCACCAGGCAAACTCCACTCACCAGTCAGGCAGTCTTGTGCAAGTCTCCTCATCTCCAGTGCCTCAATGTCCCATTGCTACAGGGGGCCTTCGCACCCACCTCGCCAGGTTGTGATGAGGATAAAGGGACGTTTGTAGGTAGTTTGTCCAGCCCAGCGTCAGATGCAATCATGGAGGATGAGTGTGAAATGAACTGCCAGGTAAGGCAGAGTCAGATACACTGCAGAGACCACTGATCCAGTCCTGACTCCGCGGCTTTCTTCTCACGGGCTCTTTGGGAGTGAGACAAGGTTCTAGTCAGATGCCTCGGCGGTCGGGCTCCATGGTTCTCTGGGACCTTTCACCCATGAGGTGAGAAATCCTGTTCATGCCTTCATTCCTTTATTAATTCATCCACTCCCAAATGTTAGTAATTACTGAGCAACTGCTATTTGTCAGCCACTGTTTTGGGCAGTGGGGATATGAGGCAGCAAAGGCCAAGTCCTCGCCCTCTTGGAGCTTCCATTTCAGTAGAGAGACAGGAAATGGATAACAGAGGAGATAAAGCACTGTGTTACACTGGGGTAAGTGCCAGGGGGAAAGTCAGGGTAGGAGGGTGGGCAGTGCTAATGGAGGGTCTATTTTAGGGGTAGTCAGGGCAGTCCCCCTGCACTGACTGGAAGGTAAGGGGGTGAGGGGCTGGGTGTTTTTTAAGCAGAGGGTGTGTTTGATTGGATCTTGTTCTAAAAGGACCACAGTTGAAGGGTGCAAGGGCAGAGCCTGTGGGGAGACCAGTGAGGGGGCTGGTGCAGGGATCCAGGGAGGAGAAGCTGCTGGTGTGGACCTGTAGGGTAGGAGAGGAGATTATGATTGAGCAGAGCCTGGATCTGGTTTACAGATCCAGGCCATAAGGTTCCTGACAGGGTGCCAGGTGTGGCCCTAGCTTGGGGTAAGGGGAGAGAAGGAGGCAGCTTCATCACTGCATTTCCTCATAACTGTGAATAAATGTTATCACCCCTATTTTACAGATTAGGGAAGGAGGCCCCTCAGGGCTAGGAGTTGACCCACCAAAATCCTCAGATAGGAAAATCAATTTAGCAATGAAAGCGGAATTTCTGATACTCAAGCTAATTCCAAAAACTCTGAGGCTGTGTGGGTCCCTAACAATCCCTTTGGTGGTTGGGGGCAAAACCAATCTGTCACCTGCAGAAAGGTTTTGAGAGGTTTCCTCCCAGGTCATTCATTAGATTCCTTATTCATTTGTTCATTCACAGCATTGAATTGAGTGAAAACGAATGAACCCTCCCACGTGCCCCGAGTATTGGCCAGTGGCCTTTGAGGGCAGGGCTGCCCAGGCTGAGGGAGTGGCCTGTGCCATGACCTGAGCAACAATGTCCTCAGGTGATCCCAGAGATCTGAGTGTAAGGAGGGATGGGGAGAAAGTTTAAGAAAGAGGGTGGGGCACAGACCAATGTGGGGGCACTGGGTCCATGTAGGAGGTGTGCTCTTCACTCTAAAGGCATTTGGGGGTCACTGGAAGAAAGGCTTTTATCAGCAGAGAGTGGATCAGCTCTGTGTTTTGGAAGGAGCCTCTTGGCTGCCTTAGGGTTGATGGACTGGAATGGAGAACTAATGGGAGTATGGCTGGAGTAAAAAGCGGAAGGGTTAGGGCCTGGAAGGCCAGGGAAAGGCAGGTAGGAGCCCAGGAGAATGAGGAGACCAGGCTCAGGGGAGCATCCACGTGAGCTGCCGAGAAGGAAGTGAGGCTACCAGAAGAGAGAAGCAGAGATTCGTGGTCCATCCCGGCCAGGGACAGAACCTGTGCAGGGTGCTCCTTAGAGAGTGCCTTGTCATCAACATGTGTGCACAAGTATGGGCAGAAATAGGATTAAGAGGAGCTTCGGTGAAGACCTGACACCCTCAGCTAACAAGTGTGGAGCTTTAGAGCTTCAAATTGCTCTCAAAGCTCTCTAAATTTGAGCCAAATGATTGAGTCAGGTGGCTGCCCAGGAAAAGGTGTGGTCTTGGGCAAGGCAACTCTGCCAGTTAAGGGTTCTCAAAGGGGATGGCAGCTGAAGAGACATCTTCAAAAGAGCACCTGGACTCAGCATGTTTGTGTCCTTCATTGTGGCTCCTTGAGCCTGGGTCAACCAAAGAATAGGGTTGTGCAGGCCCAGCTGTTGATCTGTGGTCCCATTTTGGAGGGTCATCCCAATGTCTCTTGTTTTCTCCTTCTCAGGACCAGTCACAAATTTTCACAGAGGTATCCGTGGTTTATTTGCTTTGGCGGGTGCAGAGGGCATTGAAACCCGTACATATTGAACAATATCTCCCCATTCACCCCTCCCTAACCACTGATAATCTCTATTCTATTTTGTGTACTGTGAATTTGCCTATGCTAGGTACTTCATATAAGCTGAATTATACAATAATAGTTGGCCATTTGTGTATGGTTCTTTCACTTAGCCAAATGTTTTTGAGGTCTATCCATGTTGTAGCATTTCTCAGAATTTTATTTCTTTTTATGGCTGAATATTCCATTGTATACCACATTTTCTGTATCCATTCATCTGTCAATGAGAGCTTGGATTGTTTCTATTTTGGAGCTATTGTGAATAGTGCTGCTGTGAACATTGTTGTATCTTTATCTGTTTGAGTCCCTGCTGCCCTAGGAGTGGACTTGCTGGATCATATGGTAATTCTGTGTTTCACTGTGTTAACTGTGCCATGCTGTTTCCACAGTGGCTGCACCATTTTACATTCCCACAAGCAATGCACAAGGGTTCCAATTCCTCTACATTCTCTCCAACACTTGTTATTTTCCAAGTTTTTTGTTTTGTTTTGTTTTGTTTTTGATAATAACCATCCAGTGGATGTGAAGTGGTATCTCATTATGGTTTTGATTTGCATTTCCTTAATGTCTACTGATGTTGATTATCTTATGTGCTTATTTCCCATTTTTTAAATTTATTTATTTTCAGAAATGTCTGCTTGTCTTTCGTCCATTTTTGAATTGGGTTGCTTGTTTTTTGTTACTGAGCGTAGGAGTTCTTTATATATTTTGGAGACCATTTCCTTATCAGGTATATGATTGCAAATATTCTCTCTCACTCTTGGGTTATCTTTTCATTTTGTTATTAGTATCTTTCACTCAAAAATTTTAAATTTTGATTAAGTGTTTCATTCGTTTTTTATTTTATTGCCTGTGCTTTTGGCGTCATGTCACAAACCATTATCAAATCCAATGTCATAAAGCTTTTCCCTTACATTTTCTTCTAAGAGTTTAATAGTTTTAGATATTACACTTAGGTCTTTAATCCATTTTGAGTTAATTTTTATATATGATGTAATGTAAGAGTCCAACTGCACTCTGTTGCATGCGGACATCTAGTTTTCCTAGCACTATTTGTTGAAAAAACTGTCCTTTCCTACATTGAATGGTCTTGGTCTTAATTTGTTGAAAATTAATTGAATGCTAGGGTTGATTTCTGGGCTCCCTATATAACTCCATTGGTGTATATATCTGTCCTTATGCTAGTACCACACTTGGTTTGTTATTGTAGCTTTGTAATAGATTTTGAAATCAGAAAATTTGAGTCTGCCAACTTTGTTCTTACTCAACATTTTTAAGGCTATTTGAAATCCCTTGAAATTCCATATGAATTTTAAGGTATATTGATCAATTTCTGCAAAAACAATGCTATTGAGATTTTGATAGAGATTGCACTGAATATCTAAATTGCCTTGGCTAGTATTGCCAGCTTAACAATAGTAATTCTTCTAATCCATGAATATGTGATGTCTTTCCAATGGTTTATGAATTTTTAAACTTCTTTCAACAATGTATTGTAGTTTTCAGTGTACCAGTCTTTTGCCTTCTTGGTTAAATTTATTCATAATATTTTGTTCTGTTTTATGATATTGTAATAACATTGTTTTATTAATTCCTTTTTGGAATATTCATTGTACTAAATAGAAATGCAGTTGACTTTTATATGTCAATTTTGTATTCTTCAACTTTGCTGAATTTCTTTATTAGCTCAAATAGTTATTTCATGAAATATTTGGGGTTTTCTATGTGTAATATCATATCATCCAAGAACAGAGATAATTTTGCATTTTCCTTTTCAACTGGATGCTTTCATTTCATTTTATTGACTAGTTGCTCTGGTTAGAACTTGCAATATCATATTGAATAAAAGTAATATAAGTGGGCACCTTTGTTTTACTCTTGATCTTAGGGGGAAAGCTTTTAGTTTTTCACCACTGCTATGTTAGTTGTGGGTTTTTCATATGTGGACTTTATCATTATTATCGTAGAATTTTTCTCTATTCTAAGTTGAGTATTTTTATAAAGAAAGTGTTAGATTTTATCAAATGCTTTTTCTGCATCAGTTGAAATAATCATGTAGTATGGTTTCTTCAATCAATTAATTATATTGCATTCTATTAATTATATGTTTTAATTTTGTATGTGGGACCATCTTTGCATTGTAGAAATAAATCCTACTTAGTTATGGTATATAAACTTTCTTATGTGCTGCTGAGTTCACTTTGCTAGAGTTTTTGTTGAGGATTTTTGCATCCATATTCATATAGGATATTGGTCTGTACTTTTATTTTCTTATAGTGTTTGTCTGGCTTTGCTCTCAGGGTAATACAGCATGAATTTGGAATGAGTTTGGAAATGTTCCCTCTTTTTTTCAATATTTTGGAAGAGTTTGAGAAGGATTGGTGTTAAGCTTTTGTAAAATATTTGATAGATTTAACCTGTGAAACCATCTGATTCTGGGCTTTCATCTGCTGGGAGGTTTGTGATTACTAATTCAATATCCTTACTAATTATAGGTCTTTTAAAATTTTCTGTTTCTTCATGATTCAGTTTTTGTAGGTTGTGTGTTTCTAGAAATTTTCCCATTTCATCTGGGTTATCAATTCATTGGCAAACAAATGTTCATAATATTCTCTTATAATCCTTTCATTTCAATAAAATTAGTAGTATTTATTTTCTTTTCTTAATTTCTTTGTTTATTTTTAAGACTTTTTAACTTAATTTTTAATTGTTATTAAAATTATTGAAATGACACTGATTAGTAGAAGTATACAGGTTTCAAGTGTACAATTGTATAATCCATCATCTATATATTGCATTGTGTGTTCACTATCCAAAGTCAATTCTTCTTCCATCACCATATATTTGACCACCTTTACCTTCTTCTACCACTCCCTCTTCCCCCTTACACTCTGGTAACTACTAAACTAAGGTCTATGTCTATGAGTTTTTATTTCTTTATTTGTCTTGTTTGTTTGTTGCTTTCAGTTTTATATCCCACATGACTGAAATGATACAGGTCTCAACTTTTTCTGTCTGACTTTTTTTGCTTAGCATGATAATCTCAAGATCTATCCATGTTATTGCAAATGGAACTATTTCATCTTTTCTTATGGCAGAGTAGTATTCCATTGTGTATATATACTACATCTTCTTTATCCAATAATCTACTGAAGGACACTTCAGTTGTTAACATGTCTTGACCACTGTGAATAATGCTGCAATGAACATAGGGGTACATGTATCTTTATGGATAAATGTTTTCAGATTTTTTGGGTAAATACCCAGAGAAGAGATTGCTGGGTTGCATGGTAATTCTATTCTTAATTTTTTGAAGTTGGTTTTTCTAATTCCATTCTGCCAATTTAAAACTTTTGATTATAGAGTTTAATCCATGTACATTTAAAGTAATTACTGATAGGAAAGGCCTTACTTCTGACATTTTCTACTTGTTTTCTGTATGTCTTCTAGATTTTTCTCTCTTATTTTTTCTATTTCTGCCTTCTTATGTGTTTAGTTGTTTGGTTTTTTTGTAGTGACAGATTTTGATTTCCTTCTCATTTTCTTTGTGTATATTCTATCATAGATAATTTCTTACATTAGCATTAATTATTACAAGTTAATATTCTCATTTTGTTCATATATCATTTTCCTGATCTCATTTATTCATTTCTTTTTAAAAATTATTTTTATTGAAATATGTTTGACATACAACATTGTGTAAATTAAGGTGTTCAACATATTGATTTGATACATTTATATCTTATAATATGATTACTATTACAGTGATAGATAGCACCTCTATCACATCACATATATGTGATATTTTTGTGGTATGGATAATTAACTTCTAGTCTCTCAGCAAATTTGATGATTATATTACAATATTATTGTCAGCATTCACTAAACTATGCATTAGATTGCCAGGATTTATTTGTCTACTAGTTGCAAGTTTGTACCCTTAGACAGTATCTCCCTTGTTTATCCACCACCACCACCCATCCTCTCATAACCACTATTTGCTCTCTGTTTTTACAATTTTGGTTTTTTTAGATTCTACATATATGTGATATCATAAAGAATTAGTCTTTCTATGTCTGACTTATCTCACTTACAAAATGTCCTAAAGATCCATTGATGTTGTCACAAATGGCAGAATGGATTTCTTTCTTATGGCTGAAATATATTCCATTGTGTACTTATACCACATCTTCTTTATCCATTTGACTGTTGATGGGAACTTAGGTTGTTTTCATATCTTGGATATTGTGAATAGTGCTGCAATAAACATGGGAATGTGTATCTTCAATATCTTGTTTTCATTTCCTCTAGGTATATACCCAGAAATGGGATTGCTGGTCATATGGTGGATCTGTTTTTAATTTTCTCAGAAACCTCCATATTGTTTTCCATAGTGGCTAAACCAATTTATATTCCCACCAGCAGTGTACAAAAGTTCTCTTTTCTCCATATCCTCACCAACACTTGTTATCTCTTGTCTTCTTGATGATAGCCATTCTAATAGGTGTGTGGTGATATATCATTGTGGTTTTGACTTGCATTTCCCTGATGATTAGTGATGTTGAGCATCTTTTCATGTACCTGTGGGCTATTTAAATGTCTTCTTTGAAAAAATGTCTATATAGTTTCTCTGCCCTTTTTTTATCAGATTGTTTTGTTTTTTATATATTGAGTTGTTTGAGTTCTTTATACATTTTGGATATTAACTCCTTATCTGATATATGGTTTGCAAATATTTTCTTCCATGCTAGTTTCCCTTTCAATTTTGTTGACTGTTACTTTTGCTGTGCAGAAGCTTTTAAGTCTGATGTAGTCTTACTTGTTGATTTTTACTTTTGTTCTTTGTGCTTTTTTATGTCATTTCCAGAAAATTATTGCCAAGGCCAATTTTAAGAAGCTTCTCTACTACATTTTTTTTCTAGGAATTATATGATATGAAGTCTTATGTTTAACTCTTTGATCCATTTGACATTAATTTTAAAGAGTGGTGTAAGATGTGTCCATTTTAATTTTTCTGCATGTATTTATCCACTTTTCCCAGCATAATATGTTGAAAAGACTATTCTATCCCCATTGGTTGTTCTTGGCTCTCTTATCAATTATTAGTTGAACCTATATGTGGGGATTTAATTCTGGGCTCTCTATTCTGTTCCATTTACCCATGTGTCTAATTTTATGCCAGTACCATACTGTTTTACTTACTATATCTTTGCAATATACTTTGATATCAGGAAGTGTGATGCCTCCTGCCTTCTTCTTCTTTCTCAGGATTACTTTACTTATTTTGGGGTCCTTTGTGGTTTCATACAAATTTTAGGATTATTTTTTTCTCTATCTGTAAATGCTGTTGGAATTTTGATAGAGATTGTATTGAATCTATAGATGGCTTTGAATAGTATGTACATTTTAACAATATTAATTCTTCTGATCTGGGGACATGGAATATCTTTCATTTGTTTCTTATAGTTTTCATTTTACAGATCTTTTAATTCCTTGGTTAAATTTATTCCTAGGTATTTTATTGATTTTGATGCTATTGTGAATGTGATGATTTTCATCATCTATTTCAGATGTCTCAATATTAGTATATAGAAATGCAACTGATTTCTATATATTGATTTTATATCTTGCATCTTTACTGGGTTTGTTAATTAGTTCCAACATATTTTTG
Organism: Hipposideros armiger; assembly: GCF_001890085.2. NCBI lineage: Eukaryota > Metazoa > Chordata > Mammalia > Chiroptera > Hipposideridae > Hipposideros > Hipposideros armiger. The sequence goes on along the minus strand of NW_017731669.1, from coordinate 963,458 downwards.
GTTGCGTCTTTGGGATTTTCTATATATAAAGTCTATCATTTGCAAATAATGACAAATTTACTTCTTCCTTTCTGATTTGGATAACTTAATTCTTTGTCTTCCCTAATTGCTCTAGCTATGACTTTCAGTACTATATTGAACAAAAGTGGTGAGAGTGGGCCTCTTGTCTTTTGCCTGATTTTAAAGGAAAAGCTTTCATTTTTTCACCATTGAGTATAAAGGGTTTGTCATATATGGTCTTAATTATGTTCTAATACATTTCTTCTTTATCTAATCTGTTTGGGGTTTTTTCATGAAAGGTATTATATTTTTGTCAAATGCTTTTTCTGCATCTATTGAGATGATCATATAATTTTTATCTTTCATCCTATTAATGTACTGTGTCCTAATTATTCATTGGCATATGTTGAAACATTTTTGCACGTCAGGGATAAATCTCACTTGGTCATGGTAAATAATCCTTTTACTGTTTTTTTGAATTCAGATTCCCAATAATTTACTGAGACTTTTTGCATCTATGTTCATCAGAGATTTGTCTATAGTTTTGTTTTCTTGAAGTGTCCTCATCTGGTTTTGGTATCAGGGTAAATGCTGCCTTCTTGGGTAAATATGAAAGTGTTCCTTCTTTTTCAATTTATTGCAAGAGATTGAGAAGGCTTGACTTTATTTCCTCTTTCAATGTTTGGTGTATTCATCTGTGAAGTCATCCAGTCCAGGGCTTTCTGCATTGGGAAGTTTTTGATTACTGATTCAATCTCTTTACTCATTATTGGTCTATTCAGATTTTCTTTTCCTTTCCAAATCAATCTTGCTAGATTGTGTGTTCCTAGGAATTTATCCACTTTTTGTGGGTTATCTAATTCATTGGCATATAATTTTTCAGAGTAGATTCTTATGATCCATTGTATTTCTGGAGTATCAGTTGTAATGTTTCCTCTTTTACTTCTAAATTTATTTATTTTATTTCTATCTTATTTTTAATTAGTATTTCTCTATCTTTTTAAAACAACCAGCTCTCAGTTTTGTTGATCCTGTCTATTGTTTTACTGTTTTTTATTTCATTTATTTCCACTCTAATCTTTATTATTTTCTCCTTTTACTAACTTTGGGCTTATTCTGATATTGTTTTTAATTCCTTGAGGTGTAAAGTTAGATGTATTAATTTCTTAATATATGCATTTATCACTATAAATTTTTCTCTCAGAATTACTTTTGCAGGATCCCGTAGGTTTTGGTATGTTGTGTTTCTATTTTCAGTTTCAAGATGCTTTTAATTCCTGTTTATTCTTCTTTCAGTCATTGGTTGTTCAAAAGTGTGTTGTTTAATTTCCACATATAGGTAGATTTTTCAGCTTTCCTCTTGTTGATTTCTAGTTTCATACAATTTAGTTGGAAAAGAAAGCTGGTATGATTTCAATATTCTTACATTTGCTAAGATTTGCTTTGCATCCTATCTTATGGTTTATCCTGGAGAGTAATCTGTGAGGAATGTGTATAATGTACATTCTGCTGCAGTTGGATGGAATGCTCTAGTATGTCTATTAAGTCTATTTGGTCATAGTATGGTTCGATTCCAAGGTTTCCTTGTTGATGTTTTGTCTGAATGACCAAGTCATTGCTGAAAATTGGGTATTGAAGTCACTTACTATTATTGCCTTTTCTCCCTTCAGATCTGTTTGTATTTGTTTAATATATTTAGGTGCTCAGATGTTGGGTAAATATATATTTACAATTGTTAGATCTTCTTGATGTATTGACCCCTTTATGATTCTACAATGACTTTTTGACTCTTGTTACACTTTTACTTAAATTTTATTTTAAGTAAAGTATGGCTATCTGATATCTATATAAGTATGGCTATATGATGTCTTTTGGTTTTCTGTTTCATGGAATATCTCCTTCCATCCCATCCCTTTGAAACTACATGCGTCTTTAAAGCTGAATTGTCTCTTGTAGACAGCATTTAGTTGGGCCTTGTTTTTGTTGTTGTTGTTGTTGTTTCCATCAAGTGACTGAATTTTGATTGGTAAATTTAATCTACTTGTATTTAGAATGATTACTGATATGTGAGGACTTGCTACTTTCATCTTATTGATTGCTTTCTGGTTGTTTTGTATTTTCATTTTTTCCTTTTCTCTCTGTTTCTGCCTACTTTTGTAGATTGGTGTTCCATGGTGGTGTGCTCTGTGTCCACTTTTGGCCTCTGTTTCTTTGTTGAATGATGCTATTGGGAAAACAGGACTTGGAGCTTCCAAGTCTGCCATTTTGCTGACATCGCTTTAGGTTACAAGTTTTTGTTTATAATTTTATTTTTACATTTATTGAGGAAATGGTTGAGCATAAATTTAAAATCAAACACTATTACAAAGTTCACAACATAAAACTCAATGTTCCTACCCCACTCCTCCACACTTCTAATCCCACTCTTCCGAACACCCACTTACAAATTCTCTACACTTTTCTCCTGGTATTATGACAATGATTTTAATACCATGCTTGTACTAACTACTGTTTCTTGCTGTTTGAAGTTGAGCATTCTCTATTAACTTCTTACTATGGGGGAAGAGACCTTAGCTTTCTTATATCTCAGCTCCCCTCATAATTTTGTCCCCATCATATCTATTCTTCCAGCATAGTATATCACTAGGATGTTTTGGCCTCAAGTTTTAAAGCATAGATGTCCTCAAATGTCTGGTGAACTTGCATTTTCATTTAAGAGCAGGGCACAAAAACATGATTGGCACTCCATGGGGTTGCTCTCTCCCACACAGCCTTCTTCATAGGGATGAGTGAGTCTCTGTGGTATTTTCTGCTGCCCATGAGAACACGTGTTCTTCTGTGTTCTAGAATGTAGACATTCCTTCAAAATCATCACAAACTGGAAACTTTCCCAGAGTAGGTGGATGAGTTGAAGATTCTTGTTTTTTGTACATCTTCTTTGGAAAACCTTTTTCACTCAGGGAAAAAAGTGGAGATAAGTAATAAGAAGAAAGTGTCATCATTAGTTAGGATAACAGTTGCCTTAAACTTTGGCATGGGAACCTTCAAGACAAAATCTGTATTGTCGGTGGGTTGTGAGAGTCTAGTGCTTTGCTATCCAGAATGTCTGACTCAGCAGTACCATCCCCATCTGTTTTGTATAATAGGTAGATCCATGGGTTTTGAGGATGGATCTGGGGTCAGATCCATGCTAGCTATGGAAATTGTGGCAAATTTTATGACCTGTGAGAGCCTCAGTTTTCTCATATGTAAAATGGGAATAATGCTGATATCATAATTTGAAATCCTGTATGTAAACTACCTGGTATGTATGTGCTCAATAAATACTAACCTTAAAATTGTTAGAATTATCCATCATTAGTTTCCTCACAATCTGTTGACACTTTTAAAGGCAGCCTAGATAGGGCAGAAGGAATGATAGAAAAAACCAGGAGCTTTTTGTTGCAATGTGGAGCCAAAAAGTCCTGCACCCCATCCTCCCACACATACATACCTTCAGGGGTAGGGGAGGAGTAGAGAGCTAAAAATGTTTATTTCCAAAAAGAAGTGGGACCAGGAGATCCAACATATCAGAATCACTAGAGGCTTTTCCAATCAATGCATCCTACCTCATTTCTTTTCTAACAGGCCCACCTAGCATGACCAACCATCCTAGTTTGCCAACAGAAGTCCCTGATCCTTGGAAGCCCCTCTGTCCCCAGCACACAGGTCTGGTTGGTCAACCTTCCCACCACTCACACTGATGTAAGTCACCACCAGGATGACCCACTGCAGTCACAGAGGGTGTGTGGCAGCCTTCAGCTACAAGAAGTGGGGAGGAGCTTGATAAAAGACCTGCTGGAATGGGAAAGACAGAAACTATGCCCATGTGATGGGGTCTCTTCATCCCTCTGACACAAGTCTTCATTTTCAGGTCGGGCAGTGTGAACAACAACTGGATATACGTTTACAATCTTGTGGAGAGCGTGGTACGGAGGTTTGAAAAGTATGGCTTCTTTGCGTTGGAGGGTGTTTTCCTCTTCCAGAAAGAGTAAACAGCTGTTTAGACTCAATGTGCATTACAGTCTATTGGGACAGAGGCATGGAACACTGGGTGGTGTTCTGATGCAGGGAGGAAGGACACATCACATATGCTCCATTGAGTCTCAGCAGCTTTGCTTGGCTCCTCACTAGGAGTCAGGTCAGAGGACATGGGACACAAACTGCCGTTGGGGACCACACAGATTAGAAAACAGGCAAACCAGTAACACAGTGACTAAACACTTGGTTAAATGGTGCTGAGAGCCGAAATAAAAGGGCAAAGGACTTATAGGGCTATTTAAAGGAAAAAACAAGAATTCCTAGGAAACAAAGGTAAGGATGTGTTCACAGATGATATGGAAATTTAAACTATGTCCTGAAGGATGGGGGGAAACTGGATAACAGGAACCATCGAGGAGACTTTTGTGGAGTGAGTGGTATGTATGGCTAGAGAGTGGGGTTAACCCAGAGGAGGGCTGGGAGATGAGGCTAAACCAGGTACCTTGGCACAAAGCCATAGAGGCTCATAATGCCAGGCTGAAGGTCTTGGATTTTCTGCTGTGAGCAATAGGGAGCTATGGATGATTCTTGAGCAGGAGGGTGAAATGACCAAAGTTGTGTTCCAAGAAGAAAAGCCTGATAATTGTTGGTAAAATGGAATAAAAGCTAGGAGCAGTAGCAAATAAAGCTAGTGACTTATGGTAGACATTTAGCTAAGGGATAATGAAGCTCAGCAGATAATGGAGATGGTGGCCAGGGAGAGGAGAGTGAGGAATGTATGTGAATGGTTGCCAAGAGTGAGAATAATTTAAGATACGATGAGGCAAGGAAGACAGGCAAGAAGGGAAGGGCAGTGAAGGTCAAAAGAATTTTACAGTAGAAGAGACCACTTGGGAGGCCCTCATTCAGGATGCCTAGGTGTCTGTCTCCTTATGCATGCACTGAGTGTGGACACATGTTTGTGTGTGTATGTGTGTGTGTTCATGCGTGCACATGAATGTGAGACACTTTGGGAATGTTGGGAGTAAAGGAATGGAGCAGAATCCCATCCTGGCACTCTCTTCCAGGAAAGACCATCATCTCCAAAGTCTTCAGAATCCTTCACTAAAGTTATGGGAACTTCTGGGGTTTGGGAAATGGGTCCCAAAATGGAAGAGTTGGGGTGAGAAGCAGGGAAGTTGTTATGACCTACACACACACACCTCTCTGGTTGCTCATTGGTGTCATATTGAGCCTGTATTCATGGCATCTCACCAGCAGTGCTTCCTCCCAGCCCAGAATTGCGGATATCCTTCATCATCTACTCCTCACAGGGCAGAACCCTCATGAAGCTCACCTCAGACAGGTAAGTGCTGCTTTGATCTTCCAAGGCGGGCTGGTGGGCAAGGCTGCAAGGATAGACAGAGAGTAAGGGGTTCTCTGAGACCTCAGTGGGGGGCCCACTGGTGTGTAGGCTGGGCTGGGCTCCCCCTAATGCCCACCTTGACTCCCCATTTCTGGCTCCCCAGCCCTCTACCTGTCCTGAGCTTTTCCCTTGGCATTCTTCCATTTTCTTAGAACAGGCTGACTGTGAGGACTCCCGGAGTCTGGTGGAATAGATGTATGCATCCTTTGTGAATGCTGGCCTGTGTTCAGCACCTGCTGTGGTGTGTCACTATCTGTTCTGGGCCTGTGGGCCTTGGGGATAAAAAGTCAGAACCAGGGAGAAAGGGATAGATGGTTTCAGTGGAGGGGAGCTAGATCCCCGGGTGCATCTATGACAAGGGAGTCCAGGAGGGGGGTCCTCAACACAAGGCTAAGCTGGGTGCTTGAGGAAGGCAAGACAAGCCTGCATCCTGGGTGGGCCATAGGTAGGCTCAGTGGTGTGCCTAAGGCCAGGTGGTGAGAAGTTATGGAGCTTCTGAGTAGCCGGGAAGTTAAGATTCTCATGGATGCAAAAGACTAGAACCCAATTCAGAATGGGTGAAGCATCAAAGAGAGGTTAAAGGACACTTACAAGTAAGCTAGAAGGGTCCCAAGATTTGTGGCACAAAGTTGCTGTTCGGAACCTTGGAGAGAATCAGGAGCAGCAGAGTGAAGCAGAAACAGCCAGGCTGCACGGAAGGGGCTGTGGTGGTGCCAGTGCATGGGGATAGCACCCCTAGTTCTAGCTCTGAAGAGAATCAGGGAGGTGACTGGCTGCTCTCTCAACAATGGAAGGTGTAGTTTTTTGTGTTCTTCTGGTTTTGTGTTTATAAGAGAGAAAATTGAGTGGGGTTGAGGTGGATGAGAGAGGTGGCAGAGAGGAAGTGAGAGGGGGTTGGGTGTGTGCCTCTAGTGGAAGTGTGACCCCTGGGCAACAGGAAGACCACTGTCTCCTCTGAGGCCGGGGCTAAAGGCCAACCAGGACAAGCTGTGGAGAGGTTCATGGAGAGCCTCCCAGGTCCCCTCTGAAGGGTGAAAGTGGGGCCCTGGGGAGAGGGGTGTCAGGAGTGGAAAGATGTGAAATCATGTGTGTGGAAGAGTGATATTTTAAGAGGAAGAGTGCTTGCTGAGGGCACCAGGAGTCTGGTGTCCCTTCCAGGAGCAAAACTGAGAGTAGAACTGGACCAGCAGCACCACGGAGAGCTACCAAAAAGAACAAAGTCTGGAGAGCTGGGTTCTGGAGGTCAGAGCTGGGGAGAGCTGACAGTTCAAGCATATTTTGAGATGCTGTTGACAGAACACAAATCATCCAAAGTGTGGTGAGAGGAGGGGAGGGTGTTCAGCAAGCTCTGCTTCACCGTGCTGTGCAATCTAAGCCCGTCACATTGGATTAGCCTGAACATAAGCCCCCACCTTTTATGTGTCCCAGTTCCAGCCCATGCTCTCTGCTTTAACAGCAGCTGGCAGGCCACATACCAGAGGCAGCCTGTAGTTCGCTGCTCTTCCGGCTGCACGGACAGCCTTCAGGGCCACTTCCCTAACTTTTGGACTTCAGAAGCTCGTGATGGCTAAGAGCCCTAGCACTGTAATTAAGCAGCTTGGCTACTTCCTGTAGCACTGATCCAGCAGGGAAAGAGGCTTCTGGGGACCAAGTCAACCTCAGAGTCTGTGGCAGGGGAGGAGAGGTCAGGGCAGGAGATTAGCAGGATGGCCTTTCCCAAACTCAGCCTTACCTGTTGGAAGAAAGTGTGCCCACATGAGAGGCCTCTTAGGAGCTTCACATGCTGCCAGTCGTGTTGTAAGTGTGGGGTTCACACTGCACATCCATGGATGCCCCCTATTCTGACCAGGAACAGTCAAGGTAGGGCCCTTGGTGAGGGCCCGTGAGGTCTGTGTGCCTGAGACAGGAATGAGGGCACAGAAAGCCAGGCCATACCCTTGGAATCAGCAAAGCAGCATCTCCCAGCCCCACCCAGTGCTCACCAAATGGGGGACGGAGTGGGCCTGTCAATATCAAAGACACAGGGCAAAAGGTCATGACACGGCTGCTTGTCTGTGTCCTTTTCTGTCTAGGCATGTCTGCAAATGGCGTCAGCACAGCTCAGGGCTGTTTTTAATGGTCAACTCCTCATTCTACCTCAACCCTCTTTTATTGCTTTTTCAGAAAAGAAATAGAGGAAGGTCTTAACAGACTTCGGAGTATAGTGCCTTCAGGAGCCACAAACATGCACGAAGGACTTAAAAGGGTACAGACTACTAGAGTTCTGAGTATTTACTCTGCTTTCTCAAGTTTTTAGAGTATTTTGGGGTTGTCATTGCCCTCCCCCAACATTTCTTCATTTTGTTTCAGGCAAATGAGCAGATTGAAGAAGTGAACTCTAGCGGTAAGCTGCCTGGAGACCTCACTATGGTCGGGTCCAGGGAAGAGCCAGGCAGGGCCTCTGTGAGGTCTGGGTGCAGACCCACCTCAGCCCCTTCCTAGTGCTGGCATTGGAGCAAGGTGCTTGCTCTCTGTGTGCTGCAGGCTCCTCCCCTGTGCAGTGAGAACAAAATCCACCCAGAGATGTGCCTCAGAACTACATGGGATCATGTGGGTGCACTCTTGGTTCTTATTCAATATGAGGTGCTTGACCTACAGTTGGGCTGCATGAAAAGAAAAAAGCCAGGGTACTTAGAGCAGACAGGATTCAGCTTACAGGAAAGGAGCTGGGTTTCCCCTTGCTGACTGCACTTCTGTCTCCAGCACAGTCTAGCTCTCACTCCTGTTCCTTCATCCTGTTCTGACTCCCATCCTGTGCCAGTGTCTCTGAGAGAGGAAAGGGCTGTGTTCAGCCCAGAACCATCTTCACTTAGACTGTAGGGTAGCAGCTCTGATAAGCGCAGATGTGTAGGGCCTGGTGGGGAAAGGTGTTGAGTTGGGCTCAGGATCTGCTGCCCAAGTACCTCTGACCTTGAGTTCAGAAACACTGGGCCCAAAATTGCCAGCAGGGGAGCCCACAGGCACTGTCTGGAGTGGGACTCTGGCCTTCCACTTATCCCGAGGACACCAGCACAGTGGGGTCTGGCTGCCCCTTCCTTTGCTCATCTGAAAGGATTACACTTGTCCTGTGAAATCCTCGGAGTTACCTTTCAGGGCAAAGGCTGAACTTTCTGGTAGTAGTGACAGTCAGTAGGAAGAGCCCTGAGCTGGACTCAGTCCTCCCATCTGCAAAGAGGGTTTAGGGTAAGGCCCCTTCTCCCTCTGGAGTTGGCTGCAAAGCCCTTCAGGAGCTCTGGATGGGGGGTGTGCAGGTCTGGGCAGCAGGAAGAGGTATGGTAAGAAGTGCTGTGGCCCTGACAGCCTATGACAGGTCACTCCAGGTGCCTTTATTGACCAGGTCACTCGCTGATTTCTCTGCAGGAAAAAAGGTTCCCTCCATAGTCATCGCTCAGACCGATGGAACACTGATAGCAGGGCCATTTCAAGATGCGAAGATACAAGTGAGTCCAGTCCATCATTACCAGCATTTTGCTCTTATATTTGGTGATTTATACGCAACAATTTCATTCTATAGGCTGCGAAGTCTCGCAATCTGGGGGCTACTGTTTTCGGCGTGGGTGTAAATGGCTATAAGAAACAACAGGTAATTTTAAACAGGTATTGAGAACCACACCTGAGCCCCTTTGCAGAACCTTTTCAAAGACAGCTTTCCCAGGGTCCCCCAGAGGATGGTCCTCTAACCCAGCCCAAGTGTTTGGACAACAGATAGCCACTGCAGAAATGAATAATAAGTGTTGTGTACAACCTTCACACCAGAGGTGCTGGTGGAGGGGCTTTCCACTCCCTAAAACTGAACTGCTGGCCAACACCAGGGTCTAGCCCTTGGAGTCTAACATGGCCTGAGGCCAGAGATTGTCTCCTGGGATGGGGACCTGCTGAGTTCTCAACTCCTGGTTGCGGCTCATGCAGTTGCCTCTGCCTTGTAGCTAGAGGCAATCGCAGACGACGAGAATCATGTGTTTGCAGTGAATGGTGGATTTGAGGCTCTACCAGATATTGCTGATGCAGTGAGTGAGGACTGGATGTGAGCAGGGGGCTGGGGTGGCTTCCCACCATCATCTGCCACTCATCCTTTCTGACCCTGCCACCCCTCTCTCTATTGCAGCTCACCAGTAAGGCCTGTATTGAAGTTACAAGTGCAAAGGCTTCCAAGACCTGCTTAAAAGGTAAAATGTGAAGTTGCTATTACATATGCAGGAGTGTGTGTTTGTGTGTATTGTAAGTCTGTGCTGTGTGTGCAGTGGGTGTGAGTGTGTTGTATCTGTGGTGTACATGTAATGTGAGTGGTGTGAGTATGTATGGTGTGTATGTGGATGTGTGCTGTGTATTTAATTGAGTGCATGTTTGTGTGGGGTGTGTATGCCAGGGGTTGTAGTGTGGGTAAATGTGTGAACTTACTTTTTTTCTAGTTTTATTGAGATATAACTGATATACAGCTATGTAAAAATTAAGGTGTCCTGCATAATGACTTGACATGCATATATTGTGAAATGATTGCCACATAAGTTTAGTGTAATTACTTTTGAAAGTCACAAAACTAAAAGTTTAAATTAAAAATATGAAAACATATATTGGAACCCTGCACCAAAACACCAGGAAAAAAATCCAAAAGCATATATAAAAGACAATACATAAAGATGAATTGGGGGTCACCCCAGAAATGCGAACCTGAAACCATATTTGAAAAATGTGTTTAATTAACTACCACATCAACATAGATGATAAGAAAAACATGATTATATAAATGGATGAAGAAAAAGACTTGGGCACAATTCAACATCCGGCATCATACTAGGAACCCAGCTAGACAAAAGGCATCAATCCTCACTAATATTCAGGGCACACATCACACCCAGTAGTTAAATGGGGAACACACTCCATGAGATCTGGAACTTGACAAGGATGCCCTCTCTCCCCCTCCGAGGGTGCCTCCATCAGTGCGCTGAGGGCCTCCTGTGCATTACCTTCCTGATAGAAGCCACCTCTGTAATGAGCTCTGGATGTACAGACTCCAGGGTCCACGTCACAGAGATTTGAGCCTGCAAGGTGGATGAATTAGTGCACTGGTCCACTGATCACAGCTCACAGCTACATCCAGCTGGGTCCACACCCAAGCAGCTGGCTCTGGCCTCTGGGCTCTCTGTGTAAGGCTGTAATGCATGACTGTGGGGTCAGACACACTGTGTGCACATCTGAGCCCTTACCCGTGGGCGGAAAACCTGCAGCAAATGCCACACCTGTGGGCTCCACTTTTGTGTCAAGTAGAGAGAACGATCCCCACCACCAGATCTGTTGTGAGACGAAAGGCGGGTGCATTTTGCAGTGACTGCCACAGGACTAGAAGCTGGGAGGCCCTAAACCAACACTGGCTGGTACTAATGTTTCCCTCATTGATCACTGGCTCTCCCTGCCCCCCATGCTGAGCCCAGGCTGGGAGGGGAGGGTTAAAGAACTTGCAGGATGACAGCCTCTCCAGCTGAGCCAGCTGTTGGTAGCAGCTGTCTGACTCCTCCTGTATTCTGAACCTGACACCTGGAGAGGCAGGCATGAAGGTGGGCTAGAGATCACCCCCACATGTAGGGTGTTTACCTGCTTCTCCTGGTTTAAAGCACCCAGCCGTGCAGCTGGCCTGACAGCTGCATTTCTCTGATTATGCCCCCTGACATACTCAGGCCATGGTGTCTGAGCAGCTTGTGAAGCTACAAGTGAGGATGCCGATGGTCTTTCCTCCCCCATGGCACCCATGCCCACCACACACCCTCTGCCAGCCCAGGGTGGCCCAGCAGTCTCCAAATTGACCTTTTCATCTGTCGCCATCTTGTGGCAAGCTGCCACACAGTGTGACAGTCACTTAAAGGGATCACTCAAGGCAGAAACCTGGACCCCAAATGAAATGGAAGGAGCCCTTTCACCAGGCTGTCACTCTGAATAAATCAGTGGGGGGAAGGGCGGGGGGGGGGGAAGGTACCTGAGGACGCAGGCAGGGAGAGAGCATGAGGCACAGCCTCTTCAGTCTCTTGGGATTGCTCGGGGGCCTCTCTGCCCCTAGGTCTGCCCTCCAGCTCATCCTGCACTTAGGGTCCTAGATGCTGAGAAGGTCACTTCCCTAACCCAGCCTGGCCATGGAGTCTGAGACCTCTTAGCAGGACAACCAGGCTCTCCAAGGTCCACCTCTGCTCTAGACCCCTCCTGCTGCAGAGGCTGGAGTGGGGGTGGGGCCTAGACTTCCTGCAAGCCCTTCCTCAACTTTACAGGGTCCAGCCCATCAATTCTGTGAGGCCTTCTCACAGGGCACCCACCATCGCAGACTTTCCTGATAGAATGGCCCCTCTGGCTCCCTGCATCCCCTGGTCTGTCCTTCTCATTAGTCATTTGTCACCCCATATGTACCATGACTTCTGATTGGCTATGTTCACAGCTTATTTTTATCATTCATTTCTTTATATTCCAACCTTTCATGGAAATTTTCAAACCTACAGCTAATTTACAATGAACACCCCTATTTCCACTACTGGATTTTACATTTAAATTAATACATGATCATATCTTTATTATCGCTTCTCTCTCTCTCTCTCTCTCTGTCTCTCTCTCTCTCTCTCTCTCTCTCTCTCTCTCTCTCTCTCTCTCTCTCTCTCTCTCACTTATTTTGTAATGCAGTTAAAAGTAAATTATAGGGCCAGCCAAGTGGCTCAGTTGGTTAAGAGCTCGCTCAAGAGTTTGAGCTCTGAGCAA
>NW_017731669.1:904483-951254 GCF_001890085.2 Hipposideros armiger | reverse complement strand
CTCTTTCTCTCTTTCTCTTTCTCTCTCTTTCTCTCCATCAATCACTTATTTTGTAATGCAGTTAAAAGTAAATTATAGGGCCAGCCAAGTGGCTCAGTTGGTTAAGAGCTCGCTCAAGAGTTTGAGCTCTGAGCAAAAGCGGTTCGAGTCCCGGCCCAAGCTGAGCAGCCACTGAGCTGCCAACAGGTAGCAGAATGTCTCAGCTAAAAAAAAAAAAAAAAAAGTAAATTATAGTCATCGGACTAGCTCACTCCAAACCTTTCATTCTGCATATCTTTAATGAGGACCACTTCTTGTTACATTTCTCTATTTGAAATGCACAAATCTTAAGTGTATCATTGCATGAGTTTTAATAAATACAAACAAAGCCTGTGTAATTTAAACCCCATGAAGACACTGAACATTACTGTTGCCCCAGAAATTCCCCTCAGACCCTTTCCCTAGCATCCCTGCCCCTGCCCCTAGGGCAGCTACTTTTGTGATTTTCCCCTCCGGTTTGCTGTTTTAAGACATGTCCTCAGCAGACTCATGTGGTGTGAACGCGGTTTGCCTGCTGCACTCTGCACAGTGGTTTGGCGGTTCATCCTGTGTGTTTGCTGGGTACGGGCATAAAACTGTACATGGGAAATACTGCTCTGTAGAAGCTGATTTTAGTCCTTCCTGTGGCTTTTCTCCCTGTGGCTGTTACCGTGAGAGGAATTGGGGTTGTGGGTACTTTGAACAGAAGGAGCATCTTTGTGGAGAAAGCAAAATCGTTTAACTCGAAGTCTCTCCTGTTGAAAATCTGGAACCCTCGCCTTGTCTCCCACTTCCCGAGACTTGCAAAGTTAACTAGACCTTTGGGAGCTGTGGTACCTAAGGACAGAGGGGCCTCTGCTGCAAAGGCGAAGTGGCAACTGAGTGGGACTTGAGAGGCAGCAGGAGCACAAGGGAGGAGCGAAGGGCATCTGAGCAGATGGGCAGCGTGCATGGTGCCTGAGCAGTGCAGGCCCGGGCTGTGCTCTGGGCTGTCAGGTGACCCTGCACTCAGTGGCCACCCTCCCTCCCTGTCACATGCATGGAGGAGGAGGCTGGGCCCGTCCTTCACCACAAGGCTGTGGCTGCCCAGGTACCCTCTCAGGGTATTCTGGCTCCATACTCACAGACTGGTGAAGCTGACAATCACAGACCATGTCTCCGGGTATCAGAGAGGGCCTGTCCATGGAGGAGCCATGTGGTACTACTCAGAATTTACACAAGAGCAGTGGTTGCTCAAATGGGTCCTGGAGCTGGCACTTGAGGTCAGATCCTGGCCCTGTACACCTCAGGGATCAGGGAAACCACTTGCCCTCTCAAAGTCTCAGTTTCTCTCCATAAAACTTGGGTAATAATGCCTAGCTCATGAGGTTGGGAGGTTTAAAGGAGAAAGTTAAAGAATGACACCTAGTAGATGCTCAGTGAGGAATGTCAATCGTATGGACACAGGGGCTCCGTGCCTTGGCCAGGCACAGATTTGCACATTTCTGGTTTCTTCTGGCTTTTTGTTGTACCAGGATGGCTAGGCTGCTTCTTTTTGCCACATTTATGGCCTCATCTCTCCACATATAGGCATAAAACTTTCCTTCTCTGATTGTATCTAATTATAATATGGCTTATTAATTTAGGGTCCTGCCTTGCAAAGAAATACTTCTTTGCAATAAATAATCCTGGAATATAAATTGCAAATGACCTTCTGTGAAACTGAGGTACAGCAGCCCTGCTCAGTGTGGCCCATGTGGGGCCAGCAAAAGGGGCTGTGTAGGAGACAGGACCTACCGGTCCTTCCAGGAAAATACAGAGCCCTTTGTTGTGGTGGGCAGGGCTGTTATGAAGAATGAGCAGTGAGCATACACTCTGGCAGAACTGGGCTCAGGAGCAGCATTGTCTTGTTGGCCACCATGCGTGGGAGGAGGTACATCAAGCCTATTCTGGGTGGGCCACATGACTGACTTCTTAGCACAGGGCCATCAGCAGGCCTTTCCCACTCTCTCTTTCAAAGCATCAGTGCTCTCCCCAGGCTTCCATGTGGCTCAGGCTCTTCCTAGGTCATGGTAACTGCTATCAGGCGCCCTCACGCCAGGCAAGTAGGGTGAGCAAGAGGAGTGGGCCAGGTCAAGACAAGGGTGATTGGCTGTAGTGTGAGGGCTACTGGACTGCAGGCAGGCTCTGGGCCATGGGGAGCTCCTCCATCTAAGGAGAGCAGTGGCCCCTGGCCCTCTAATGGTTGACACACTGAAATAAATCCACTGATGCCAGGTGTTTCCATTTTCCAAAAAAGTTAGAAATCTGGATAACTAGGGAAAATGTGTCGACATTTCAATGTGGGATCTCATTTTTTTGAAAACTCTTGAAAGACTAACATGTCAGCAGGCCAGCTTCAGACCGCAGCCCAAGAACCTGTTTTCTTCAAGGCAGAGAATTTGCAAACATGGCCTTCATGGGATGGGTGCTGCAGGAAAACATGAAGCTGGGGGAATCAGGGCTGCCAGGTCCAAGGTTGTACTGGCATTTCCGAGAAACTGTTCCTGAGTGACCTGAGCTGGGCAAATCAAGCATCTGGGATTGGAATTAGCCAGGCCTGGGTAGGAGGCAGCGGTGGAGGTCAGTGACCTTGGCCTTGCAGCAGGAAGTTCTGCATGTTCCCCAGGGGCTGGGCCCACTAGCTGCCCACCCTCTTTTTATCCCCTGGTTTTTACTTCAGTAACTGTCAGGGGCCCTACATCCTGGGGAAGAGCTAGGGCTCAGAACTGTATCTTAGCATACCAATGTCTCCATACTGGCAGAAGGAAGTGCTTGATGAATCCAGGTTGCATGGGTGAGGTTCATGGAGAGTCAGGAAGAGGCAAGGCGAGAGCAGTCATCTGCAGACTTGGAACCACAGCTAAGACAGGATTTTCCCTTCCATGGTGGAGTGTCTTGTGCAGGGGCACACAGAATGACAGGGAGGAGGAGTAGATCCCCAGTGTCAGAAAGTCCCAGAGGCACCCAGGCAGCTCAGATATGAGGCAGGGATGGCTTCAGGCTGCGTTGTCTCCCCCTGTCTCATTTATGTGAGGGAGAAAGCCAGAGGGAAAGCATTTACCTGGGACTTCAGGGTCAGAAACGCATGGCTGAGTTTGTCCTTATGGAGGGGATTATGCTGGGTGCCTTCAATGTGCTCCCTGGGTCAGGGCCCATGGGGAGAAGATGCCTGAGTGCTCAAAGCCCAGCCCAGCCTCCTCACAGTGGAACCTCAGGGACATGCGGTGAGGATCTGGCCCAGGGATGCACAGATCTGGGATCAGACAGAGCTGCTTCCTCATGGGAGTCCCCTGGGGTTTCCATTTTGGGATGACCTGCCATAATTATGAGATCAGAGAGAAGACAGCACTCATCCCCTCCTCATACCGACCTTTGGATGTTGCATTTGCAGAAAACTATGAATTGGTGATTTCTGGGAAAGGCTTTAACAACGTAAAGAACAAGGACGAAGTTATTTGTAGATTCAAGTTCAGCGAAAATAAATTCTTCGGTAAGTAGTGCCCTTGGTTCCTCCATGTGAAAATTCCCCACCCCACATTCACCACACTGCATTCATTCCACTCAGCCAGCCTTCAAACCCTTGCTGACCATATTCTGTGGAAGGAGGCGCTGGCTGTGAAGGCTGGCCACCTCTTTCTTCACATGCAAAGCAAGGAAATAATCAATCTCCCAGCATCACAACAGCATCTCGGAGCAGGGCTTACCCTGCCAAGGATGGGTTTGTGTTCTGGGTCTGCCTCACAGCTGCATTCGCCCACTCTTTCCTCAGCTTTCACTTCCCTTCAGAGATGAGTACTTAAATCCCATGAGTCTGCTGGTGGGAAATGGAGGCTGCTCAGGGCTCTGAGTCTGGGTCAGGAGTGTATGTTCACCTTGGAATGAGAAAGGATGCCATCTGCCAGGCCTGGGCCCTGGAATTTGGCAAAGGCACACATCTCATGTGGGACCTTGACCAAATGAGTCTTCTACTGTCAGAATCTCTTTTCTATTCAGTAAAATGCAACTAGTAAGATACTTGTACTAAGTTCTATCACATAGGTAGAGCAGGAATGTATGCAAAGGATTAATTTTAAAATAAAATCACACACATTAATTGGAAGTACTCAGGCATGAGGTGGACATACATGATGGGTGAGTTGCCTGAGAAAGCACACAGTTGGGCAAGCAGATAGTGTACCCTCAGCACTGAGGTGGGTGTGACCTTTCCCACAGAGTGCTGGGGTACAGTAGGACTTTCTGCATCCTTCTCACCTTTCCCGCTTAGCCCCTTGATACATTCATTTAATATGATTACATTATGTTCAATGACTTCTTATTTCAGGGCCAAATGGTAAACCCTGAGTGACTCCTCTCCCTGCGGCACACTTCTAGGCCAGCTCTCCTTCTTTCCATGGGTGCACAGAATGGGGCAAGGGACTGTCATTGTCACATTACTATACCATACGGGGTGTAGATGGCCTGAGGGAATTAGGTTTCCCTTAGTCTGTACTTTCTCAGGAGTGGCTCAGGACTGAGTATCTCCTTTGCATGGAGAGCTAACGTGTATTGAGCACTTACTACATTATATAATATGCTCAGTGCCTTACATATACTATCACAATTAATTATCAAAGGAGACCTATTGTTATTCCTTTGTATGAATCTGGAACCAGTGGGAGGAGCCATTAAAGAGTTTGCCCATGGTCAGCAGCTGGTGCAGGAAGAGATGGAAAGTAGACACAGGTGATATGATTGCCCAGTCTGCGCCTTCACACTCACTGAGATGACAGGTATTGAAAGACGTGGGTCACAACCTATCCCCCAGGAAATGTGTTCAGATGCTACCTCTGTGGTCTATGGGTGTGCTGGTTCCCACTCTGGATACCAACATTGTTTTTCTTCAAGGAGATACCAGCACCAGGGTCTCACACTGGAGAACCCATCACACAATTCTGGGCCCCTCAGCCGAACACAAACCTGCACCCAGTCAGAGGCTTGCAGGAAGTGGCCAAGCAGGGCTGTTTGTTGCCAGGAGCTCTGAGGCTTAATGATGAGGATTAATTTAATTGTTTTCAATTACATTGTTCTCTGATTCAAACATCCAGGTAAATAGTTTAGAATATATAGAGAAACATAAAAATATTTTAAAATCAATGATTCCATGTGTTTTCTACTGTCTGCTTTAGTGTAATGTTTTTATAACTTAAGAAATCTTTCAAATATGGCAACTGAAGAATTCTGTTTAATCAATATTGTTTTGAAAACTCCTTTCCAGTCAAACATGTTTTGCTGGGCCCTCAGGGTACCAGGTGCCTGCATCACCTTGTTCCCCTGGCTCTGGACACTGAACACTTTCCTGGAAAGATAATTTGTTCCTCTTTTGGATTTTTTTCCACTGAATCCCAAGCATTCAAACCATTAGATGAAAATCTTTCCACTAATATATACCTGGTGATTAGTTTTCATTATCAGGACCAGTGAAGGAGTAACACCACTGTTCAGAAGTTCATAGCTAATCTGATAATAGAGTAAAAAAACTGGTCCACATGGGAATGAACCATTCTAGAGAGAATGCCCTGACCTATCGCAAAAATGAGAAAAACAATACAAATTATTAGATTGTTAGTTATAAAAATGATACAGAGTAGAAACCAGGGAAATAAAGAATAAAACATTCCCCCTAATTCCAACCCACAGATAAATACCTTCAACACTCTCAAATACATCATAGTAAACCTCATTTTCCTTGAATGATGAAAGAAAAAAAACTGAAGTGAAATTAAAGAAACTGTTGAGCATCACACAAATCTTTCTTCATGAGACATTTTAGTTTCTAAAAGATGCTTTTAAACTTGGAAGGAGGCTATAAAAACGTTAAGAGATTAAAGCTATAAGTGGAGAATCTTTTGTTTGAGTTTGATCTGTGTGTTTTTAAAATGTCCATTTAGTGATACCTGGATGCCTGTCTTATAAAAGTTAGACCATATTTCTAAACAGACAATAAAACTATTTTTTAAAAAAATTTTGAAGGCCAAAACCTATCTCCATTTTTAGGAAGATCTCTCCTACGAGTGTCCCTGGAGACTTGCCTGCCCCTGAGCGTGCCCTCTCCTGCAAAGCTCCCTTCCCACTGCTCGATTACAGCCCTGGGGACACAGGTTGGGGCGAGAGCTTGCCTTCCTCCTACAAAGGGGCACATGCAGGCCACATCTGTCCACAGGCATCACCAGGTGCTGAGCTGTGGTTCCAGCCTCTGGCAGGCAGAGGCGCTAGCTCCTAGGGCTTTGGGAAACCTAGGTTAATAAGAAGACCAGGGAAAAGACTGTGCTCTAGATTCACAGATGTCAGAACTGCCCAACCTCCTGGAGCCATTGACCCCAATTTCCAGAGGGGAAGTCTGGGGCCCAGGGAAACCTGAGCAGGGTGGGCAGACAACGCACAGCAAAGCCGCCACACAAACGCAGCTGGGGGTTCCCCTCCTGGCCACAGTTCAGGGATGTAGAAAGAGACTGGGCTCAGAGTGAGAAGGTGCCCAGGTAAAAGCTATGGAATTACTCTGAGCTTTATGAGTGCCACCTCCCAAGCCCCCACAAAATAATGGAAAGCAAACAAAAAAAAAAGGAAGTCCTGAATCCATGCTCAGGCTTCCCTGTCTCGGTGAATGGCACCACCAACCACCCAGTTGCTCTGCTCAAAAACCTACATGCCGTCCTCGATTCCTCTGCTTTCATCCCCACATCCAGTCTACCGGCAAGTCCTGGTGCCCCTGTGTCCAGAACACATCGTATCTGGCCAGCCCCTCATGCACAGCACTTAGAGTAAAACCCGAACCAACCCTTCCCAGGGACACAAGGCTCTACCCACCTCTCCTCACTCACTTCTTTCCTGCTCAGCAAACCCACCTGTTATACCTCAGGGCCTTGGCACATGCCCCCCCACAGCCCGGACGCCCTTCCCGGGGGTCTTTCCCTGCCTTTCCCTTCATCTCCTTTCAGTTCCAGGATCACCACCTCACACAGACTGGTTTTTTTAGGAAGTGTAACGGGGATAGAGAATTGAGGCCAGTGATGCAGTCAGTCTACAAGTATATTCACATAAAAATAAAAACTACAGTAGCTTCAATTACAAAAATGAAACCCAGGCATATTTATAAGTAACAAACAAGAAAACCAATCTGAAAGAAGGTGCTTATTTTTTTTAATAAGTATCTACTTCAGACATTTTTTTCAAGTCCAGCTTTATTGTTATTATAATTCGTTATTCGCTTGATGTAAGTAACATTTATGCTGAGAATGGAATGATCTCTTTCTTCTCAGTATTTTTTATGCAAGGGGCTTGGTAAAACATTTTTATGAGCTAATAAAAGCTTTAAACATTTTTGTAAGTCTATGACAATGGTAAATTTTTCTAATCTTTGAAGAGAAGAATTGAAATATCCCATCTGATACAATAAATATTATGAATAAGTTAGAAATTTATTTCAGTATTTCATTTATTTATTTTTATTTCACCTATGAACCTACCCTCTCCCCTTTGGCATCTACTTGTTCTCTGTATCTGTGGGTCTGTTTCTGCTTTGTTTACTTTATTCATTTGTTTTACTTTTGTAGACTCCACTTATAGGTGAGATCATGTAGCATTTGTCTTTCTCTCTCTGACTTATTTTACTTAGCATAATACCCTGTAGTTTCATCTATGTTGTTGCAAATGGCAAGCAGATTTTATCCTTTTTTATTGTTGAGTAGTATTTCATTATACAAACACACACACACACACACACACACACACACACACACACACACGGTGCCAAAAAATGTATACACATTTTAAGAGATGTTATCTATGCTCAAGCAGTAATTCACCATAATCAGAAGTGTCTAGATGTTGATGGTAACCACTTTGAGCACCTCTTGTAACTGCAGAAGTCAAACATATTCATCTTTTGTTGAAGATGAATATATTGTGTATATATATATATATATTCATACTCAGTATATATTGAGTATTACAATTTTAATGTTTTTTTCTTTCTTAAAATGTGTATACATTTTTTGCACCATATATATGAAGATATGTGTGTGTGTGTTCTTATTTATCCATTTATCTATTGGTAGACACCTAGGCTGCTTCCATATCTTGGCTATTATAAGTAATGCTGCAATGAACATAAAGGTGTATATATCTTTCTGAATTACTGTTTTTTGTGTTTTTGGATAAATACCCACAATCAGAATTTCTAGATCATATAGCAACTCTATTTTAAATTTTTTAAGGAATCTCCATACTGTTTTCCATTGTGACTACACCAATTAAGAATCCCACCAACAGTGTACGAGAGTTCAATTTTCTCCACACCCTTGCCAGCACTTGTCATTTGTTGATTTTTTTTGATGATAGGTATTCTGACAGGTCTGAGAATATATCTCATAGTGGTTTTGATTTGCATTTCTCTAATTATTCATGATTTTTAGCATCTTTTCAGATGTCTATTGGCCATCTGTATGTCCTCTTTGGAAAAATGTCTACTTATGTCTTCTGCCAATTTCTTAATTGAATTGTTTGGGGGTTTGGGGTGTTGTATTGTATGAGTTCCTTATACATTTTGAATGTTAACCCTTTATCAGATGTATCATTTGTGAATATCATCTCCCATTCAGTAGGTTGTTTTTTTTGTTTTGTTGGTTTCCTTCACTGTGTAAAATCTTTTTAGTTTGATGTAGTCCCATTTGTCTATTTTTACTCCTTTGTCCCTTGCCAGAAGAGACATATCAAAAATATATTGCTAAAATCAACACCAGAGAGTTGCTGAATTCATTTATTAGTTCTCATACTCTTTTTGGTGGAGTCTTTAGTGTTTTATTTATATATAGTATCATGTCACCTGCAAATAGTGAGAGTTTTACTTCTTGCTCTCAGATTTGGATGACTTTAATTTTTTTCTTCTCTGAGTGCTGTGGCTAGGGCTTCCAATATTATATTAAATAAAAGTGTTAATCCTTGTCCTGGTTGTGATGGTAGAGGAAAAACTTTCAGCTTTTCGAGATTGAGCATGACATTAGCTGTAGGCTTGTCATATACAGCCTTTATTATGTTGAAGTATTTTCCTCCTATGCTGACTATATTGAATTTTTTATCTTAAAAAGATGTTGAATTTTGTCAAATCTTTTTCAACATCTATTGAGAAAATCATATGATTTTTGACCCTTCATTTTGTTAATGTAATGTATCATGTTGATTGATTTATGGATATCGAACCATTCTTGCATGCCTGGGATGAATCCCACTTGGTCATAATGTATAATTATTTTAATGTATTGTTGAATCCAGTTTACTAAGTTTGTTAAAAATTCTTGCATCTGTATTCATCAGGGATTTTGGCCCCTAATATTCTTTTCTTGTAATATCTTTCTCTGGTTTTGTTTTCAAGGTAATGCTGGCTTTGTACAATAATTTTGGAAGCATATTTTCCTCTTTAATTTTTTGAAATAGTTTAACAAGGATAGATGTTAATGCTTCTTTACTTAATTCTTAATTTGTTTCAATTACAGTTGACATTCAAAATTATATTAGTTTCAGGTGTTCAACATAGTGATTAGACATTTATATAACATACAAAGTGATCCCTCAACTAAGTCTTGCACTCACCAATACTATATGTATATAGTTATTACAAATTATTGACTATATTCCCTAAACTGTACTTATATCCCTTTGACTATTTTGTAAATGTAATTTGGATTTCTTAATCCTTTTACCTTTTCTACCCCACCCCAAACTCCCATTCTATCTGGCAACCATCTGTTTGTTCAATGTATCTGAGTTTGTTTCTGTTTTGTTTGTTTGTTTTGTTCTTTAGATTCCCCATGTTGTTGCAAATGGTAAGAATGCATTCTTTTTTATTCCAAGTAATATTCCATTGCATATATGTACAAGTAATATTCCAATGGATATTATGGATAAAGAAGTTGTGGTACATATATACAATGGAATATTACTTTATGCCATGTTTCTATGTTTAGGTAGATCTGCTACATCTCCCAATCTTGGAAGAGTGGCCTTATGTAGTAAGTGTCCTGTGGGGCCCAGTGGTACAGTCTCCCTATTTTCCTAAACCAGGTACTCCAAGGATATCCCTTGTGTGTGTTGTGTGTGCTCTCCTGTTGTAATTGAGGCTTGATTGCTCTTAGCATGTCAGGGGTGGGATTGACCATGAGTAGGATTGACCCTCAGGCTTTGTGAGGACTGGCCATGACTACAGAATACAAGCTATTGTGCAGAGCTGACCTCAAGGAGCAGAATTTGCATTATTGGGGCTCTGGTCCCTTTGGGTGTGTCATTTGTGATGCTAATTGGGTGATGCTGTGGTTTGGTCCGAAGCCAGCCACCAGGTTTGTTGGTTCTGGGGCCTCTTGGGAGGAGCTCTGGTGCAGGCCAAGGTCAACCACTGCCTGTATCCAGCCTGGGACTGCCTGATAGGAGTTACAAAGTGATCTGCAGTTGGTAGCTGCATGTGCTGGGCTTGGAGGTACCTAGGAGAGGTTATGCTATGAACCGTGCCCAACTACTATTAGTACTGGTCTTGGGGCCACTTAGAAAGAGATACATGGCATGCCAAGGCCAGCTGCTGTTTGTTTTCAGTTTGTGAAACTTTGAGTGATTTTAGAAAAGTAGGCAGCATGAGCGCAGGCTGAATGAACTCTTGTGAGGAATAGCCACTGAAAGAGGTTCAGCCAGTAAGTGAGTTGGGTGGGGCAGTTTCTCAGGGAATCAGGGTGGGGCAAAACCAGAGTTGGCCACATTGATGGAGACTCAGATTTGGCCCCCTCCTGTGCCTGCAGGCTAGGTAGGGGGAGGCCTCAGCAAAGAAACTGGAGTGCCTGCCTCCAGGCTCTGTGAAGGGAAGAGTCAACAAAGGAACAACAGCTCCTGCTGGCACTTCTGTCCCCAAGAGAGTTGTCCCTGCAGCCCTTGCTCTGAAGTCAGACAATTCAATTTCTTCCCATATGTCCCTAGCACTTTTCCAGCTACTGTGTTTGTGAGTGAGTAAGACCATGCATGGGCCTTTTAAGAGGACACCTGTGTCTATAACAGCCTTCCGTCTCACCCAGACATAGTCCCTGCTGATTTACACGGCCAGCTGTTGTGGGGACACCTCTCCCTGGCACTGGATCCCTGGGCTGGGGAGCCAGGTGTGAGGCTAGGACTGCTCATTCCTCAGGGGGGAATCTCTGCAGCCAAGATATCCCTCCTGATTCTGAACCACCACACATGGGTATAGAAGCAGGCTGTTTCAGATCTCTGCTCTCCTATCAGTCTCAACATGGCTTCGTCTATATATTCTTAGTGATAAGAATTCTATTCAGCTAGTCTCCACGTGGGTCTCAAGGGTGGTTCTATAGTTATAATTTTGATGTGATCATGGGAGGAGCTGAGCACATTTACCTATTCAGCCATCATGACCAGAGGTCAATGCTTTTCTATGTTTAGTGTTATTGATCTTTTCTATTGATTTTTAAATTTCTATTTAATTTATTTCCACTCTAATATTATTTCCTTCCTTCTGTTTACTTTGAATTTTGTTTGTTGTTCTTTTTCTAGTTCCCTTAGGTGTATAGTTACATTGTTTATTTGGGGTTTTTCTTCATTTCTTGAGGTAGGCCTTGAGCTATGAACTTCCTTCTTAGAACTGCATTTGCTGCATCTCATAAATTTTCAAAAGTTTCTTTTTCATTTTCATTTGTCCCAAGGCAGTTTTTTATTTTCTCTTTGATCAATTGGTTGTGTAGTAACACGATGTTTAGTTTCCATGTATTTGTGGGTTTTTTCCAGTTTTCTTCCTGTAGTTGATTTCTAGTTTCATGCCATTGTTGTCAGAAGAGATACTTGATATTATTTCAATCTTACTGAATTTATTGAGCTTGTTTTTGGGGCATAATATGTGGTATATTCTGGAGAATGTTCTATGATCACTTGAAAAAAATGTGTATCCTGCAGATTTTGTATTAAATGTTCTATAAATGTCTATTAAGTCCAAAAGATCTAATGTGGCATTTAAGGCCAGTATTTCCTTATTGGTTTTCTGTCTATCCATTGATATGAGTTATTAAAATCTCCTGCTATTGTTGTATTGCTAGGACTTTCTCCCATTATGTTCATTAATATTTGCTTTAGATATATAGGTGCTCCTATGTTGAGTATGTAGATATTTACAATTGATATATTCTCTTCATGGATTGACCCCTTTATGAATGAAATGTCTTTCTTGTCTTTTTTTACATTCTTTGTTTTAAAGTCTATTTTGTCTCACCCAGCTTTCTTTTCATTTCTATTTGTATGTAATATTTTTTTCTATCCCTTTACATTCATCTATATGCATCTTTCAACTAGTAATGAGTCTCTTGTAAACAGTAGATAGATGGGTCAAGTTTTTAAATCCATTCAGCCACCCTATGTCTTTTTACTAAAACATTTAAACTATTTACATATAAAGTAATTATTAGCAGTATTACTTATTGCAATTTTGTTAATTATTTTTAGTTGTTTTTGTAGTTATCCCCTCTTTCTTTCTTCTTCTCTTGTTTGCTGGTTTCCTTTAGTGTTTTGTTAGGGTACCATTCTCTTTATTCTTTGTGTATATTTTGTAGTTTTTTGTTATTTGTGGTTATCATGAGATTTATGAATATCATTCGTTAACTATAGCAGTCTATTTTAAGCTGTCAGGCATTTAAGTTCAAATATATTCTAAAAGGACATTTTTACTCTCCACACATTATGTTTTTGAAGTTTTGATTTTATATCTTTTGGGTTTATGTATCTCCTAACTACTTATTATGTTTGGAGTTGAGTTTAGTACATTTGTTTTGACCTTTGTGGTAGCTTTTTAAATGTCTGACTTACTCTATATATTAAATATTTGGCTTTACCTGTGAGAGTTTTTTCCTTTCTCATATTTTCTTACTCCTGGTTATTGCATCTCCTTTTCTAATTAAAGATAACCCTTTAACATTTCTTGTAGAGCTGGTTTAATGGTAATGAACTCATTTCATTTTTGCTTGCCTGAGAAAACCTTTATCTCTCCTTCAATTCTGAGTGATAACTTTGCCAGATAAGTTATTCTAGGTTGTATTTTCCTTTCTTTCAGCACTTTAAAGATGTCCTGTCACTTCTTCCTGGCCTGTAAAGTTGCTGCTGAGAAATAAGCTGATAGCCTTAAGGGGATTGTGTTGTATGTAACTAGTTGTTTTCCTCTTGCTGCTTTCAAAATTATCTCTATCTTTAATTTTTTACATTTTAATTACAATATGTCTGGATGTGGGTCTCTTTAAGTTCATCTTGTTTGAAACTCTCTGTGCTTCCTGAACCTGGATGTCTGTTTTCTTTCCAGGTTTCTGTTCCTTACTCTCTTTCTTCTTAGGAATCCCTTATAGGAATCCTTATAATGTGAATGTTTGTCTACTTAATGCTTCCCCAGAGGTACCTTAAACTATCCTCATTTTTTAAAATTTTTAAAAAAAAAACTTGCTGTTGTGATTGGTTGACTTCCACTAGTCTGTTTTCCAGGTCACTGATCCATTCTTCTGTATTAGATAATTTGCTGTTTATTCCATCTAGAATATTTTCCATGTCAGTTGTATACTTCGGTTCTGCTTTGTTCTTTATTAGAATTTCTAACTCTTTGTTGAAGTTCTAAGTTCCTCTATTCCATTGTCAAGTTTGGTGGGCATCCTTATGACCATTGTTTTTGGATTCTTTATCAGGCAAATTACTTATCTCCATTTCATTAGGCTTTTTATTAGGACTTTTTTTGTTGTTCCTTCATTTGATAGATATTCTTCTATCTTTTCATTTTGTTTGACTTTCTATGTTTGTTTATATGAATTAGACAAAACAGCTATCTCCCCCAGTCTTGAAAAAGTGACCTGTGTGGAAGCAACCTCTATGTAGGCAGTATGTGCCAGATGGTTTTGGCAATTCAGTTGGAGCTGAGCTGAAGACTACAGTATGCAGGGGGTTGGCCTATAAAACTGGAGCAGCTCCAAGCAGGAAAGCCAGATGTATATAGTAATGTCGATCCTGCCTGTTCCCTTTGTTTGGAAATTAAATGGGCTAGGATAATGTATCCAGGAACATGCTGTGACAAACTTGCAGGTAGGGCAGAGCACCTGGATAAAGTACCCACTGGCCCTATCAAGATGGAGGGGGTAGTACATACAGTGGCTTCCACTGGCACCTTTGACCCAGGGGAATTCCTAAAGTTTCCAAAAAGCTCCCATAGCTCCCTCATCTTCTTTACATGGTAGTTTCCTCATATGTTGTACAAAATGTGATTTTGTGTAGAAGCAATCACTTTGTAGGCTGCATATGCCAAGTGGTTTGGGCAGGCCAGCTGGGGCTGGGTGAGTACTTACAGTGGCTGGGTTGTAGCAGGTCCAAGCACTGAGGCCAGGTATGTTTGCTGATGCTCTGTTAATCCTTCCTGCCCTCTTTATTCAGACCTGAAATGGGCTCCAGGCAGTGTAACTGGAAATGCACTGCAGCAATCTTACAGGTAGGCCAAAGCACCCGGATAGAAGTCCCACCTCCCCTATCAAAGTAGAGGGCAAGTAAACAGTGGCACTCACTGGTAGTTCTGACTCTGAAGAGTTTATACAGATCCTAAAGAGATCCTACAGTATCCCAGCTTTCTATATTCAGCCTCTTTCGTCTTTGTTGTTCAGAAATTTTTCAATCACCTGCCACTTGTCTCTCAGAAGTAACTGCTTTTATACACAGGTGTATATGTCAATGTGCTCATGGGAGGGTGTGAGTTAAGCATCATCCTACATTACCACCATCATGGACCTTTACTCTGAGAGACATTACTTTTATTGGGAATTGTCAACAATATATAAAGTAAAAAGAATTGTGTAATGAGCTTGAAGCATACATCACCTAATTACAATAATTACCAACCCTGGATAATCTGTTTTGTTGATATCCTCATCGTCAATTACTTTGAAGCAAAACCCAGACATCAAAGTGTTTCTTTTATAAATATGTTAGTTTCTCTAAAAGGCAAATTGAATCCTTACTTTTAGAGAAACTAACATGTCACCCATTGCTAAGTCATATTCCTTCTCCTTCGTTCTCTATACTTTCCCTTGTTTATTAATGTCACAGCATTTTTTCACTTGCTGACATTTACTTTCTTTATTGTTATTTATTTTCTGTCTCCCTCTCAAATCCCTGAAATGTAAGACTCCTGAGAGCAGAGACCCTGCCTATGCTTGTTCTCATTAAACACCAGAGCACAGAAGAGTGCCTGGGGCATGGTATGCGTTCAGAAGAAACCAGAGAAGAGAAACTGGCATCTGCCAAAGTGTTAGGTCTGCTTGCCAAGGGCAGGCAAAAGGGAAGGTGGATGGATGGACATGTATATTGACATTTTTAAAAAAATTTTATTTTATTTTTCAATTACAGTTGACATACAATATTTTATTAATTTTAGGTGTACAACATAGTGATTAGACATTTATATGCCTTACAAAATGATTACCCCAGTAAGTCTAGCACTTTTCTGATGCCATACACAGTTATTACAATATTATCAACAGTATTCTCTATGCTATATTTTACATCTCCATGACTATTTTTATAACTGGCAATTTGTACTTTTTAATTCTTTTCATTTTTTTAACCATTCCTCCCTTCTGACAACCATCAATTTGTTCTCTATACCTATGAGTTTGTTTCTGTTTTTCTTTTTCATTTATTTTGTTTTTTAGATTCCACATATAAGTGAAATCATATTATATTTGTCTTTCTCTGTCTGACATATGTCACTTAGTTTAATACCCTGTAGGCCCATGCATGTTGTCACAAATTATAAGATTTCTTTCTTTTTACGGCAGAATAATATTCCATTGTGTATATGTAACACATATTTTTTATCCATTTATTTATCAATGGGCACTTAGGTTACTACCATATCTTGGCCATTGTAAATAATATTGCAATGAACTTTGGGTGCACATACCTTTTAAAATTAGCATTTTGGATTTTTTTGGGTAAATACCCAGAAGTGGAATTGCTGGGTTATAAAATAGTTCTATTTTTATTTTTTTTAAAGAATCTTCATACTGTTTTCCATAGTGGCTGCACCAATTTACAATCCTACCAACATTGCACAAGGGTTCCCTTTTCTGCATATCCTTGCCAACACTTGTTGTTTGTTGATTTATTGATGATAGCTATTCTGACAGGTGTGAGGTGATATGTCATGGTGGTTTTAATTTGCATTTCTCTGATGATTAGTGATGTTGAGCATGTTTTCATGTCTTTTGACCATCTGTATGTCCTTTTTGGAGAACTGTTCATTAAGGTCCTCTCCCTTGTTTTAATTGGATTGTTTATTTTTTGGTGCCTCCAATTTCTTATTCACCACACTGTGGGTGTTTGACCTACCTATTCTATGTCTTCAATATGGCTTCTTTTTTATATCCTTTGTTATAGGAATTCTGTTCAGCTAGTCTTCAGATTGTTCTCAGTGATGGTTGTTCTATATACGTTGATGTTCTTATGTGATTTTTTTCAGATAAAAAAGCCACATCTGTGGAAGATACTGCTATAAAGTGCCCAGGAATGAATGTAGAAAAGCCAGACCAGTAAGTGCCCAGTTCAGGGGTTTGGTAGGCAGTTGTTGCCACCATGAGGTGTCCAGAATGTGAGAAATCACCTCTGCTGGGGCAGCATCTGTCTTTTTCCAGGAGGGATCTGGGATTCCCCTGCAACCACCCTTGTTGGTGGTCCCCCAAGGTGCATGGGGATCTGCTGTGGCCTGGCTCTGTTGAGGAAGGTAGGATGCAGGAGAAGATATGACCCAGGGATGGTACCTTTGTTGCTGGCAGCCTTTCAGAGCTAAGCCAACATATTCTATGAATATTGAAGAATGGGAATGGTGACCAAGCAGCTATCCCTGATCACTTAGCCCATGGCTACAAGGATATCTGACCCCATGCAGGTCTCCTCACCGCCTGGTCAGCCTTTCTTGCAGAAGTTGACCTTATAATACTTAGGGATGTCCCTTCCTAACCCATGCTGTCTGCTCTCTAGTGGTCTTAATGCCTGATGTTCAAAGTCACTACAATGAAGATAGCTGTGGGCTATGGTTGAGCCAAACACAAGAACAATGTCAATCTGGGCTGGTGGTCACTGTTTGCCCTTTCTGTGTTTAGGGAGGTCTTCGTTGAAGTTAGCCTGGACAATGGCATCAGCTTCAGCAAGGAAAATATTAGCATCACCAGCAAGGACTGTGTGAGTGTTGGGTGGGGCTACAACCTCCCTCCAGGGCTATGCAGATTCCCTGCAATGGAGGGAGAGACACCCTGTGGAGGCAGGAGAGGAGGGAAATTACTCTGGGAAGGTCCAGCAAGTAACTTGTGTAGCACCCACCTCGTAACAGCCACCTCGTGTAGCATCTCACAGCCAGCTCTGAGTTTTAACCCTTAATCAGGGACCTGTCCTCCCATTCAGACATGGAAAATACACTGTGAGTGTATCTACAAGACCCCTGGGTACAGCCAGCTGTCCAGGCCTTGCAGAATCTCTATTCTTTCTATGAACCAAGTGTCTTTGTAGAACATGGAAGAACCAACTGGAGCTCTAAGCAGACTCCAGAAAAAGTGCTGACACTCTGCCTACTGTTGGTCAACTTGCAACCTCCCCGGCCCAGATCTAGTGCCGGGGAGTTCAGGGTCCATCTAGATTCCAGCTAGGACAAGTGGGAAAGGCTGGGAGGCTGTGTGATAGGGACAAGAATTCATGATCTCTGGACCACCCGGGCCTTACAAATCTGGGTACAGGTACAGGGGATCTGGGGGGTGGGACCAGCTGTTGCCCTGCTCAGTCTGGGTGTGTTCCCTTTGCATTGATGCAGCTGTTAAAATGCTCTGAACCCACTCATGACCATGACATGGCCCCCAAGCTTGCTTGGGGAACACCAGCTGCCATTTTGCAGATGTTGTCAGTCACCCTTCTGCCTCTTCTCCTTCTGCTCCTCGGCTGTCCCTCTTTGCTAATCCTCTCTGACCTCCACAGGAAGGTTGCCTCCTCTGTGAGTGGGGAAGCCTCAGGGCTGTGAGAGGGGCCGGGGATTCAGCCCAGGGAGAGCCACCTAAGAATGAGGTACTGCTCCCCAGGTGTCTGCCTTTTAGAATTCCACATCATCTGGGCATCTTAACCCAGGAGCATGATATGGGTGACAGAGAGAGTTAGGATGGAGTAGAGGTGTGCCTGGGAGGAGGGATGCCTGTTCCTAATTGCCACCACTCTGTATCCAGTACCCACTTGTAAGTGTTCAACAGTGCTGACAGTCCTCCATCTGTGTCTGTCTTTGTTTGTCCCTGGACATCCACTCACAGAGCAGCAGACTGAACTGACATATTTGCCCATCAGGAGTCCCACCTGTCGACAAGCACCTTTAGAGAACTCAGGAGCAGCCTGTGGCTGCAGGCCCAGCACAGCAGCATCACCATCACCACCTCTCCTCTCAGCCACAGTGTCTCCTGGACACAGGCTCTCTCTCTCCTTTCCCTCTCAGCCTTCTCTGACAGGATAGTACAGCTCTGGGTATAGGGAAGGGCTGTGCAGCACACAGGTCCACAGATGCAGCACACTTGCCCTTGGTTAAGAAAAGCAAAGAGACAATAGATCGCATTCCTTAAGCCCCTACTCAGGCCTGTACTGTACTAGGACTTTCTACAAACTCTCTCTAAACCCCACAAGTGGCTGCTCATTTCCTCCTTACAGATGAGGAAACAGAGGCTCAGAGAGAGTGAGTAGCTTTACCCCAAACTGCAGATCCAGGAGGTGGGGAGAGATGGAAAGATAAAGCAGGGTCTCCCACCTCTGTTCCTGCACCCCCATTTCTCAGCGGGCCCCAGCAGCCCTCCCTCACCCGTCTGAGTACCTAGATTTTCTGGTCCTTACAAAACCCCTGTCCTGTCCATCGAGGACTGCAGTGAGGGCTGGCTTGTCACTCCCAGGAAGACTCCAGACTTCCCTGTCAGGGCTCTAGACCAGAGCTTCTGACCTGAGCCAGTGGTGGGGTCTATGGGGCATGGCTCCAGAGTGGTTGTGGTTCCAGCCCCAGCCACTTAACCCCACTGTGGTCCCTACAAGTGGGGTTACCTGAGAAGAAGGGAAATAGTCAGACAAGGCTGTTGGTGGGTGGTGCCTGGTGGTGGTAGCCTGGGAAAACACAACCCAGGCCCACCACAGGCCTTTCGCATGTGTCCTTTCTGCAGGTTGAGAAGCAAGCTCAACCCCCAGCTGCACCGCCACCTGACCCACAACCTGACTCACCAACTGAATCTCCACCTGATCTCCCACCTGACACACCACCTGACATACCACCTGACACACCACCTGCCCAGAAACCTGCCCCGTCACCTCCCTCACAGTTCACAGCTGTCATCAACCCTCTATACTTCCTTGCAATCATCCCGGCTCTGCTTATGTTCCCATTGCTGTTCTGTTGCATCTGGTGCTACAAGAGGGTAAGTCACTTCTGCCCACAGAGCCCTGTTCCATCCCCACCAAACCCCCAAGGGAACCAGGAGCCTACCTGCTCCATGAACCTGCCTGTGGGTAGGTTCCATTAGCTCTGAGGTCATCTAATGAAAAGACAGAGGTGACAGTGTCCTCTGTTCCCAAACACAGGCACAGGCTGAGCTTCCAAGGAGCCTCCTGCCTCGTGCTTGCCTCAGGGAGGTGGCATAGGGGCCGCCCTGGGTCCTAGGGAGAAGAGAACCCCCATCCCCTGAGAATAGGGCTGCGTCACAGCACCCAGGCATCTGGAAGATTCAGGTAGACAGGCCTGGAGGAGGCCTCTGCTGGAGAGGGAAGACGCGGTCCCACAGGAGGCATGAACGGCCCCGGAGGCAGAACCATGCTGCACAGGAGGATCCGTAATCTCTGGGGCAGCTGTGCCTTTGAAAACCAACATGGGTCTCTCCACATCCCTAGTGCCGGCTGTCATTTCTTCTTCAGTCATGACTAAGTGCCTGGACATGTTGGGCCCCATGCTGGGCACAGAAGGCTGGAAGCGAAGTTGCTGCCATCCTTGTTCTCAGAAGTTCAGAGTCTGGTATCTGGTCTGCTATTGGTACCGGGAGATATTGAGGGGGAAATGTCAACTTTGTAGGGTATGAAAGTGACCTCTGTAACCAGAGCAACAGCAAAGGTCAGAGACGGCCCCGGGGAGGGAGGGGCAGAGGCAAGGGTTAGCGGGGTTTGCAAGGACACGGGCCAGAGAGCTGGAGGAAGAAAGAGGAAAAGTCGAGATTTGATTGGACAAAGCAACCAGCAAGACGAGTTTCTGTTAAATGGAAAGAAGGAAAAAGAGAAAGCCCACAGGTGGGGGAGACTGTCATCCCTGAGGCCTGAGATGCCAGAGGGCTGCAGGGGATGGAGAGGGAGGGGAGAGAGGAAGCAAAGTGGGCTGTGTGCCCCGTCTTCATATGACGCTGGGCAGCTGAGGAAAACTCCCATGTGCAGTGCCTCTACCAGGGACCAGGTTCCTTAGTCCCCCCTGTCACCCCCACAGGGAGCTGCTGATTCCCGTTTGATAATGAGGAGCCTGAGGCTCAAGGAGGTGCAGCCTGTTGACCACAGATACCCAGAGAGCGGGTGTGCCAACTGAAACCCCAAAACTCAAGCCTGTCCTGTTGCTACATAGCAGACTCTCCCTACCCCCATCTGCATGGCCAAGCCAGTACCCTCCACACATCTCCCAGCTGTGCTTATATCTCTTTAACATTCTAGATCTGCAAGGAGACACCAGTGCAGAAACTAGAAAAGGTAAGGCATGGTTTGGTCCTGATGTTATCAGCAGATCTGATGTGCACACTGTCCTTGACAATGAGGCCTCCTGCAGCCTATGGGGCTTTTTGCACTCCTCATCTCACCAGCTCCACCTAGCAGGGCAGCGAGAGCAGGGTAAAAGAAGAGGTCACAGAGGGGCAGGGAGGAGCCCCAAGGAGGACTTGGGATTCACAAACTGTCACTCGGACAACACCCTTTCTGTGCTCCCAACACAGCCTGATCCAGAGCCCTTGTCACTGTATTAGGAGCCTGTTTCAGCAACTGCTGAGATCACTACTAAAATAAAGGGGCATTTCTGTCCATTCGCAAAAGACTATCTGTAGGATGGTCCTTGCTCAGGACAAGGTGAGATTTTGGAAAAGGAGCCTCAGGTCAAGGGCCCGGTCCCACCACGGACTCTGGTGTACATTGGGCTCCATTCCCTTGGTCTCCTTCCTGTCTCCTGTCAGGGTGAGGGCCTTGGCAGTGGGTGGCCGGTTTGGACTGCGGTGCTGAGGAGAGTGGAGTGAGTCTCTCCTGGCACTGAGCTGTGAGGAAGGCCCAGCCCAGGTGAGCACAGGGACTGAGGGTCAGGTGAACATGGTGTGGCTCACCCAGAAAGGGGGCCCAAACTTGGGCCCATAAGAAGCAGTTGTACCTTGGGCACAATGTCCAAGAAATAAGGGATTTGGGCCTGGAATCTGGGCCGGGACAGGCCTCACTGTTCCGGGCAGCCTCTGTGCTGCTTGCAGTGTGGCCTGAGGAGGCCGGACCTGTAGGAGTCAGGTGAATACAGCCCTGTCACCTGCTAATGCTCACACCCCTGATTGCCCTTCATTACATCACGGCCCAAGATAAGGCTTCTCCAATAAGGGCGGCCTTGGGGAAACCAAGGGCGCAGGAAAGAATTTTCTGGCCTTTCTGTAGAGAGTATATTTGCAAACCACAAGGAGTTTGCTTGTATTTCCCATGGAAGGCACTCTGTTACAGTGCAGGGTGCTACTCATTTGTGCTTGACTTCAACAAACGTGCTGAATGGCCAAAGCGTAATAGGTGTGGGGGCAACAGATGGCATGTGTCTGCACCCAGGAGCTGCGAGACAAGGAAGCAGACAGTGTTTTCTCTTTCTAGGAGCCAGAGGCATGTTACATACAGACATGTCCCACGGTGATTGTGCCATGTTGTGGGTGCCAAGTAGACGGGATAAGAAGGATGGAGGTGAGAAACATCCTTAGAGAGGGAGCTGTGACAGCCCCCCACAAGCTGGGGTATGGGAGGAGAAGGGCTCCTGGTTCATGCTACACGGGCCTAGGACACAAAAGTGTGACTCATTTGAGATTAGCTTGATGGGTACTGGTTTTTGAGCATTTGGGTCCCAATTCAGAGTTTCCCCCTTGGAACAGGTCTGGTTTTAGGGTTGTTGGTGGCAGCTTACAGCTGGCCAGTCCCTGGTTCTCACAGAGGTTGTCATCAGCTCCACCAGTGGCTTGGGTTTCACTGGCCAGTAGGTAAATTTGTGAAACAAACAAAAAAAAGAAATCACAAAAAAGCTTGCACATGTCAGGAAAAAAATAAGGTCTGAGCTGAGTTCTTATCCATCATTAAAGCTACCCAAAAATGACTGTAGAATGTGCTATCCTTACAGAAGTCCCCTCAGTAAAGTGAGGCAAAAAGCTCACCGCATTGTCCTTATGGGCACTGTGATGGGGCAACAGGAGCTGCCTGGTGGAGGGGTCCTGAAGGAAATGTCCTTCCCCCAGGAAGCGCGGTGGCCCATCCTGGTGAGGGAGAACCCAGCCTGGGAGGGGACATGAGGTAAAAGGGGTGGAGAAAGCCCAAGGGGGCTGGTTTAAGGAAAAACGAACCCCACAATGTCTGCCTGACTTTGCCCTTCTACCTTTCAGTCCTGCTTCTGTCCCTCTCAGATCCACTGCTTCCCCCTCGAGGTTCAGATGGCAGCTGGAGAGCCAGCCCTGCCTCATCCCTGACAATCAGAGTGGGACCACAGAGACCCAGAACGCACCTTCCAGAGAGGGTGGAAGCCACTTTCCAGGGGCGTGTTCCTCCTCACAGGGCCCGACCCACACCCACACCCACACCCACCAGGGTTCAAAAGAACCTGAACTGCAGGATCTGTTCTCTGCCCTTCTCTTCTCCCCCCACCCCAGGATCAGGAACCTGCCCCTGAGCAGGGAGTAGGCCTTCTTCCCTGCCTCCCCTTTCTCTGTCCCCCAAATGCAGGCTCTCTTTGCCCCTCTTTGAGCTCCGGCCCAGGTCTCCAATGCCCGCCTATTTCCCCTTCAGGACCTCTCCTCGGCCACTGCGTGTCTCCTCCTACCTTGGAACTTTTCCTCTGAAAGGAGCCCTTTACTTTTTCTCCTACACCAAAAATAGTGATTTATTCCAGATCCTAAACAATCAGTGATCCACAGTGACCACCCCCACCCCAAACACACAAGCTGCCTGGCCCCTGACCCAGGTGGCGACTGCAGTGATGTCTCAGTCAGTTCCTGGAGTCAGAGAGCTCGTGGAGCACCACAAGCCAGAGGGCCTCTACCCTCCAGGTAGCATCCATGCCTAGAACTTCCTCACAAACACATCTGCTTTGCAGGGCAAACTGGATACCTTGTGTGACTTTGTTCAAGACTGCAACCAGGTGCCACTGGTATGTTGTCAGCCCAGGGACAAGGTAAGCAGGGACACAGGGATGCACCCCATGGGCTAGGGGTCTTGCTTTTCGACCTTGACACTTTTTCTCTGGGATTGTGGATCAGAGAGCCCTGTCCAGGCATCCACCAAGGAAGATGCTAAGGATATGGAGAAATGGTGGTCAGGAGCCTCGAGGCCAATGCTAGATATGGCATCCATGCACTTCCCTTGCACTGTGGTTCCAAGTGTCAGGAAACTCTTATCCAGAGCATTACCCTGCACTTTCCAACTTAAGTAAAGAGGGCTGGAGAGGCATGTAGGCCAGCGAGTTCTATTGGACTCTGAGTCCATCGTCCCTCCTCACTGACCACCCAACCCTGTGGGTCTGCTGGCACCATACCATCACCAAGCCTCTCCTGAATTGGTCACACAGGGCCATGAGTGGTGGTGGGCAGGATGACACCCCTCCCAATGTTGTCTGACCAACACTCACTGGTTTTACCAGGTAGTAAAGGGTCTCTCTTTGTGTCATTGACTGTGACTCCTGGATAAGCCGAATTGTTACGTTGTCCTCCCTGGAACTTAATAATAATGACAGCTAATTTTTACTGGGTCCATCCCATGGGCCAGTTGCTAGCCTAAGAACTTCACATGTTTTTACTCTTTGAGTCCTGCCAGTAACTGTACAAGTAGGTACTACTGTTGTCCTAGTTTTACCATGTGAGGAACTGATGCACAGAGAAGCTGAGTGACGTGTCCCAGGTCACAGTGGCTGGGAGTGGCAGAGCTGGAGTTGAAGCCTGACGCTTGGCTCTACCCTTCTCATTGTTCTCCCCCATTTTGGGTCAGCACTCCTGATCTCATGGTTACCCCCAAACCATCGGAAGGCTGCCCTACTCAGGCTGCAGGTCTCAAGGAGAGTGGTGCTCCTGGCTCATGTGGGAATCATTTGCCTGGGCTTTTCCATGCTTAGACCCTTTGCACAGACTAGGCCAGTGTGCCTGGATGATGCTATCATCTCAAGCTCTGTAGTGATGGCTGCATTGGCCAGGGAATACTGGCTCTCAGTAGAAGGGCAGGCGGGCATTTAGAAGCTCTAGGCTATATCATTCTCTTCCCATACCAAGAGGCCCTGCATGCCACAGCCTCCACAGCCTGTCACCGATTCGAGGGTGCCCCAACTGCCCTTGGCCTGGGGTCCTGGAACCAGGCCTAAGTGCTGTGGAGAAGCTCATTCCTTCAGCACTCTCTCACCTAGAAACACTGGCAATGCTGGGGCTGTGGGAGCATTCAGGACTTGTCCTTGCTTTCCTGGCTCCCAGCTGAGAGAGGGACATACAAATTCCACATCACAACAAAGGGAGACTAAAGTCAGGACACTGGGGCTGCCTCCGGAAGACAGGGCTCACTTCCAACTTCTGAACCGAGTCTCCGAGGACCCCAGACTGGAGGCCAGCACCCAGGGCGCATAAAGGCATCACAGAGGCCACCCTGTTTTCCCAGTGGGTCCTGATCCTGACCCTCTTGAGCCAAGGAAACCACAGCCTTCTGATCCCAATTCCAGTGGCTTCTCAGTGACCTCTCTCTTCTCTTCCCTACAGAGGAGGTGCATCAACTTCGCACTGATGAAGCCCCACCTCGGGCAGTTGCCCTGTAGCCCAAAAACCTGCCTTGGACCCAGCCAGGAGTGTCACCCCTTTAGCAACTACTGCTCTTGGTGCCATCAACCCCTATCCATATTCTCCCAGCCTCCCTCCAGGATGCTGCCACTGATCCCTCCTACTGCCCGGGCACTCTACCCGGGCAGAACTACCTTGTCACTCCCACCCCCATAGCCCAACCTCTAAAGCACCAAAATCCAAAGATAAATATGTACCTTTGTGTACTAATTGAACCTATATATTGAGATGTGGTTTAAAGCCAAAAGGAATTGGATTTTGTTGCTGATTAGCATGAGAGTTTTTTGCCTGGTAAGCATTGTTCCTCTGAATCTGCAGGACAAAGTGCCCTGGTGTCCTGTGGCTGTACACATGGATGATTCGTACTCTCCACAGCCCGGTAATCTGTCATGAATGGCTGGGACACATAGCACTTTCACCAAATTCTGCTCTTTGAAAAAAAGCCCAAAACATCTTTGAAATAAGAATACAATCCTGTGTCTCCTTCCCTGATTTTATGCAGAGAGGAATTGAATTTCTCACCTCCTTTACTCCATGTTTCTTGTTTCCATGTTTGGCTGTCCACATTCCAAAGGTGTCACAGAAAGAGACAAAGCCCTTAAATTTCACCCTCTGGAAGTACTTCTATTTCCACGTACCCAATCTGTCCCTAAGCTCCAGAGAAGTGTAGGGAATCCTTTTCATTTCGCTAGAGAAGGCAAGCCCTCCCCTATTTGTCATTTGCCACCGTAGAAGACACCATGGTCCTGACAGAGATGCTTCAGCACGCAGCATGTGCCCATGGTTCTATATGATGTCCCAGTGCGGTGCACAAAGCTCACGGAGCCTGACCGGGACCTCTGAGCACTTCAGGAGGGATCCCCCTGAAGTGACCATAACCAGTTGATCCTATTGCATGTTGATAATTCGTACATTAAACTACTCTCTACTCTCACCTCCATCTCCTTGAATGTTATATTTATGCTTTTCATTGAATTTCTGTAAGACAACTATAGGTAAAAATATATCAGGTTTGGGTTTTTAATCTGTGTTAATTGAAGTGGATGGGTAAGTGATGACCATAATTTTTTCTACGATTAAAAAAATGTTTTGCTAGAATGACTTGTATATATACATGTAGGGGTTGTTTGCAGGATTACCCTAGGTCACATGACTTTTAACCTTCAAAGCCGTTTTCCCTGGAGTTGCTCTTTCTTGTGAACCCCTCTTCTAGTTCTCTGTCCTATCACAGCTTGGGCCCCAGATCTGTGTCCTGCCAGCAGCCAGGACAGAGTCCTGAGAGAGAGGCTCTCCTACCCCATCGTGGGCCTATTCCATCTCTGCTAGCATTGTCCATCTCCCCAGCTGATTATAAAGTCTTTCTCTGGCACAAAATGCCAGGCACAAGGCATTTCAGAGAAATAAAACTTGAAATGGAGGAAATAGAAGAGAGACCCATTCAGAGACTCATTCCCAGAACAACAGTAAGTGCTTAAAGAGAACAAAGAGGGATAAACTCGGAAATGCTGGTTTCTTTTTTAGACTAGGACAATAAAAATGCATATTTTCTGAAAGTCTCTTGGTGTAATGTGTAGCAGCCACTGTAAATTCAGAATGGACCTCCAAACCTGGGCCAGAGCTTGTGCTCCTGGAAGCCAGGAACCTCTCTCAGACACCACCAAAGTCAGTGCAGCCCTTCTTCACAAGCACGCAAGTGAACCCCCTGTTGGAGCATGCATATCTAACAAGCTGTGGCCTTAACAACAGCTTCCCCCACCCCCTTGTCTGTGTGCACCAGGACTCCCAGGGTGGGCTCGGGTGTAGAGGAGATCAGGGTTCAGAAGGGAGCTCCATTACTCAAGCACTGCCCAATGCTGTCCCCCTGCCCTGTGCTGTGCAATCTGCACACGTGGTAAAGTAATTTGCTGAGATGTCCACTCAGTGCCGCTGGCTCTCTCTGGTTTCCATTCCGCGTCCCAAGCAGGTAACCAGGTCCTTGTTACTGCTTGGATGTTTGCGGAGAGAAAAAAGTGGCCTGAAGTCAATCTCTCTTCCATCTAGATCAAGGTGTCTGCAGGATTGGTTTCTTCTGATCCCTCTCCTTGGCTGGTTGATGGCTGTCTTCTCCCTGTGTCCTCACATGGTCTTCCCTCTGTGTGTGTCTGTGTCTAATTTCCTCTTCTTTTTTTCCTTTCTTGTCTTTTTAAAAAAATTGGGAAATTAGGGGAGGGGAACAGTGTTGGGGAATTGGGGAAGGGGAACAGCCAAGTTGTTGTTCTTCAATCTTAGTTGTGGAGAGTGCCAGTCGCCATCTGGCTGCCCGCTGGCAGCTTATGGCCTCTAAGCTCAAGGTGCTATGTTACAATCTTAGTTGCAGGTGAGTGTAGCCACCATCCCATGTGGGAGTCAAACCAACAGCCTTGTTGTTAAGAGCGCACACTCTATCCACTGAGCATTCCAGGTGGCAGCTCAGCTCAAGGTGCCACGTTCAGTCTTAATTGCGGGCCGGCATAGCCCACCATTGAACAGGCAGTCTCGTTGTTAGGAGCACGTGCTCTCACCAGCTGAGCCATCCTGCCACCTGATGGCAGCTCAGCGGCAGCTCAGCTCAGGCTCAGTGTCACTGGCCCATGTGGGAATCAATCCAGCAGCGCTGTTGCTCAGAGCTCCCACACTTAAGCTAACTCTTAACCAACTGAGCCACTCAGCCGGCCCCCTAATTTTCTCTTCTTATAAGGACATCAGTCATATTGGATTACAGCCTATTCTAATGATCTCATTTAAATTTAATTACCTCCTTAAAGACCTTATCTCCATATAGTCACATTCTGATAAACTAGAGATTGGGGCTTCCACAGATGAATTTGGGGAGGACACAATTTGACCCATGATAACCATTTATCAGCTGACACCATCAGGAGTCCCTTTTCAAGTGGTACATTCTGGGGAACAGTGGGGTCCTGCAAAAATACTCCTACAAGCTTTGGAGACAAAAAGTCCACAGTTTCTGTTAAACTCCATCATTACAGACAAGTTGAATGACTACAGGCAGATCACCCTAACCTCTGTTGAGACCACAGCTATGTGAAGATTGAATGTTTCTGATGTACATAGCTACACACACACACACACACACACACACACACACACACACACAGTATAGGGGGTTGGGGGCTCCTAAGAGGCAGTTCCTGAATGATGGGTTCCTGGGAATTTGAGGCAGTGCTGGGTCCAAACCCAATTGTTCAGGCTGCAAAATCAGGAAGGGACCTTGAAGACTCATCATCTCCTTTGAAAAAATAAGCTGAGAAAAAGGGTGTCACAGCTCTGTGCTCACAGTATTTGTGGAGGTTCTGGGGCTACAACAATATCCAGAATGCCCAGCATTGTACCCTATCAGCCCAAAGGTAGCCTAGGATTCTCAAACCCAAAGATATAATTCTTTGTCACTGGAAATCCTAAACCTTCATTTCTTATCTCCCTGCTACCCATAGGTTGTGGCCAAGAGAGCAGATGGTCAGTCATGGAAGTATTCCTTATGGAGTCAGGAGGCCATGGAGGGGAGGCAGGCCAGGGGCTGTGCCTATCTTAGAGATGAGCTGGAGCTAAATCAGCAGAAGTCAAACTCAGAAGCCCAAGGGGCAGAAGGCACAGGGGCTGATGGGCATCTCCTGCAGTACCCCCAAGGGAGCTTCTCCCCTTGTAACCTCAGCATTAGGTGTCCAGTTACCTCCTTTAGGACAGGGATGATGATGACCGGGAGGCCAGCGTAATGTCACCAATGGTTCCAGGAGATGGCACTCAGAGCTTACATTTGTTTATTAGCTCAATTTAGAAATCCGTTTTAAAACATCAGTGTTAGCAGAGTTATGGAACAAATATGACCAAGACTTCTGTTTCACTGTTTAGTTGATCACACACCCATTATGTGTCAACTTCTATCACATTTTCAATGGTGAGAGCTATTTTCCCTTTTCTGGAGCCTTGAAATTTTTTTTCATGAAATGTTATTTTATTTGGCTTTTTTAAAAAAAGGTTTTTATTAAAAATATAGCTAACACAATTTTATATTAGTTTCAGGGTACAACATAGTTATTCAACATTTATATACCTAAAGAAGTGATCACCACAATAAATACAGCAACCATCTCACATTTTACCATGCCGTCACAACAATATTGACAATATTCACTATGCTGTACATTACACCCCCATGACTTATGCTGTACATTACATCCCCATGATTTATTATATTATATTATATTATTAACTATATTCCCTATGCTTTACTTTATATCCCCATGACTATTTTGTAACAACAAATTTGAACTTCTTAATCCCTTTACCTTTTTCATCCTGCTCCCCAGCCTCCTCCCATCTATCACTCCAACAAATCTAGTACCAATCTGACACCATAGATAGTTATTACAATATTTTTTACTATATTCCTTGTGCTATACCTTATATCTCCGAACTACTTTGTAACAACGTATTTGACTTCTTAATCCCTTCCCCTTTTTTACACCACCCCAATTTCCACTCTCATCTGGCAACCATGAAAATATTTTCTGTATCTATGAGTTTGTTTCTGTTTTGTTTATTTTGTTTTTTAGATTCTACATATAAGCAAAATCATATTCTGTCTGTCTTTCTCTGTCTGACATACTCCACTCAACACAATACCCTCCAGGTCCATCCATGCCTCTGCAGATGGCAAGAACATATTCCCTTCCCTGGCTGAACAATATTCCATTGTATATATGTACCATCTCCTCTTTATCCATTCTTCCATCAGTGGACATCCAGGTTGCCTCCACATCCTGGCCATTGTAAACAATGCTATAATGAACACCTGGATGCACATGTCCTCAAAGTAATGTTTTGAGTTTCTTTTTGGCCTGCTGCCACCTGCTGTCTCTCTTAAGTAAGTTTCAGCCACCAGTAAAGCCTCTTGCAGTACGCAAGTTGGGTGAGGCAAGGTCTCAGGCAGTCACTAAAGTGGGAAGAGTTGTGTTTACCAGGTTAATGTAGATTTTGATTTGGTGCCAGTGATGAGCCTGGACCTACTCAGCAAAAGTCTCAGCATACCAAGGTTAGTCGTCATCTACCTGGGGCTCACAGACTCAAAAGTTTTCCAAGAAAGAGTGCAAATGGGTGGGGCTCGCTGCTCACCAAGAAAGTGTTTCCAGCATTGGGGGAGTTGGGTAGGGCAGGATCCCATTGGAGCTCCTAGACCAATTCATAAACAGATTTCTCTATGGGCATGGGGGAAGACAACACAGAAAAGCTGGCGCCCACCTGCTGGCCCCACAGGGGTAGGACCTCACACAGGGAAAATGGTGACTGTCCTTCAACCCTCACCCTGAAACCACACACCTCAGTCTGCCCTCAGTACATCTCCAACAGCCCCTGAGTCACCGTCCCTCTGCCTGAGTCCAGGGTGAATGCCTGCGAGTGAGTGAGTCTGTTCTCAGGCTGGTTAAGATGATGTCTGGGTTTCCCATTGCCTCTTGTCCCACCTGGATGGTCAGAATCCCCATTGTTTTTTACAACCAGATGTTGTGGGAGCGCCTCTTCCTGGCACCAGTATCCAGGCTGGGGAGCCTGGTGTAGGGCTGGGGTCCCTCACTCCTCTGGAGAGAACCTCCATAGCTGACATATCTCTCCTGATTTTCAACTGCCACACAGAGGCTTAGAGCCAGCTCGTTTTACATCTCTGCCCCTCCTACCAGTCTCAACGTGGCTGCTGCTTTACATCCTTAGTGATAAAACTTCTGTTCAGCTAGACTTCAGATGATTCTCCAGGTTGATTTTTCCATAATTTAGTTGTAATTTTAATGTGTTCACAGAAGGCAGCAGGCACAGTGTTTATCTACTTTGCCATCTTGGATCTCTCTCTCTTGAGATACTTTTTTAACCTGAAGAGATGGAAGAGTACTTGGCAGGGGGTGGGGTGGACCCTGCACTGCCCTAAGCCTTCAGCATACACCTTCCCAAACCTCAAACCTTCCACCAAACATGCAGCCTCCTGTTTTGAACAGCAGACTCAGTTGTGGTGGCCAGATCTGTGCCAGAGACCAGTGTTCCCAAGTGTATGGGCCTCACATGCTGTCAGGAACCTTTGAAAGAGCCCTGCTACTCTGCTTTGCCGCCTTTTGCCCTTCTCCTAATGGTCATCCATTTACCCCTCATTCACTACAGACTTGGGCACCTGGCTGACACTGCCCTACAGTCCAAGGCCTGTTATTATCCCAGGAAACCTCAACATCCATGAGATGAGCCATCCAACACAATGGACCTCTTTATCCTTGTCCTCCGACTCCCCGCACTGCAAGCCATCTCCCCATCCATGACCACACCCTGAGCCTTGTCATCCCGTAACCACACAACTTGCCAATCTGCCCTTGTGCTTGGCTCTCCGCTCTGTCCCAGCTGCTCTGCTCAGCCAGCCAGCCTTACAGGGCCACCTCTTCTATTCCTAGGGCAGCAGGGATGATGTGAGTGGACTTGTGGACCCCCAAGACTGGCCCTTCAAGATCCACAGATGGGGGCAGCCAGGTGGCTCAGTTGGTTAGAGTGCATGTTCTTAACAACAAGGCTGCCAGTTGGATTCCCGCATGGGATGGTGGGCTGTGCCTCCCTCAACTACATTGAAAATGGTGACTAGATTTGGAGCTGAGCTGCACCCTCCACAACTAGTTTGAAACAATTACTTGACTTGGAACTGATGGGTTCTGGAAAAACACACTGTTCCCCAATAAAATTTAAAAAAACATCCACAGATGAGGCTACACTTTCATCGGCTTCTGCCCTGCAAGCCACTTGGTCCCACCTCTGTCATCTAGACTCCAGGGGTTGATGCCTGACATCCCCACCCAGCCCCTCTGCCATGGGTGTCTTTTCTGAGCTAAGCTGGGACCCAGCTCAGCTCTCTGCAAGCCTTTACCCTCTGATATCTAAGGAGGAAAGTGAGGGTGTTGGGGAGACTCAGAAACA
Organism: Hipposideros armiger; assembly: GCF_001890085.2. Lineage (NCBI taxonomy): Eukaryota > Metazoa > Chordata > Mammalia > Chiroptera > Hipposideridae > Hipposideros > Hipposideros armiger. The sequence continues at coordinate 919,092 of NW_017731669.1, read as the reverse complement.
GGAAAAAGAGTGACTTGGGTGGGGTGTGCTGAACCTCTGCCCAGACAAGAACAGCCCACAAACCTGGGCCTACGAGGACCAAATGTATGTATTCGGCTCTCTATAGGTCTGCCTACAGGTGCAAGCAGAGCAAAGCCTCAGGTTAGAAGGACTTCTTAGAGCAGCTTCTGGCCTGGTTATTGAAAGGAGAATTTAACCTCTTGGGGAGAGTGAGCTCCCGATGAAAGAGAATATAAAACAGAGAACGCTGACCTGGAAGGTGGATAGGGGCAGTCCCTCACCTCCTTGCTCTCCACTGGCTTGCTGTGGGTAAAAAGATTCGCAGGACTGATGAGATGAAATGTATCACTATCCTGTGCATGTGCAGTGTCACACACCTGATGAGAGGTACCAGGAAGGGCTGGAGGGAGTGTCGGGGCCACACAGGGGTGTCCTGGCCAAAGTACCTCTCCCTTAATGCTAAATATCCAGTGTGTGGTCTTGTCAAGTCCTGGAGTCATGGAGAAAGCCAAGACGCCCTGGTACAAGTGGAGATCAGGGGTGACGCACTAATGTGCAGTCTCTGATCTGAGAGCCTAAGAACATCACGCTGAGATCCACATGTCCCCTAAAGGAAACCCTCTCTCCACAGTGTTTGAGGACTATGAGAAAGTAACCAACAACAGCACTGAGGACAGCATCAAGAGTGAGACCCATAGCTCACTGGAGGAGGCCATTCTCCCAGTGGGTAAGACACAGAGCTCAGTCCTCACACTCACATGTGTCCGCAGGTCACAGGGTTCAGCAGTGAGGCAGTGCCCAGGGCGGCCATAGCAAGTGCCTGGGTCCATATATATACCTTCAAGGGACCCCCCTCTCCAGCCCACATTTTCAAGATGTACCCTTCAGCTCAGGAAACTGGAACTATTGTACCTCCAGTGTCTTCGATGTGCTGTGTCTTGCCAGCAGTTGTACTCTGTGCTGCCCACATAGCTCCCTGTGCTGTGTATGTGAGTGTGTATGCAACTGTGTGAGTGTGTGAATGTGTGTGCATAGGCACACATTTGCAGGGTTATGCCAGATCCAGGGCCTGTGCCCACTTTCAGCAGCCACACAGGGAACATTCTTGTTCTGACTGAGAAGCCCTGAAAAAAGTCACCTATCTGGACTTTAGCCAAGGGCCTGGTGTCTGCCTCAGTTTGAAGAAATGATGATGTGTAATTGGAGTCCAAACAGAGTGACTGATGGTCTGACTCTGGGGAACACTGAGGACCTTCCCCAAAATATGAGGTCGGTCCACTTAGGAGGACCTGTTCCAGAGCACATTTGGGGGTCCAGAGCTGAGATCACAGTGAGAGGAGTCATTGTAGAGGAAAGAGAGAGGCCCAGAGGCAGAGGGACGCCTTCCGTCCTCTCTCCCATGATGGCGCCAACGTCAGGGTCCCAGGGCTGAGGCACTCAGCTCTACACCTGGCTGTCCCCATTAGGTGCCAGGCAGCCAGCGGAGCTCTACGGTGTATTTGGGTGTCTAGGGGTGGACTGGGACATCCGAAACTCTCCAGCAGACTGACTGTTGTGATAAAATCCAGTATATGTCAAGAATCCTAAGCATGCCCTGCACTCCAATCTCAGCACAGCCCCGGGATCCGGTTTGAACAACCTCCTGATTAAATCTTCACAGGGAAAAGCAAAGCTGTGCGGTGCCCTGCTGTACTGGGCACTTCCTATTCATTTCTCCATGAAGACTCACATCACTCACTTCACAGGTGAGGACAGTGCAGGCAGGAAGGTGAAATAATGAGGTTGCACAGGGCCAGCAAGGTAGGGTTTGAACACCTGCCTACCTCACACAAAGCCCGTGCTCTTTCTACTGCCCTGGGCTAAAACACCAGCTTCCCTCACCCAGATGCCACATTTCTGAAGCAGCATCTGTGAAAGTGAGCATGGGGCCCGCTGTCTGCACCAGATGCCCCTGGATGCCTTAGTGTTTCAGGGCTAGGCCCACTTGTCACATGGAAATTCAAAGGCAGGAGCCTTGCTGGTAAGTGACATGTAAAGTGGGCCTCCAAGCCAGTGGTCACTGTAACTGTGGCTCCTCTGTGGAGCTGAGTGGTAGTGCTGTCTCTGGAGCGTGAGAGCCGAAGGGCTGCCCTGGGTGGACCTGTTTTCTGATGGACCGGTCCTGTGGGCCTCAGGCCATTTCGTACTTCACCCTTTTGCCTGCCTACGCTGGGGCTTCGGACTGTGCCCAGTGCCCCCGGCTTCCTTCCTTGCCCCACCCTGCCTGACACAAAGCCTCTCATTCTGAAACTAGGCAAAGCACAAATAAATAGGCCAAAGCTTGCACAATGTTAACCCTTAAGACCCAGGCAAGACATAAATCAACAGGCACACAATGCTGCCTACCCCCTAGAGTTGTTAACAGAGCTTTCCTGCTTCTGGTGAAATCCACCCGGAACCCCCACAGCTACTTTGCAGAATGTCTCTGTGGAAGTGACTGCTCTGCCTTCTGCCCCCTTACTATCAGCGCTGTGAAGCACCAACTCCAAAGCCAAGTTCCTCAGAGCCATCACTGTCTTTTAAGAAAAAACATCTTGGTCTCTTATCCCTGGGCCTTGTGATCATACAGTTTTAGTTCTCAGAGGGCAAATCAAGTGTCGGGGAGGAAAGACCCAGCTCCTGAATGCTGCATTTGAGCAGGTGCTTTCACAGGTGTTCATTGCACTGAAGTTAACAGCAATCCTGTGAAGCCCAAGCTGTAAGTGCCATTCTAAAGATGGTGAAACTAAGGCCTGTGGTCAAGGTCACACAGCTGGTGTCAGAGCCTTGACTTGAGCCCAAGCCAGTCCAATCATCATTTTTAGCCCACCATGTAGCTCTCCTTGAGGGAACAAGGTTTTGCTGCTGGAGATCATCGGCCGGGATTGTCAGGAAGTCATGGCACCCTTTGAATGGAAAAATTCAGAGGGAGACTGACACACACAGCAACTCAGTTTTCCTCATGTGCTGGGATGCCAACCTGGATTTGTCTGTCTTCCAGTAGGCTGACTAGCCAAAGATGTCCAAGCCATGTACATCTTTGTCCAAAGATGTCCAAGCCACGTATCAGAGGGAGTTTCTAATATAGGGAACCAAACTGGGAGATAGATTGTCAAATTAATTCCCCAAGACTAAAGTCAGTGCCCACCTCCTCTGGCTTATGGCTGCTGACACCACCTGAGTCAGAACTCCAAGATCTCTGGCCAGGAAGTGAGAGAGGCTTCCTTTGTCCATGTGCCTCCGTCTGACATGAGGCTAGCCAAGGATGAAAAGTACTGCTTGTGAACTGGCAAGTTAAGCTGGATTTCATAATGTTGCTGCCCTAAGAAAAAGTATTATTTCTGGAGCAGTGAGTATTTTGTGTCTAGAATCTGATGTGGCAAATCGAATACTGCAATTTGGGGCATTTGGCTTCTAATGAGGGAGGAGACATGAGCAGTAACGGAGGCGAGATTGAAAGAATAGAAACCCTAAGTCAGTAAAGCATCCATCTTAGTGCTTCACCCACTGAAACAGGCTCATTCCTGAATTTCCATCCCCTGTGAAAGGCCCCAAGACCCAACAGCACAGATCTGTCCATCAGAGATGGGCCAGAAAGATAAGAAGTGATCCTTGATTGCTGGTCTTATCCGGGGAGCAGGGACATGTGGTGGGACCCGGATGACATCGTTTACAGGAGTGAGATTGACTTAAATCTTATCAAGTGTCAGTTCCAGGAGGTGTATGGAAAGACCTTCAGCAGCATGATTATGGTAAGCCATGAGTTCCCAACTCTTACACCAGTTTGAAAAACAGAGATATTACTGAGATACTTGGATGCTGTGGTCAATGTCCTAAGTCACACACTTCCATCCCTTCATTCCCAGTGGGCATCACACTCTTGCATTCATTGCCATGTGAGATGTGGAGGGATCAGGAAGGAAGAAAATGTGGCTAAAGCCTAGAGGGGAGCGGGGGGGGGGGCAAGCGGAGACCAGATGATGGAGGTCCCTGTACACTGCACCCAGAAAGTTGGCTTTGCATTTGGCCGCCCTTGAAAATGACACACTACATCCTTGCAGAAGGAACCATATCTGAAGAGTCAGTGAAAGTAAATGGTTTAGTAGGAATCGAAGTGTAGCATTCGAATCCAGATTTATAATAAGTAGTCTTGGCAGCAAAATGTTGAGATCAATCAAATGGGCTCCAGTGGGTGCCTAACCAGATTCCAGGTACTGAAAGTTCTGGAGCCAAGAAATGCAGAGTGACTATCACACTGCTGTACCTTTGAGAAAAAATAGCTCTTCTAGACATTAATGCAAATTGAGGCCTTAACAATTTCATTAACAGAAGTCAAATCATGAAAAATATATCCCCAGTCTTCACTGACTATTAAATCAAGTCTCCAGTTATTCTACAAATGTCTATTGTTAACTACACTTTCCAAGAAACACATAGCTTACAATATGCTAAAAAAGACATTTCTGCTTTAATATGTTTCAGAATGGAGCAGTAGGTAGGCAAGGGTGGGGGAGGATGGAATTAGTCTTTGTTTTGTTTTAGGCATTCCAGGCAGTCTTGTCAAGAGAGGTAGGCACAAACCCACTACTGCTATGTCACCCACAGGATGGCTTTTCCAACACACAACCTCAAACTAATGTCATGAATTCCTTTAACCATACATGATTTCTGTGGCATAGGGGAAATATCTATTCTTTTTCACCATTCCAGTTAGATGGAGTCACCATCAGACTTTAGAAGAACAAAAGCACTGTTAGTGAAAATGATCACTTTGACCATCTATCTTCATTCGTCATGAAGATAGATTCAGCAGGCTACTTAGTTCATAATCAATATTATTGCCCCTTATCTAGACATACATGAAGCCTACGCTTTATATTTTGCGTAAAGTTGTCACTTAAAAAAATTTATTTGGAATTGTGAAAAGTTGGCCAAATACTTTCATTTTAGTTTAGACCACTCTCTGTAGATGTCATCAAAAATGATTTCTAACAGTGATACCAGCATTAAAAACTCCTGCATAGAAATTTATAGAAAAATGTATAAAAACCCATGTATAACTTTATACACATACATTTGAAAAGGTACACAAAAAGAATAGTTTTATTTAAAATATATATACATATATTACCAAAACTGTATTGTAAGTAATAAATAAAAATAATAATAAAATAAGAAGAAACCTAAAATGTGGTTTTAAATCTACAAGAAAATTTCAGGCCCAAATTATTTACAAGCAAATTTGATTAAACAGTAACGGAACAGATAATTCCCATTAGACATAAACTGCTACAGAACATAGAAAAATGGAACTAGCCCCCAGCCCTGCTACTTACTCAGTGCGTGGCCTTGGATAAATCCAGTATCCTCTCTTAGTCCCATTTCCCTCAACCACATCAAAAGGGTGTTTGAGGATATGCCCTCTTCTGTCCCCTGGCTCTATATGCAGATCCTTGCCTACTCAATCCTATCGGAACCTGTGTAATAGCTAAGGGGCTGGGAGACCACAGAAATGGGGTTCAGCCATTGGACCTATGGAGTCTCTCTTACTGGGAGATGAATGTTGCTTGACCCTTATGTGAGCCAGCTGCTGTGTAGGCAAGCTCACCTCTCTCCAGCTATTGACTCCACACCACATCTCAACAAGGTTCATAGCATCAACATCATTTTAGAGACAGGAGGACAAGTCTCGGAGTGATGAAGGGACTTGCGTCAGCCACAGGGTCAGTGAGTAATGGAACCATGGTCCAGGTGGGCCCAAAGAAAGACAAGGCTGTCTCCCGCCACACTCTAAGTGTGTCAGTGGGCACCCTGCTTTGAGCCTCCATTCTCTGATCTGCATTTTGCATTTCAGAACAATAAAGATTTGTACATTCCAATCAAAGTGTCTTTGGATTTTTAGCAGTGACCAAAATAGGACCAATTTAATTTGTCAGTGGACATAAAAGAAATGTGATTTTGAAAAGATTTGAGGGGGAAGGGTGAACAACCTGAGCACACAGGTGGGCATTTTCCTGTGGGAGCTCTCTGAGTGAACTGTGCCCTCCATCAGCCTGGGAACAACTCTTGTAAATGAGGATATTTTCTATTCACCTCCTGATTTATATCCTGATATCTCCAAGTTGGAGGGGTTTTAAAGCTATGTATCCTATTCCAATCTGTTGCTTGCCCCCGCTTCATGACACCTGCCCAGAGGGATCGAGCCATCCTTGGCTGCCTCTAGTGATTGGTACTCACAACCTCTCTTGACAGCCCTGTCTTTTTCCAACAGGTGTCATCAGCAGAGTTCTTCCTTTAAATGAGCCAAACTCTGCCCCATGGAGCCTGTTACTCTCAACCCTGCCATCCAGGGCCACAACATTCATACTTTCCCATTAATATTTCTGATATCTGAAGATAGCCCACATCTTCTGCCAAAATGTCTTCTGTTGAAGCTAAATATCCCCAGTCTACTCAACCTTCCCTCCTGGAGCCCAGTGTGAAGTCACATTTTCTGAACATGGTCTAGTTTGCAAACTCCCTATTAAAGTGCTACCCAGAGGAGGCAGAGCATAACCAAGATCAAGAAGCGAAACTGATCAGTGAGACAGCAACAGGGGGGCTTTGAGCTCACACAGATGGAAGGTAGATTCTGACTGTACCCTATGCTGGCTCTATGACTCTGACCTAATTCTCTCTCTCTCTCTCTCTCTCTCTCTCTCTCTCTCTCTCCCTCCCTCCCTCCCTTAGTTTCCTTACCTTTAAATGCAGGAGTGGGATCCCAGTTACAATTGTTGCATTTCAGACCACCCCAAAGCTAGTGATATAAAACTATCATTTTATGATGCCCATGGGTCTTGTAGGTCAGGAACTCAGCTGGGCACAGTGCTGATAACTTGCCTCTCCTTCAACAAGGCTGGAACTCTGTCAGGAAGATCTGAAATTTGGGGGAACTCTAGGACAAGGCACTAGAATCATCTGGAGGTTCCTTTTACTCACATGCTGAGTGCCTAAGTGAGACGGCTGGAAGACTGGGCTCAGCTAGAACTGTCTCCCAGTGCACATCCATGTGGCCTCTCCAGCAGGGGGCCTCAGTGTAGTGGGACTCAGGGCTGCATTGCCTTCTGTGAGTTAACCTCAGGGGTCATGCAGACTGCTTCTGCCATGCTTTATTGGTCAAAGATATCACAAGCCAGCCCAGCTTCAAGGGAAGGAAACACAGGCCCCATCTGTCAAGGGGAGGAAGAATTTGGGGGACATTTTCTTAAATCCCCAACAAGTAGTTTAAAATATTGAACAACTTATGCACCACAACTGTCCCATGTGAATGACTGCTGTCTGTAGGACTGGAGCCAGTCCAAGAGGCCCCCTACAGTGCCAGGTGGCAATCCTTACTCCTGGGTTTGGGGCTGTTTGTGGGGCCCCAGGCAAGGCTCCTGGCTAGTGAGGATTCTTTTTTTTTTTCTTTAGTTCAAGTCCTGTCCTGGACTTTCTTTCAGTGTTAAGTCACTGAGTCACTTTCTGCCAAAGCCCTTTAGAAACAACTTACAGGGTTCCTCCACTCTGCAATCCCTTTGGAATGCTAGTTCTCTAGACACCTAGAGAATTTCTAGAATTCTCTTGAGACCCACCCAAAACCAGCCTGAAGTGCCAAACAGGAGCCTTGAGAAAAGCTGCACCCAAGGAGATGGAAACGTGTCCAGAAAACACCTTTTCTTCCAAGTACCTCCCCAGCAAGAAAATTTGTCTTAGCAGAATCTTGCAGCTCATCCACCACTTCTGATGAGCAAAATGCAGCTCCCTCATCCCCGCAGGTTGGAAACAAGAGGTCTCCTCACATTAGAGAGATGCTCTCTCCCTCTGGGGTCATGGCTAGAGCAGCATGGCCACCCTGTGAGGTGGCTTTGTTTTAGCTGAGGACATTTTCCAGAGACAGGGCCAGCTAGGTGTTATCAGGTGATTCTCATGGCAGCTGGGGAAGGGGACACTGGCTGGCAAAGGGACTGGGCCAAGACACTGGTAGTGTCCTTGTAGCAGAACAAAATGTTAGGTCTCTCTGACTCCATCTTTTTTAAACCTGCGTGTATCCCATGGCCTTCAGGCTAACAGCTCCTGCTTTAGACATGCTAATCATGAGAGGAATTCTACTTATGGCTTGAAGTTTACAAAAAACAGCCCCTTCTATTTCCCCTTCTCTTGACATAAAAGAAGCTTGAACTCTGTACTTTCTTTAAAAGGATTTGAGGATTAGAACCCTAATCTTCTTGAACGACACATTCTTGATCAATTAACCTTTCCTTTCTCCAAACCCTGACGTTTTGAGTTTTGGCATTTTGGAGCTTTGGACATGAACTTTGGACCCATGACATCCTCTGCTAAAATAACCTTTTGGGCACTTCTGATAAACAGACACATTTCTTAAGTCCTTTTGCAATTGCTTTTTGGAATTTTATTTTTTTACACATTTGTATTCTTAAAGATTATTGGGAGTCTGGTTAGTTTGATTTCAGTAAAAGAGTAGGATGAGAAGCTACATATCTCCTTCTTGTGGCCTTGTCATAGTTCTATAATGAAAGTGTTGTTTTGTTTTGTTTTATTCTGTTCCCCTCTACGGGAGGTTGGTTATATATTCATGTACTCTCTCTCTCTCTGTCCTCAGTTCTGAGGGTTCTCATTCTCTGCAGCTAAATTCGGTTTTTTTCCTTTGCAGTGCTGGCTGGTTGGGAAGGCAGAACCTGATCTATTAAACTGAGTTTGGAGTCTGTCCTATGTCATGATTTGAGACATACTTTTCATTTGGCACAGAATTCTGTGGGCGGCCTAGTGGCCTTTCATAAATTCCTTTTCTGCTTCAACCATCCAGAGTGGATGCTCTTGTTAGCAACTAAGCAGTGTCTCTATTACATAGAGTCAATGCCTTAAGACAGCAGAGAAAAATAATCTGTTTATGTGTCTCCCTCGAAAAAGCTGAGAGTCCCTTGAAGGCAGTCCCTTGGTTTCATTCATTTATTCATTGTGAACATTTGATACCAAGCATATAGCAGGCACTTGATGAATATTTTTGAATGAATAACAACAGGGAAGAGTACAAACTTTGGAAACAGAAGACCCAACAGGTGAACCTAAGCCAATCCCTCATCGTCTCTGATTCTGAGAAGACATCCTGGGTTTCTCGGACTGCCCAGTTGAGGTAAGCCTACATGGCCAACCCTAATGAAAACAGTCCTGAAAAGGATCTAATGGGGAAGGCAGTTTCTCTCAACCCTTTGGCACCTACTTGACACCAGGTCTTGTTTCAGGTGTAATGCAAGTCCAGCAGAATTGGTCCCTGCTTGAGCCCCTTTGGAAGAGCTTACCACCCTGACTACAGTGGGGCATGCAGGCAATGGCCAGAGCCGGGCACGTGCCCACCAGTGTTGGTTTCATGCTGCCAAGGGGATAAAGCTAGCATATTGGTCGTGACCTCTTTAGGGTTTATCCTTGAGCAGGGAAAGGGTCACCTTGCTGAGAGTTAAATATTTGGGCAAAATCAGGATTCTCTTGGCAAGGAGTAAAATATATTTGTGGTTAACACCTTACATGGTTTGTTACCATGGCCAAGCATTCTACCTGCAACCAGGTTGGCTGACTTCATAAGGAAAGTGAAGCTTGAACAGTCCAGGAAAATGACTCAATGCATATCAGGTAGACAGAGCAGGGAAGAATATTCCAGGCAGAAGAAGGAATGCAAATAGTAGCAAGGAGCCTGATCTCTACCAGACTACAGAAATGGTAGGTATGTTCATGCCACCGGAGGTGGGAGAGTCAAAAGATAAATATGTTGCCCAGGGCCAAGTCAGGGAGCACTCAAGTTGTCAAGCTGGGAGGAGCCTGTAAGGGGTCAGGCAGGGGAGCATCTAGGATGGATCTTAGTAAGAGTTCTGGCAACATTTCGGAAGATGAGTTTGCCTGTGTGCGTCTGGAGGCAAGAAACTCAGCATTGACAGCAATTCCCTCCACCTTGCAGCCTAGCATTTTGTGGTTCTAGGGCTAATTCCCTAGGAGGAGGCTGGCCTTGGCCACCTTCTGTCCTGGTCCTGGGGAGTCTTTTTACATAGTTGTTATGTAGCCCAGGCCACTGTGTCTCTATCCCTGTGGTGAGTAGACGCTAATTTCCACAGCTCCCATCCTCTGCCCATAAAGAGCTGAAATAGCTCTGTGAGCCCAAGGCCGAAGCATGAGGTTCCCAGGCTTCCACAGTTCCATGTAGATACCCAAGTTCCCTCAAGGTGCCGGGCCAAAATGCGGCCTGGCTGATGATGCCCCAGTGGCCTGTGGCTACTTTTGTTCCACAGCCAGCCTAGTCCTGGCTCTGGGCTTTGATGGAATTCTGGCGCCACCAGCTGGGAGATGAAGGCTTGCACCACCTCTGGATACCCTGGAGCCGGACTCTCCTCAGTGTCTCCCGAGCCCAAACCCTGGGGTATCTGACATTCAGCCATGACTGGACATACTCACCTTATTCTGTCTGGGCCAGTTAGCTCCTCCCCAAAGCAACAGCTCTTTAGCCAAGTCTTTCCAGAAATCAGCATTTCTCCTACTCCCAGAATGCCTTACTGCTGGGATGAACAGGTTGGCCATGGGTGAACCATAACTTCCCATTACCTCTGTATCTGCTGTCTGTAGCTCCTCACAGTTAAGTTCCCCATTCCCCACCTCCACCTCATCCTGTCATAAATGGATCCTAATTGAATCAGTCTCTAAGATCTGCCCTTGACCTGGTGGGACATGGGACATCGCCTTCCTAGCCTAGAGTGGACGGACCCACCACAGATGCCAGATTCTGCCATGTTCCACATGCCTCTGTATGCCAAGCTGACTATGACCCATTGTTCCAGATTGCCCTTCATTCCAGTCCTTTCTCCCCTTCCTAAGCAGCCTTTGTTCTCTTGACACCCCATTCCCAGATCTGTGTTGCAAAGGCACACACCAGCTGGGGAGACCCTTCCGCATCTTGGGTGAAGTCACTGCTCTGTCGTCTTCTGTCCCCCACCGCCCCCATGACCATACTTGACCTATAAAGCTTTCCCCTGCCGTTAAGGCAGTCAAGGCCCAAAGTCACATTCATACTGCAGGTGGCGCCAAGCTGGCTGAGAAACTTGCTCTCACAATGCCCTCCTGTGGCCAACCCCAAACAGCAGAAAGGCTAAGCTAAATGTCAACTGGAGCTGACACCCACTGCCCAGGCAGGGAATGCTGAGAGGCTGTGGAGGAGGACCCCTGGCCCTGGTCACCAACATGTTGTCTTCTTATACACCAGCTTTCTGGAGTGCCCTGTGTCCTTGCCACTGAGCAACACGTTTCCCCAATTAGGTTTCAAAAACACGTACCTTACCGACCCTCAGTGGGTCACTGCTGCACTTCCTTGGTTCACTTTGTTCCCTGGGGAGTGATTTGCCCAAGGCCACCTGGCTGGTCACAAAAAAGATACACCTTGGGCTTCAAGGCCTGTGCTGTTTCCCCTGACTCCTCCATGTTTTTCTTTAACTAGGTTTTCTTTAACTAGTTACTTTTGTAACAGATGTATGCATCTGGTAAGAAAAATAAGGGATAGATCACAAACGTAAACTTAAAAGCTTCTAGAATAAAACAGAATATCTTCACCACCTTAGGGTAGGAAATATTTTTTAGATGAGACATAGAAAGCAGTAACTATAATATAAAAAACATTGATGAATTAGACCTCATCAAAATTTTAAACTTTACCAATAAGGAAATTAATAAACAATCAAAGACTAGAGAAAATATTCACAAAACATACCAAATAAGGGACTTGATGCCAGACATTTAAAAATTCCTACAAGTCTTGGTCAAAGAGTATAAACTTCCAATAATAAGATGAATAAGTTCTGGAGATTTAATGTACAGGATGGTGATTATAGTTAATAATAATACAGTATTGTATACTTGAAACTAAGATAGTAGATCTTAAATGTTCTTACCACAAAAAAAGAAATGTTTGATTATATGAAGTGAAGCAAATGTTAGCTAATCCTATGACAGTAATCATTTTGCAATATAGAAATGTATCAACTCAACACCTTAAACTTACACAATGTTTTATGTCAATTATATCTCACTAAATCTGGGTAAAACATCCTACAACTCAATAATAAAGAGCCTAATTTAAAATGGACAAAAGTCTTGAGCAAACACTTCACAAAGGAATATATACAAGATGGCCAATACACACATAAAATTTGCACGAACAGTTTAAAACTTTAAGTGGATCCATCTCATATTTTGCTGGTAAGAAAGTGATGCAAACACTTTTGAAAATAGTTTAGTCATTTCTTATAAATTTAAGCATATATCTTACTGTATGATCCAGCAATTCCATTCTTTAGTCTTTATATAAAAGAAGTGAAAACTCATCTCTAACACACAAAAAAATTATACATCAGTGTTCATAGTAGCTTTATTCATGAGACAAAAATGAGAAACAGTCCAAACATCTATCAACCAGAGAATGAATAAACAAATTGCAGTGTATCCATACTATCTAAATAGTACATTTCCTTTTTATTGCTTGCTACTAGCAATAAAAAGAAAATGTACTATTGATGCACGATCATTCAGGATTTGAACAATCTGATACAACTCAGAACAATCTCAGAAACATGTTCCTGAGCAGAAGAAGCCAGACATAAGAAACATAATTTATGGTTCCATTTACATGAAACCTAATCTATAGTGAAAGAAATAAGACTAGTAATTGTTCTGGTGCTTGGGGGGTGCAGTGATGTGGCAGAGATTAACTGGAAGGGGTACAAAGGAACTTTCAAGGGGGGCTAAGAAACTTTCTGTGGTGTTAGAAATGTTCTAAAGCGGGGAGGGGGAAAATGGCCACTGTGAGGAGGGCTCCCTAAGTTCTCCCCTGGAAATCGCCACAATTTGAACTGCTATAACTCTTCAAACGAACCTCTACTCCTCACACAGAGCAGCGAAGAGACTCAGACGCCAATTACTGGAAGGTGGCCAGACCGCATGAGTGGGAAAAGAGGGAGGCAAGACGCATGGAGGCGCAGCCCGCAGTCGCAAGCTTCTGAGACACGGGGACTCAGAGAACAGATCAGAGAGTGTTCGCTCCCGCAGCTCACTCCCTGCGCCTCGCCCGCCTAGAGACCAGCAAGAGTGTGACAGTTTGCAGCCTGAGGCAGAAGCCTCAGGCAGGAAGAGTGGGGGAAGAGAGAGAGAGGAGACGTGCGTGCAGAGGCGCGGTCCGCACCCGAGGCTGCGGAGACGCAGGACCGCAGGAGACAGTAGAGAGCATTGCAGCGCCAGGCTGGGCTCAGTTCCTGTGCCCCTGCAGTCCCTCCCGGAGTGCTACATGAGCTCAGCTGGAGCATCTGAGGCAAAAGCCCAGATCAAAATGGCAGTGGGACTTTTCTTTTCTTTTCTTTTTTCTCGGACAGAAAGCAATGAACAACTGCAGAGATAAGAACCCAACCACCACCCTCCCTCAGAAACCTTGGCCCCCGCCATGCCAGAGTCTTAAGCTGACCCCTGAATGGAGGAGTAGGATCAGATTACAGAGGTGCTCCTACAGGGGGTTGAGAGCTCCACATGAGAAGAGGCTGAGGAGTGTGAGCCTACCTATCATGCCCCCACCTCTCCTGCACGGCTTGGGAGGCAGGGCAACTTCAGCTGCTGAGTCATTCGCAGGCCCTCCAGCAGGTGGCTTTTAGCAGCTCTGAAATCTCACACACCCCCACAGCCTCCTGCTGAAAGAATGCCAGAAGACACACATGGACCCTTCTGGCTGTGCAGCACTCAGCGTGCCTCAGGGCAGGCGAGAGCAGAAACGGCACTGACTTGGTAAAAACTACCAATCACACCTCATAACCCCACTCATCTACAATAGACCTGCATTACCAGAGTCACTCTAGGCTCCAGGTGGCCGGCTCTGCCCCCACAAGATGCAGAGTTTTTATATAGCAGAGGACAACCTGGAGAGAGTGTGGCAGATTTTAGCCAATACTGGCAACTGATTATTTTTGGAGGGAGTTTTTTGGCATGTTTGTTGTTGTTGTTGTTGTTGTTTTGGGGTTTTTTTGGGTGTTTTGGGGGATTTTTGGTTACTTGCTTTGATTGCTTTTGTTTTTTTCTATTTCATTATCATTTTTTATTATTATTTAGCAGTATTAAGGTCTTACTGGAAATGTGTCCTGCATCTGGAGTTTTATATACATGCTATAGTGTGATCACTTTTTTCTGTCATTGAAAATTACTTACACATTAAAATATGATGCCAAATATATTAATGTGCCAATGTAAGATTTTGTTTTCTTTTTTCTCATTTTTATTATTATGATTTTTTTGTTTCAGGAGGGCTTTTTATTTTATTGTGAAATATGTATTTTTTAGAATTAGTTTCAGTTGTACAACATAGTGCAATAGTTATACGTTTTACCCCTCAAAGTGACAACCCTCTCCCCCAATCCACTGCCCCACTTACCCCCCCAATATCATACATATCTACCGTATTTGCTGGCGTATAAGACGATTTTTTGGCCCTGAAAAATATGCCTCCAAGTGGGGGGTCGTCTTATACGCCAGGTACACTTCAGATA
>NW_017731669.1:899298-901947 GCF_001890085.2 Hipposideros armiger | reverse complement strand
CCACACCAAGACACATTATAGTGAAAATGGCAAGGGTTAAAGACAAAGACGGAATCCTAAAAGCGGCAAGGGACAGGCAGCAAGTCACTTACAAGAGCACCCCCATAAGAATATCAGCCGACTTTTCTACAGAAACTTGGCAGGCCAGAAGGGAGTGGAAGGAGGTCTTCAAAGTGATGAAAAACAAAGGCCTACAACCTAGATTGCTTTATCCAGCAAGGTCATCATTTAAAATTGAAGGAGAGATAAACAGCTTCCCAGAAAAGAATAAGCTAAAGGAATTCATTAACACCAAGCCAGCACTGCAGGAAATGTTAAAAGGGCTTCTTTAAGCAGAAGAAAGAGAAAAACAACCTAACTAAGGAAGGCCAGGAACATAAATAACAAAATGGCAATAACTACGCACTTATCAATAATCACGTTAAATGTAAATGGATTAAATGCTCCAATCAAAAGATATAGGGTGGCCGGCTGAGTGGCTCAGTTGGTTAAGAGCTCGCTCAAGGGTTTGAGCTCTGAGCAACAGCGGTTCAAGTCCAGCCCGAGCTGAGCTGCGGCTGAGCTGCCAACAGGTGGCAGGATGGCTCAGCTAAATAAAAAAAAAAGATATAGGGTGGCTGAATGGATAAGAAAGCAAGACCCTTGCATATGCTGTATACAAGGACACACCTCAGTTCAAAAGACACATACAGGCTGAAAGTAAAGGGATGGAGTAAAATATTTCATGCAAATGTAACTGAGAATAAAGCTGGAGTAGTAATACTTGTGTCAGATAAAATGGACTTTAAATTGAAGACTATAATATAAGACAAAGGAGGGCACGTCATAATAATAAAGGGATTGATCCAACAGAGGACATAATCCTAGTAAACATCTATGCACCTAACATAGGAGCTCCTAAATATATGAAAAAAATATTGATAGACATAAAGATGGAGATCAACATTAACACTATTATAGTAGGGGACTTCAACACCCCGCTGTCACCAATGGACAGGTCCTCCAGACAGAAAATCAATGTGGAAACAGCAACCTTAAATGACACACTAGACCAGCTGAATTTAACTGATATTTTCAGAGCATTTCACCCCAAAGCTACAAAATATACATTCTTCTCAAGTGCACATGGAACATTTTCCAAGATAGACCACCACATATTAGGCCACAAAACAAGCCTCAATAATTATTTTTTTCAATAAATGTAAGAAGAGTGAAATCATATCCGGAATCTTCTCCGACCACAATGCTATGAAACTAGAAATCAATTACAAGAAGAAATCCAGAAAGCACACAAATACATGGAGGCTGAATAACAAGCTATTAAATAGCAGGTGGGTCAAAAATGAGATCAAAGAAGAAATCAAAAGCTATCTTAAGACAAACAAAAATGAAAACATAGCAACCCAAAATCTATGGGATGCAGCGAAAGCAGTCCTAAGANTACGGCGAGTATATAACAAACTCTGTATTTTGAGTGGAAATGTTAGGGGGTCGTCTTATACGCCTAGTCGTCTTATACGCCGGCAAATACGGTATTACAATTCCCTTGACTCCACTCCCACACTATACTCCATATCCCATAACTATATATATATATTCACTTATAGTTGACATACAATATTATACAACATCAGCTTCAGGTGTACAGTGCAGTGATCAAGGCTCTACCCAATTAATTATTATCATTTTTAGTTTTTAATTTGGCATATATATGTGGATATATATGTCCATTATATGGGAGTGTAGACGTATATATATATATTTTTTTCTTTTTCTTTCCTTCTTTCTTTTCTAACCTCCCTCTCTCCCTTCTTTTCTTCTTGCTTTTCACTGCTCTACTTCCTCCCTCTTTTCATTTTTCTGCAATTATCTTTTGGGAGGTGTTGCTATTTTGTTTCTCATGTTTATTCTATTTTTTATTTTATTATATTTTATTTTATTTTGTTTTGCTTTTCTTCTTTGTTCTTTTGTTGTTCTGTTTTTGTTTGTTTTCTTCGTTTGTATGTTTGATATTTCTGTACATGTTGAGTGTAGGTTGGTTGTTTTTTTACATGTGAGAGTATCTGGTTTCTTTTGGTGGCTCTTGTGGTTGTGCTTGTTTTCTGTTTTGCTCTAAAATCACTCTGCAGCAGGGCCCAGCCTAAGAGGCACAAGAATCATCACACCCAGAGGCCAACTTTACATAAAGCCAGAGCATTACCGGGTTTGACCTACAAGAGTCACACCCAAAGGGAAATCACTACAGGAACAAGAGCGCATAGGGGCCAAGCCTCATCAGAGGGGTCAACCCTCACACAGCAGCTCATACACTGTGGACACAGCTAATCCTCACAGCTAGTCAGCCTGGGAGTCAATCCCACCTACTGACAAGCCAAAAGCAATCAAAACTCAACTTCAACAGGAGAAGACCCACAACACAAGAAACACCTCTGGTACACACACATAGGAGAACAGGGAGACTGAGGAATTCAAATATAAAGGACACATACCACATAAGTCCACCCAGAAAAGAATGAAAGACCTAGGGGCTGTACCAATTACATCGAAGCAAGGACAAAGAGTAAGCCAGAATGGGGAAACAAAGAAACACAGCCCAAATAAAAGAAAAGAAGAAACCTCCTGAATCAGTGGAACTAGAGGAAATAGAGG
>NW_017731669.1:887323-896947 GCF_001890085.2 Hipposideros armiger | reverse complement strand
CAATTGCTTCAAGAACTATAAAATACTTAGAAATAAATTTAACCAAAGAAGTAAAAGACATGTACTCAGAAAATTATAAGACAATGAAGAAATAAATAAAATAAGATACAAATAAATGGAAACACCTACCATGCTCATGGATAGGAAGAATTAATATAGTTAAAATATCCATACTGCCTAAAGCAATATATAGATTCAATGCAATTCCTATCAAAAATACCTAGGGCATTTTTCACAGAAATAGAAAATATAATCCTAAAATTTATATGAAACCGTAAAAGATCCCAAATAGCAATAGCAATCCTGAGAATTAAGAACAAAGTCAGGTGTATCATACCACCCAACATCAAAACGTACTACAAGTCTACAGTAATCAAAACAGTATGGTACTGGCATGAAAACAGGCACATAGATCAATGGAACAGGATAGAGAGCCCAGAATTAAATCCAGGCCTATATGGGCAGTTAGTCTATGACAATGGAAGCAAGAATTTACATTGGGGTAAAGATAGTCTATTTAATAAATGGTGCTGGGAAAATTGGACTGACATGTGCAAAAAACTGAAAATGGACCACCTACTTACACCATATATGAGAACATATTCAAAATGGATTAAAGACTTAAACATAAGACCTGAAACCATAAAACTCCTAGAAGGAAATATAGGGAGTAAATTTGCAGACATTACCCTCAGTAATATTTTTACTGATACATCCCTGCGGGCAAGGGAAGTAAAAGAAAAAATGAACATATGGGATTACATCAAACTTAAAATTTTTTTCACAACAAAGGAAACCATCAATAAAACAAAACGGAAGGCTACTGAATGGGAGAAGAAATTTTCAATGATATCTGATAAGAGGTTAATATCTAAAATGTATAAAACACCCATGCAGCTCAACACCAAAAAAAAACACAATTAAAAATTGCAGAGGATATGAAGAAGCGTTTCTCTAAAGAGGACATACAGATGGCCAACAGGCATGTGATAAAACATTCAAGCTCACTAATCATTACGGAAATGAAAATAAAAATCACGATGAGATACCACCTTACCCCAGTCAGAATGGCTATCATCAATAAATCAACAAACAACAAGTGCTGGTGAGGTTGTGGGGAAAAGGGAACACTGGTGCACTGTTGTGGGATTGCAGATTGGTGCAGCCCCTATGGAAATCAGTATGGAGGTATCTCAACAAAATGGAAATGGAACTACCTTATGACCCTGCAATTCCACTCTTAGGTATTTATCCAGAAAAACCCAAGACACTAATTCGAAAAAATATATGCACCCCTATGTTCACTGCAGCGCTATTTACAACAGCCACAACTTGGAAACAACCGAAATGCTCATCGGTAGACTACTGGATTAAGAAACTGTGGTACATTTATACAATGGAGTATTTCTCAGCTATAAAGAAGAAGGAAATCATACCATTTGTAATGATATGGGTGGACCTAAAGAGCATTATGCTAAGTGAAATAAGTCAGTTAGAGAAAGACAAATACCATATGATCTCACTTATATGTGGAATCTAAAGAACTGAACAAATGAGTAATGTAAACAGAAATAGTCTCAGAGACACAGAGGAAAAACTTATGATTGCTGTATGGGACAGGGGTGGAAACGAGGGTAAAGGGGAAGGGACGAGACAACATAAATTGGTATCTACAATATTGCCTCAGGGATAGAAAAGACAGTCTGGGGAATATAATCAATAATGTTGTAAATATTTTTTAGGGGGCCAGATGGTCTCATGTCTTGTTAGGGAGACCACTTCATGGATGGTGTAGAGGCCTGACCACTGCACTGTACATCTGAAACTGCTGTATTATATGTCAACTATAATTTAATACATGTATAGTCATGGGATGTGGAGTATAGTGTGGGAATGGAGCCAATAGAATTGTCATAGATATGTACAATTTGTATGTACAATAGATATGTACATAGATATTGTCATAGATATATCAGGGGTGAGGGGGGTCAGTGGATGGGGAGAGGGGAGTTGTCACTTTGTGAGGGGTGAAAAGGATAACTATTGCATTGTTTTGTACACCTGAAACTAATAACAATAATAACTTAAAAAAAGAAAGATTAGAATAAAAAAATTTTCTAAATCCTACAAAGGGTGGGTTACAGGAATATATGCATTTACCAAATGATGAGTTGTAAAACTTAAGATTTGTACATTTAATTGTATGTGAATTATTCATCAATAAAAATATTAAAAATAAAGCTGCTATGAACATTTATGTGCAGATTTTGGTGTGGACTTATCTTTTAATTTCTCTGATAAATGCCCAGGAATGTAATTGCTGTGAGATGTGGTAAATGCAAGTGTCTGCTCAATGGATATTTAGGGGGGTTTTTTGCTGTGATAAATAATGTTGCAATAAACATTCTTATACAACTTCATACAGTACAGTCATAAGATAAACTTCTAAAATACTCATGCTTCCTGCTTACTGAGAGCCTCAAAATCAATCAGAGGTTAAGCCATATGCAGGTCTTCCTTGGACATGTATATGATCCAGCACAAGCATATGGCCTTCTAGAATTCCAGGAATATGCCAGAGCTTTTCCAAGTCCCTATTTCCAAGCTCTCATTCCCAGTTTTTTCTTTTAATAATCCTCTCCAGTGGCTTTCAGGCTGCTGGTTTTCACACCTACCATGGCTGTTAGGTCTTTGCTTTTCAAGTCTATCATGGGGCTTGAGAGGAGGGTGGGAATAAGACAAAGTAAAACACAAAAAAACCTGCTATTCTTACCATGATGCAGCCATTTTCTTGAATAAATGATGATGCTCAGATTGTTGAAAGCCTTTGGTTAATTTCCAGGGCTCTGAAAAAGTTGATTTTGACGATTTTCACAAGCGTTCTCATTGCTCTTATGGAGGAGCATATTTCAGAAGTCCTTATTCTGCCATTCTGGAAGTGCTTCCCTTGATTTGAGCTTTTTTGTAATTTTGTTTCGGGGGTATACTTTTGTTTTGCTTGTTTCTACATTGGATTTTTGGAGGGAAGATTTTTCACTGGATAACCTTAGAATATTTTTCTTTGAAGTCAAACATTGATTTATTAGGATCTGTCTCAGTGTTGATTACTTTGTATCAATATACCCTTCAGTCTGTAAATTTGTCTTCCTTTACTGCAGGAAAGTTTTTTTGAATTTTGACCCTAACATTTTTTTCTATTCCACAGTTTAGTTTTCCCTAACCAAGGGAGAAGAATGTCCTCCTTTATGTTGAATGGCCTCTGTCTTCTTCCAGTGAAAACTGCCTGTGTACCACTGCAATTCAAAGAGGGCCTCTCTGTGAAAACTTCCCTATACCCAAGACAAAGTTCAGAGGCGTGTCTGTGTTTCAACACCAATGGTAATGATAATAGTAATCATTATTATAAGGTAAGCATCTAATTCTCCAAAATCTGATATCATTTAATGATCACACTACCTTGTGAGATAGGTATTATTTTCATCTTATAGATGAGGATTCTGTGGCTCTGAGCATTCAGATGACTATTCTACTGACACCCAGCATTAATGTGTCAGGAGCAGGAATGCCCAGCACTAAACTCCATGTGTTTGGACGGCATGGCATACTGATGCTTGCATCTGCCTCAGTCAGGGTGCCATCCATTGACCTGAGAGCACTGGCCGGCTCATCATCCCTGCTACACTGATAACACAACTTCAGGGCCAGATCCATTTATCTTCTTTATCAGGACCCCTCTCAGAGCTTAGAATGGTTCCGTGCAAAGAAAGCAAATCATGTGACATATGTGCCACCTCCCACCCTCTGGCACAACAAAGGCTTTGCTAATTAAACATAGTGTTCTTCCCCTCTGTGCCCAGTTAGGACTCAGAATCCTTCTAGACCCAATTTTTAGAGCAGTCACCATCAATATATTGGAGCTGAAATGCAAGTTGAAAGATTATGTGCTGTCCCTTATCTAAATAGTTCATAAAACGAGGAGGCTGAGTTTAAGGGGACATGTAGTAGAACAAATGAAGTCCTCATAAAATGAGGAGGCTGAGCCCATGGAGCAAATGTTGTCCATCAGAGAGTTCCAGGGGAAAAAAATCCTCAACAGTCCTAGAATTTTGGAAGTAATTATGAATCTCAGAAAAATCCAGAAAGTTCTGATCTTACGGCCTGATGCCAAGCCATGTAGCCCTTATCTAATACCACATTTGCATTTTTGCATGAATGAAGCTGACTCAACCTCTTTGGGGTCTGCTTTCTGTATTGTTAAAATCCTCATGTCTGATTTTCTAACAATCTCTGCTTCAACATTTGTTGCAAATGATCAATCCAAGCAGCCTCATGAGAGTGGCTGTCTGTCTGGGTGAGCTTTGAAAATACCCAGGATCTACAAGACTAGGAGGGAGTGAGGTAATGAAATGCCTTCATTCACTGAAAGCCTGGAATTATCCTGAGTGCCACAGTCCCAGGGACAAAGAAGAGCCTCCCCCTCAAGTTTTGATTCCAATAGCTGTGGCTGCTATAAGGATCAGGAGAGCAGCCCAGGCCTCCCGTGGGAGGGTCAGAAGTTTGCCGTGCAGACCTCAGGGAGCCTTCAGCTAAGAAAGATGGATGGCTGGGGGCTGTAAAAGGCAGGGTAAGGGATGAGAAAGGATGCAGCCCTAGTCCTAATTGGATTCTGGGTTTCCGTGGGGTATGCTATCACTGCTTACAAATTTGGCTGAGCCGCAGAATTGAGTTATCAACTAAGCAGATTCCTGAGTCACAGATCATCTTGTCCTCCACAGCGTGATAAAAGACCGATCGTTGCTCAGGAAGATGTCTGCAGCTGTGGGCTTGGAAGAATGCTTTTTTTTTCTGCTAATGCATGAGAAAGAAGTTGGCAGATATTGTCTTAATTATTATCTGGCTACATTCCTCACTAGCCCCAAAAGTTTGAGAAGTTAGGTGTGTGTGCGTGTGTGTGTGTGTGTGTGTGTGTGTGTGTGTACATATACACATGTGCATGCAGGATTATATCATCAGAATGTGTAGCTAAAAAACCTTACATGAAATTGAAGCATTAGTGATGCATTCCTTTGGGTCCCTGTAAGTTCTCCAGGAATATAACTGCAGCAGTGAAAAGAACATCGGGGGACCCCTTGGGACACTACTCCAAGTCAACTGTGTGACCTTGGTCACCCTCTCTGGACCTGTTTCCTCCTTCATAAAATAAGGGTGGTGTTCTCCAAGTTCTCCTTTAAAATCTGATTTCTCCTCTATCATCATTTTGCAAAGAGAAGGTCTCACTCTTGAGCCCACCAGATTAGAGCCAGGAAAAGTCCTGAGTAGTGGGATGGGGGAGAGGACACTGGACTCTGAGTCATTTCTTTAAAGGCTGAGTCATTTCCAGAAGGCTTAGGCTCTGGCCTTTCTGGGACTCCTTAACCTTCTCCATTGGAGCCACACACCCTCAGTATCATAGTTTCTACTCTGGCTCATACTCTTGTGCCAACAGATTGACATAATGAGGGACTACCTACAGCAGAGAGGGACAACCCATTACCTGTCATGACCAGGAGGTGGCTTTGGGGTAAGAAACTTCAGTTCTCTGAGACTCAGCTGCCTCCTCCTCACTCCTTTAAAGAGACCATTCCTCATTTCCCTTCCCCCTTGTCACCATTATTTTCTCTGTGTCCCTTGGTTTTTCTCTACAGGGAAATTACTGCATTTTGTACTCATTGTCTGTTTATTGGGGGTAAAGGGTGTCTGTCTCTCCCTCTAGAATGTACGCCTCATAAGAGAGGGGCTTTGCCTGTTGTTCTTGTTTAATCCACACAGAAGTTCATGTGTATTTCTAGTACTAGCAATAATAAAACAGCAATAACAATAGTAATATTCTTTCCACCCTGACCTCATACTTGGACCTCACTTTCAGAAAAGAAATAATCCCTGGCATGGACCAACCCCTACTGGGATGGCAGGGGGGAGGCGCGCAAGCCATGGCTGCACTGTGAACTTGGATTCTGGTTTCTGGCCATAAAATTGTTTGAGACATGAGAAACCATGTCTGAAGTAAAACTACAAAAAATGTCTTATTTATGAAATGCCTTATTATATATAGGCATCTTAATTACATTCCTACAATTAAATGCCTACTACAGTTAGTAACATTATGTCAACTAGTGAACTTGTGGTTTTATAGTATTTATGTATATAACATGTAGTTATATATGAGCTGCATGTAATTATGTTGGATGTGGTGGTTTTATTGTTTAGAATGGGTGGTGGAGCCTCCAAAAGGTAGAGTATAGTGGCCAATTACTTTCTTAAAATGGCCCTGACCCATTCCCTTACTCTCAGCTCAGCCACCAGGAAGTTGTCCCTTCCAAGGTGGACATACCTCCTTTCCTGAGACATTCCTTGGTGCCAAAGGTGGCTTAGTCAAACCTGTTTCAGGAGTTGCCAGTGAAAGAGACCTGTGGTTACCCCAGATAGATGTGCTGCACCCTCCCAGCACTTAGCTTTGGACCATGGTGCACTCATACAGATAATAAGAGCCATCTATTGGGCACATGCCCTGTGTCAGGCACTGAACCAGACTCCATGCACATGTCATTTCACTCATCCTCTCAGCAACACTGTGTGCTGCTCAGGAGGATGCTGGGGTTTGGTGTGATCACACCCTCACCCAGGCCACATGGTAAGCAAGTGAGCAGTGCTAACTCAGAGCTCAACAGGTCGGCCCAAAGCAAAGTCCAGACTCACCCCGCTGTATGCCTTTAAAGAGCCCCTTGAGTTTCCCATCCCTTTATTCCTTCACCACATGTTCTTCTGAAGATATCACGGAAATGTAAGGTTGTAAATTTAAAATGAAAAAAAACCTACAAGGCAGAAGCAAAAGGAGAAGAGGGCCATTAATGAATGAGAAAATCCTACATATTTCTGGAAGATAGAATGTTCATGGGAGAGTATGGAGAGAAAAAATAGAGTGGAAAAATCTGCCAAATATATTATTGAGGATTCCAGAGGAGGTGGGAAGGGCTCTCTTTACACACTCAACAGGCATAACAGAGGATGCAAACAGGCAGGGATTCAACATTTCACTCAAAGTGGTAAAATGTTTATACTACTAGACTTTGATAAGACATATATATATATATATATATATATATATATGTGTGTGTGTGTGTGTGTGTGTATTGTAATGCCCAGAGCAACCACTATGAAAACTGTACAAAGAGATACACTCTTAAACATGATAAATAAATCAAGATGGAATCCTAAAAAGTGTTCCATTAACTCATAAGAAGGAAAGAAAAGAGCAACAGATGCATAAGAATCACAGGAAATAAACATAAACAAAAAATAAAATGGAAGATTTAGTCCCTATCATATCAGAAATTACCTTAATATAAATGTAAATGCACCAAGCATGACAGAGATTGGCAGAGTGGATTTAAAAACAAACAAACAAAAACCCAACTACATGTTGTTTATAAAAGTCTCACTTAAAATTCAATGACAGGGCCAGCTGAGTGGCTCAGTTGGTTAAGAGCTCGCTCAAGAGTTTGAGCTCTGAGCAACAGCAGTTCAATTCCTGGCCTGAGCTGAGCAGCCGCTGAGCTGCCAACAGGTGGCAGGATGGCTCAGTTTAAAAAATAATAATAATTCAATGACAGAGGGGGCCGGCTGAGTGACACGTTGGTTAGGAGTTGGCTTGGGATGCCAGCTCTGAGAAGCAGGGCCCCTGTTCGGATCCCACATGAGGGACAGTGATGCTACACCCTCTACAGCTAAGATGGTGAACAACAGCTTGACCTGGAACTGGGCTGCTGTGAGTCGCCAACGACGGGTGTAGGCTGCAGGGGGGCTGGCCGTCAGCGGGCGTGAGCTTTCATGAGCTGCGGTGAGCCGCCATGAGTGGCTGTCCAATGGCCAGTGAGCAACTGCCTCACCTGGGAAGAGTGCAATGATAATACCAACATGGGCCAGTGAAGCGATGTTCTCCACAACTAGACCGAAGAACAAAAGGACAGCAACTTGTCTGCTCCCCTTCCCCAATTCCCCAATAAAATATATATTTTTTAAATTCAATGACAGGACTTCCGGTAAGATGGCGGAATAGACAGATGCTGTGCCGACTGTCTCCCAGGATCACACCAAAATTACAAATAATTTATAAGATATTCAACCTCAGAAGTTCCCTGGACCCTAGATGAACAGAATCTCTAAATGAAAGACTTAAAGAGGCCACGTCAAGTCTGGTAGGAGGGGTGGAGATGAGAGAGGGCAAACCCCGTGAGGGGAACCTCAGCGGTGGGGAGGCTTCTCTGGTTGGGGGCAAGACCCTCCGGCCCCACACCGCGCTCACCACCCGGAGTTACTTTGCTGGGAAGAGGAGTTCTACGATAGCTGGAAGGAGAAAATAGTGAGGACTCTCTTTGCTCAACTTGGTGAAGTTGAGGCAGCTAGAAAACCAGTGGAGCTGGCAAACCGACTCGCTCGCTGGTGAGCACTCACTGAGTACCTGGTGGAGGGAGTAGCTTTGTAAGCCGGGCCCAGGAGCCTGCGGGAAGGACTGAACTGAGTGCCTTTGGCACAGGAGCTGGAGGTTTTGGGGACCATTGTTACCCTGGTGTGGAGCTTGCACATGAGTAGTGCACAGGAGGCCGCCATTTTTCCAGGGTTGGGCCCTCCCACAGAAGCTCAGGTCTGGGACTGCATTGGCCTGCTGGAATTGGCACAGGAGTGCATGCATGCGTGGGTGCGCATGCGGCCTTGGATCCCCATCCTCCACACGGCTTGTGCTGCGTAGCCAGGGAAAGGCCTGGCACACATGCTCCGACTCCAACAGACTGCTTATTGAGACCAAGGGGTGCACAACTCACCTTAGGTCCCCAATTTCCACACTGTGCGTGCAGAGTTGCCTGGGTAGCGATTGGCTTTCGGGGTGTTCAGCCTGATCTTTAAGTGGCTGATTGGGACAGGCTGAGACAGGGAGTTTTCCTGGGAGTGTAGGGCTGCAAGCTGTGCGCCTGTGTGATTTGGCCGGGGCTTTCCAGGTGAGTTGGTGAGGGTTGGCTGCCGATGCAGGAGTGCATGCTGCTCTGACTTGGTGGAGGCCACTGACCACATCCTGTGGTGCCTTGGTGGCCTGACCCGCCACCTAGAGCTATGTTGCCAGGGGCACCCTGAGTCCCTGGTCCCTGGCTCCTACCTCCGCAGGCCACAGAGGGTTTTTTGCAGCAGCAGACAGATGGCAACAACCTGTGAGGATTTTTGGTGGTGAGCACAGTTCCAGAGCACACAGCAACTAATTGTGGGAAGCTTACTTCAAGTCTAGAGGGAGGTTGGCACATGACGCACTGAGTCCCTCCCCCTCAACAGCTGGTGCTGAGTTGCCCAGAATCTCTCTATTGCTGAGCAAGTGATCTTCAGATTAAAGGGTGTGGAGAACCCCTCCCCCACCTTTTTTTTTGTCTTTCTAGGTGATCTAATACATCGAAGCAATTAGAGTGACAGCCAGAATGAAGAAACAAAGAAACATGTCCCAAGTGAAAGATCAGAAGAAACCTCAAGAAATGGAACTAAATGAAACAGAAGTATCCAGCCTTTCAGAGACAGAGTTTAGAACACTGATGATAAGAATGTTTC
>NW_017731669.1:883628-885028 GCF_001890085.2 Hipposideros armiger | reverse complement strand
TTCTCCTCAAACTATTCCAAAAAATACAGAAGGAGGGAAGGCTCCCAAGCACATTTTATGAGGCCACTATTACTCTGATCCCCAAATCAGACAAAGATATTACAAAAAAAGAAAACTACAGGCCAATATCCCTAATGAACATAGATGCAAAAATCCTCAACAAAATACTAGCAAACCAAATTCAGCCTCACATTAAAAAGATCATACACCACGATCAAGTGGGATTCATTCCTGGTATGCAAGGTTCGCTCAACATCCGCAAATCAATTAACGTAATACATCACATTAACAAAATGAAAAATAAAAATCATATGATCATATCAATAGATGCAGAAAAAGCATTTAACAAAATCCAGCAGCCATTTATGATAAAAACTCTTAGCAAAGTGGGAATAGTGGGATCATATCTCAATATAATAAAGGCCATATATGATAAGCCCACAGCAAACATCGTACTCAATGGGGAAAAGCTAAAAGCTTTCCCCTTAAAATCAGGAACAAGACAAGGCTGCCCACTTTTACCACTTCTATTCGACATAGTTCTGGAAGTTCTGGCCACAGCAATCAGACAAGAAAATGAAATAAAAGGCATCCAAATTGGAAAAGAGGAGGTAAAATCATCATTATATGCAGATGACATGATACTATATAGAGAGAATCCCAAAGATGCCATCAAAAAACTGTTAGAACTGATAAATGAATTTAGTAGGGTAGCAGGATACAAAATTAACATTCAGAAATCAGTTGCATTTGTATACACCAATAATAAACTATCAGAAGAAGGAATCAGGAAATCAATCCCATTTACAATTACTTCAAAAACAATAAAATACCTAGGAATAAATTAAACCAAAGATGTAAAAGACCTGTACTCAGAAAATTATAAGACATTAAAGAGAGAAATCAAAGAAGATACAAATAAATGGAAATACATATCATGTTCATGAATAGGAAAAATTAATATAGTTAAATTATGCCATTAATTGTGCAATTAATATAGTTAAATGTCAATACTATCTAAGGCAATATATAGATTCAATGCAATTTCTATCAAACTACCAAGAACATTTTTCTCAGAAATAGAACAGATAATCCAAAAATTTATATGGAGCCATAAAAGACCCCGAATAGCTACAGCAATCTTGAGAAATAACAACAAAGTGGGAGGTATCACGCTACCCGACATCAAATCATACTACAAAGCTACAGTAATTAAAACAGTATGGTACTGGCATAAAAATAGACACATAGTCCAATGGAACAGAATAGAGAGCCCAGAAATAAACCCATCCATATATGGTCATTTAATCTTTGACATTGGAAGCAAGAATTTACATTGGGGTAAAGATAGTCTATTTAATAAATGGTGCTGGGAAAATTGGACTGACATGTGCAAAAAA
>NW_017731669.1:854277-881860 GCF_001890085.2 Hipposideros armiger | reverse complement strand
CAAGGGAATTGTAATAGATATGTATGATATTGGGAGGGAAGTGGGGCAGCAGATTGGGGAAGGAGGGTTGTCACCTCGAGGGGTAAAAAGTGTAACTATTGCACTGTGTTGTACAGCTGAAACTAATTCTAAAAAATGTGTATTTCACAATAAAAAATAATTTTAAAAAAATTCAATGACAGAGATTGGTTGAAAGTAAAATGATGGAAAAGGGTACAAAATACAAGCATTAATTTTTAAAAATTAGATGTGGCTGTATTAATATCTGATAAAGTAAACTTTAGTACAAGGAAAACTACTAGAAAGGAAGAAGGACATTACATAATGATAAAAGCATCAATTCAGGAAGAAGACATAGCAATCCTAAATGTGTACACACTAAATAACAGAGACTCAAATATATGAAGCAAAACCCAATGAAGGTGAAAGAAGAAATACATAAATCCAAAATTATAGTTTAGGATTTCAACATCTCACTCAGAATCTCATAGAACTGATACTCAGAAAATCAGTAAGGATATAAAAGATCTGAACAACACAATCAACTGACAGGATTTAATTAACATATGTAGAACAATCCATCCAACAAAAAACAGAATAAACATTTTTTGATTGGTCCCTGAAATATTCATAGACCATATTCTGGGCTATAAAAGAAACCTCAATAAATTTCAAAGAATTGAAATCTTACAGAGTGTGTTCTCTAACCACAATGAAATCAAACTAAAAATCAAAAACAAAGACAACAGAAAAATCTTGGAAATTAAACTTCTAAGTAATACATAGGTCAAAGAGGACGTCTTTAAGGAAAAATTTTAAAAACATAGAAAAAAATTTTAAATACAATATATTAAAAAAAACATCTCAACATGGCATAGATTAAAACATGTTTTAAGTGGTACTGAGAGGGAAATTTATAGCACTAAGGGCTTAGATTAGAAATTAAGAAATGTCTCAAATCAATAATCTAAGTTCGTACTTCAATAACATAGTAAAATAAGAGAAAAATAAACCAAAAGCAAGCAGAAAGAAGAAAATACTACAGATCAGAAATTGAAATTGAAAATATGAAAACAACAGAGAAAATCTAACAAACAAAAAGCTGATTTCCTCCCAAAAAACAAAACCCAATAAAATTAATAAATCTCTAGCAAGATAAAAATAAATAAAAAGAGAGGACACACAAATCATAAACATCAGAAATGGAACAGGGGACATCAGTACAGATCCTACAGCATTTAAAAGATAATAAGGGAATTCTAGGAACAACTTTTCATTTGTAAATTTGAAATTTAGAACAAATGGACCAATTCCTCAAAAGCCAGAAACTACCAATGCTAAGCCAAGTTGAAAATGACCATCTAAATAGCCCTATAACCATTAAAGAAGTTTAATCAATCATTTAAAAGCCCCAGAAAAGTAAATAACCAGGCCTAAATGGTTTCCCTTGAGAATTTCATCAAACATTTAAGGAAGTATTAACACCAATTTTACACAATCTCTTTCAGAAAATAGAATGGGAGGGAACACTTTCCAACCCATTTTATGAAACCTGTATTACGTAGATACAAACCAGACAAAAACCAAAAAAATGAAAATAATAAACGAATATCCCTTATGAACTTAATGTAAACATCCTCAATAAACCACAAACAAGTAGGATTTATTCCATATATGTAAGATTGGCTCAACATTTGAAAATCCATCAATGTTATCCACCACATCAACAGGCTAAAGAGGACAAATTATATGATCACACAAATTAATGCAGAAAAAGCATTTGACAAAATCCAACACCCATTCATGATTTCAAAAAAAAAACTTTCAACAATTTAGGAATGGAGGAGTGCTACCTCTGATTAATAAAAAGAATCTACAAAAAAGCTACAACAAACATCATATTTAATGGCCAAAACTAGATACTTTTCTTCTAAGACTGGGAACAAAACAAAGATGTCTACTCAGAATTTTTATTCAGTGTAGTACTAGAAGTTGAATGGCTGCAATAAGCCAGGTTTTAAAAAAAGGAAATATGGATTGAAAACTGGGAAATAAAAGTGTTCCTATTGCAAATGACATGATTATCTACAAAAAAGAATCCCAAAGAACAGTACAAAAAAAAAACTCTCAGAACTAATCAATGATTTCAGCAAGGCTACAGGATGCAAGATCAACACAAAAATCAAGTTCAAAACTCAACAACAGAAAACCTCAGTAAAGATTTGGACAGAAAAAGATACAGATGGCAAATCAGCACATAAAAAGATACTTAAACTCACTGGTCATTAGGGAAAAGCGAATTAAAACTACACTGCTTTTAATGTCTTAAATTTTTAAGACTGATATTTGTTGCTGGTGAGGATATAAGGCAACCTGAAACTCTCACATACTGCAAGTGCCCAAAAAATGTATATGCATGGCTTATGTTCATCTTTTGTTATTGGTATATATTGAGTATTACAAATTTAATGCAGTTTTTTCCTTTCTTAAAATGTGTATACTTTTTTTGGCACCCTCTGTATTGCTGGGGTTTTTTACTTCTATGTTCATCGGGGATATTGGCCTATCGTTTTCTTTCTTTGTCTGGTTCTGGAATCAGGTAATGTTGGTCTCATAATATGAGCTTGAGAGATTTCCCTCATCTTAAATTTTTTAGAATAGTTTGAGAAAGATAGGTATGAATTCTTTTTTGAATGTTTGGTAAAATTTATTTGTGAAACCATCCAGTCCAGGGATTTTGTTTGTTAGGAGTTCTTTTGATTATTCATTTGATTTCATTAGTTATTATCAGTCTGTTTAGATTTTCTGTTTTTTCTTGATTCAGTCTTAGGGAGAATTGTATTTTTCTAGGAATTTATCCATTTCTTCCTCATTTTTTAATTTGTTGGCATATGATTGTTCATAGTATTTTCGTATGATCTTTTGTATTTCTATGGTGTCAGTTGTCACTTTGCCTCTCATTTCTAAAACTTTATTTATTTGGGTCCTCTCTCTTTTTTTCTTAATGAGCCTGGTTAAATGTTTATTAATTATTTTTATAATTTCAAAGAAACAGCTCTTGGTTTCATTGACCTTTAATGTATTGTATTTTTAGACTATTTCATTTATCTCTGCTCTGATCTTTATTATTTTCTTCCTTCTACTCACTTTGCGTTTTGTTCTTCTTTTTCTAGTTCCTTTAGGT
The DNA here is from genome assembly GCF_001890085.2 of Hipposideros armiger. NCBI lineage: Eukaryota > Metazoa > Chordata > Mammalia > Chiroptera > Hipposideridae > Hipposideros > Hipposideros armiger. The sequence continues at coordinate 878,676 of NW_017731669.1, read as the reverse complement.
GTAAGTTTAGAATGCTTATTTTATACTTCTCTTGTTTCTTGAGGCTGACCAGTATTGCTATGAGTTTCCCTCTTAGAAATGCTTTGGCTGTGCCCCACAGATTTTTGGTTCATTGTGTTTTAATTCTCATTTGTCTCAACATATCTTTTGATTTCTTCATTGATCTCATTGTTAACCCATTCATTGATTAGTAACATGTTATTTATCCTCTCTGTGTTTCTGTGTTTTCTAGTTTCCTTGTTGCAGTTAATTTCAAGTTTCATACCATTGTGATAGGAGAAGATGCTTGATATGATTTGAATCTTCTTCAATTTTTTGAGACTTGTTTTGTGGCTTAACATGTGGTCTATCCTGGAAAATGTTCCATGTGCATTTGAAAAGAATATATATTCTGCTGATTTGAGGTGAAGTGTACTAAAAATATCAATTATATCCATCTGCTCTAATGCGTCATTTAATGCCATGGTTTCCTTGTTGATATTCTGTCTATGATCTATCCATTGATGTCAATGGGTGTTACAATCCTTTACTATGACTGTATTACTGTTTATCTTTCCCTTTATGTTCATCAATATTTGCTTTATATATTATATGCTCCTACATTGGTTATGTAAATATTTACAAGGGTTATAGCCTCTTGTTTGATTAATCCTTTTATCATTATGTAATGTTCTTCTTTGTCTCTTGTTATACCCTTTGTTTTAAAGACCATTTTGTCTACTATAAGTACTGCTACCCTAGTTTTTTTCCATTTCCCTTTGCATGAAATAACTTTTTCCATCCCTTTACTGTCCATCTGTGTGTGTCTTTCAAGCTGAGGTGGATCGCTTCTTGTAAGCATAACATGTATAGGCCTTGTTTTCTTATCCATTTAGCCACTATATGTCATTTTCTTTTTTTATTATTATTATTATTTTATTTTTTAAGAGTTGTATTAAAATATATGTGTTAAAATCCCTGGGACCTGTGAATACATAGTTAACATGGCTGTGGTATAATTTTAAAAATATATTGATCTTTCCCTGGTGTTTGGCACAGGACTCCTAAAATCTTTGGAATTTCCTGAATGATAAGGGTGGTAGGAGTATCTTTTAATATTCATAACATACCTTTTTCAACCTTACCTGAGTTTACTCTAATGAAGTGACTTTTGGAGGGACCCCATATAGCTTTAGGATGGGGCTGTTTACCAGAGGAACCAATGTGATTAGAGCAGCAGTTCTCAACCTTCCTAATGCTGCAACCCCTTAATACAGTTCCTCATGTTGTGGTGACTCCCAACCATAACATTATTTTCATTGCTACTCTATAACTGTAATTTTGCTACTGTTATGAATCGTAATGTAAATATCTTTTCGTTTTCCGATGGTCTTAGGCGACCCCTGTGAAAGGGTCATTCGACCCCCAAAGGGGTCGCGACCCACAGGTTGAGAACTGCTGGATTAGAGGGTTGAAACTTTCAGGGGAATGGGGAGGGGCTGGAGACTGAATTCAATCACCAGTGATCAAAGATGTAATCAGTCATGCCTCCTGACTGAATGAAACCTCTATAAGAACACCTAAACAAAGATGTTTTGAGAGTTTCCAAATTGATGAACACATCAATGTTCTGAGAAGGTGGAGGCTGCATCCCAACACTGGACCCTTTCAGGGCCCCTTTCAGCTCAGGATCCTTTCAGACATCACCCTATGTACCACTTCACCTGCCTGTTCATCTATATCCGTTATAATAAACTTTAATAGTAAGCAGAGCACATTTCCTAAGTTCTGTGAGTTGTTCTAGAAAATTATCAGACTTGCAGGTGGGTGGGAACCCCCAAATTTATAGCCAAGTTGGATAGACATGTGGGTAGCCTGGAAATCTTGTACTTTTCACTGGTATCTGAAGTAATGGCAGTCTTGTGGTACTGAGCCCTTAATCTGTTGGGTCTGATGCTAACTCCAGATACTTGGTGTCAGAATTGAATTGAATTGTAGGACACCTAGTTTATATCAGAGAATTAGATATTTGATGTTGATGTTAAAGAATAGGAGAATTGATTGGTGTTGGAAAAGACCCCACACATTGGGTATCAGAAAAAGTATCAGAAAAGAACATCACAATGGCAATGGGAAATTAAGGTATAAGATTAAATTAGGTTGCTAATGAACTGTAAACTAGCAAGAGAATCCTGGATTATCCAGGTGGGTCCAATATAATCCCAAGGATCCTTACATGGGGAAAAGGGAGGCAGAAGAGGAGGTCAGAGTGATGCCATGTGAGAAGGACTTGATCCACTATTGGGGATGGAGGAAGATCACAAGCCAAGGAAGGCAGGCAGCTTCTAGAAGGAACAAGAAAACAGATTCTCTACTACACCCTCCAAACGGAACACAGCCCTACAGACACCTCAATTTTAACCCAGTGAGACCCATTTTTTACTTCTGACCTCCAGAACTATAGATTTGTGATGTTTTAAGCCACTCAGTTTGTGGTAATTTGTTACAACAACTATAGGAAAATAATACAGGAGTCATATTGATTTCCATGTTATATGCAATGAGGTATTTAATATGCCATGATTAGCCCTGTATTAGTCAGAAAGCTAATACAATTGATTGAAGCTGATAATAGCTGTGAAGGTCAAGAGGTGAACTAAGCCTCAGGTGAGACAGATCCAGTAGTCTTTTCCATCATCAGAACTCAATCTCTCTCTCATTAGCACCCTCTTTCACTATTATTGGCCTCTGGCAATCATATCAGGCAGGATCTCTCCACATATATGTATATGGTGGCTCAAAGGGACCCTACAAGAGCAAAGTTTCCATTTCCTCCTAGAGGTAATCCCAGAGAAAAATAGAGCAGTTTCAGTAGTGAAAGTTCTTGGAAGAATGCTTAATGACTTGGGTTGGGAAACATGTCCCGTGTTCAGACTGTTGCCATGGCTATGGAGATGGACTGCACTGATTAGCCAGCCAGGAGCATGCTGGCTCACCCATGGGAGAGAAAGAAAGAGTTCTTCCCAAAAGAAAGAAGGGTGGGAAGTATGGGGAACAGACCCAAACTGGCTGCCGTAATCCATTACCCTGAGATTGATGAAGTACAGAGTCAAGGCATAATTACACAGTATAAAGTTATAAAAGTAAATAATGAAAGAACTGAAAATAATTATGGGAAAGCTATAAAACTTTGGGAGGATGAAGAGAAACAGAAGAGGCATATACGTGAAGCAATTTCTTATTTTCCATTTTAAGGGGTCAATAAATTTTCTACAGATGATGAATCAAGAAATAAGAATATGTATACATGCTATTTAAAGTTATGGAGGTACCCACCAGAAGTACTAAAAATGGAAATGTTTAAAAGAAGTTGCCTCTGGAGAGTGAGAGCAGGGTTAGGGAGAGATGACATTGGAAATGGTTTTCTTTCACCATAAACCCTTCTCTCTTATTTGATTTGTCCCTATTTACATGTCTTACGTTCATAACAAGACATGCTGTGCTAATGAAAGATGTTTAAGTATTTGGATGAATGGCCTAGGCTTTGAAAGGGATCTAATCAATATCTAATATTGCAACTCCATTTGGATGAAATTTCAGGGTTGTGAGGAAAAAATTATAATTTGGAATGATCTTTATTAATATTTAAATTATGCTTTTTAAGAAAAAAACTACCTTATTTCTTATCTGCTGAGCTAAATAAACCTCTGTGAGTTTCATTTGCTATGTAACAGGTTTCAAAAAAGACAGATGTTCCAAGGTTGTTTAAAAAAAAGAGCAATTATGAATGGGTGAAAGAATGAGTGAATGGACCTCTTGTCATCCCCCTTTCTCCAGGAAATAGTAAGTTGCCTGGCAGTTCTCACCAGAAGACCTGCCCCCTCCTCATTAACCTGTTTCCCAGGCATGTGGCTCATTTGTCTCCAGTGTCTGTCCAGAACACTGACCATACCCTGCTCATTCTACTGCTCCTGCCAGCTCTGGCCCTGGGATATAACTGGAAGCTGCCTGAGAGCAGCTGTCCAGAATCTACTCACCTCTGCTTCTCTGGGACCTGGCCTGGCACTCAGACTATTGGCCTAGATCCCCACTTCTGCTTGCCAGAATCCGAGCCTGACTTCCTCCTCCTTGAATTTCCTATTGACTCACAGGTCACAGTTCCTTGGAACCCCAAGGTTGGAAAGGTCCTTGAGGTCATCTATATCCCTTCTTCATAATTCCTAGATTTGCATATAGTCTTGAGCACCTGCAGTAACGGGACCCCATCCTTCCCTGGTAGCTGCTCCTTCTCTGGGCAAGTCAATAATCATTGCCAGGCTCTCCTCTGACCCAAGAGACAGCACTAGGACCAAAATGTGGTATCCACTGAAGCAGAACTTGACCTATCCTGCCAGCTGACCCTGAGGCAGCCAGGCCGCAGCCCTAGAAAGTTGATATGTCATGATCCAGGCCTTATTCTGACTTCTAGTTCTTCTCCAGGTCCCAGCTCACCTACACAGATCTCATGGACCAGGCATTCAGAGTGCAATTCTCCACCCTCCTCCAGTGCCCAGGTAATTTACTTACACAGAAGCTGGAAGCATAAATCAGGAGCCATAAATAACCCTATCTGATCTCATCCTTATAATCATTGATCACCATTCCAAAGGCAAACCCCTGACCACCTCCCATCTCCCCCTGTCTCCCTCTCTCCTGTTCGGGAAGTCATCTCCTTCCTGACTCTTCCTCCATGGCTGACTGCAAGTTTTTCACTGTACCTTTAGAAGTCCCCTTCTACAGAAAACAAACTCTCCATCATCAGCCTCTTTGCAGAGCTCCCTCTCTCCCAGGGCTCTCTGAGGACATATGCCCTTTGCCCTCACTCAGAGTCTTCTCACTCCCAAATCCAACTGGGTCAAGGATGGAGCAGGGCTCAGAGCCCTTCCTTCTTTCCTTTGCCCTTCTGTGACACCATCTGCTCTCTGTGCTCCAGGAGAGATAGCCACCCCCTGGCTCCCACTTCAAGGTCCCCTACAGTCACCACCTCCCCCTCCACTCTGTGCTCTCCGCCTGAAGAAGGAGACACCCTCTCTCATGCTCTGCATGGAAGCTCCCAGACCTCCCAGCTTCATACCAGTCTCCCAAAAATCAGGAGACCACATTTTGTTTCAGCTGCAGTCTTTCTCCTTGGCAGACCCTCCATTATGAATCTCAATCAAAAAGTGGATTTAGCATCTGCATTAGTTGGGGCCATGGCAGGAAATAGAATTCATCTCAAATGGTTCAATTTGTGAGACTTTAACAGCAATATTCCATCAAGAAGTGTGGACAAATAACTAAATGTGTGTTTAGAGCTGATTTAAAAAAAAAAGAAGTGTGAACAAGGCACAGAGAACAAACAAGGGATGTTGAGAACCACAGAGAAAGCAACTGTAAGATGCTGTTACCACACTCAGGCTGATGAGACAGAAGCAGTACTATCACCATTGCAGGAAGAACTAGAGATGTGCATAAGGGCTGCCAGCAGGAGTGGAGTCTTGGAGGGACACAGCACTGGGTGGATGGGGAGGCAATATCTTGACCCCTCCCTCTTCCTATCTTTTTGCCCTCCAGTTAGAGGAGCCCACTGACTGGATCCAACTTATGATAGCAAGAAAGCCCTGGGGAGGCAACCTGAAGAGGCCAAGTTCCCAGACCAAATGGTCTGGAAAATGACAGCAGGAGGTGGAACAGGGGGTAAGTACGCAGGTGGGGAAAAAGCAGAATAGCAGCAGCACAGAACCCAGGGCTATCAAAAATATTCTTACACCTGAGACCCCACCTCACCCAATTTGCATACCACAAGGGCTTTATCAATGGCTGAATCTTACGGGAGCCAGAAAGTGACAGTGGACCTTGGGATGTCCTGGATTTTTGTGGAGCTGCCCAAGGCCTGGTACTGATGGCAGCCACCCTCGATTCACAGCGTGGCCTTTTCCACATGCCTCCAGGTTTAGCACAGGCAGCCAACAACTGTGGATCACTTTGTAGTTCCTACCAGGTAGTCCCTGGCTGGTCACAGGCAGTGTGACCTGGGTCTGCACCAGAATCACTCCCAACAGGTTCCAGAACCAACATACTCAGAGGTTGGCTTCAGACCACAACCCGATTAATCCCACAAGTGGCATACATAAACAGCAGTCTCAATAGGCACCAGAGCCCACTAGGGTGAATCCCACTGAGTGGGGTAAGCCCCTCTGCACAGCAGTGCCTGAGCTGTGGACATGGCCAAACCCCACAGCCAGCCAGCCTGAGGGTCAATCCCACCCACTGACATGCCAATAGCAATCAAGGCTCAACTATAACAAGCAGGGCACACACAACCCACACAAAAGACACTCTAGAGCACCCAAAGCAGGTGACCAGGGAGACTGTGCCAGCGCCCCACAGGGCACCTACTACTTAAGGCCACCTAGCCAAGACTGGGAAACATAGCATATCTGCCTAATACATAGAAACAAATGCAGAGAGGCAGACAAAATGAGGAAACAAAGAAATATGTCCCAAATGAAAGAACAAAAAATCTCCAGAAAAAGAACTAAACAAAATGGAGGCAAGCAACCCACCAGAAACAGAATTTAAAACAATGGTTATAAGGATGCTAAAGGAACTTAGTGAGAACTTCAACAAAGAGATAGCAAGCTTTAAAAAAAAAGGACATAAAACCATAAAAAAGAACCAGTCAGAAGTGAAGAATACAATAACTGAAATAATGAATGCACTAGAGGGAATCACCAGCAGACTAGATGAAGCAGAGGATTGAATCAGCAATTTGGAAGACAATGTAACAGAAAACACCCAATTGGAACAGCAAAAAAGAGAAAAGATTCCAAAAAAAAAGGAGGATAGTTTAAGAGAGCTCTGGGACAACATCAAGCATAACAATATTCACATCATAAGGGTGCCAGAAGGAAAGAGAGAAAGCAAGGGGTTGAGACCTATTTGAAGAAATAATGACTGGAAACTTTCCTAACCTAGCAAAGGAAATAGACATACAAGTCCAGGAAGTGCAGAGTCTCAAACAAGATAAACCTGAACAGGCCCACACCAACACACATTACAATTAAAATGGCAAAGGTTAAAGAGAAAGAGAGAGTCCTAAAAGCAGCAAGAGAAAGGCAACTAGCAACTTACAAGGGAGCACCCATTAGATTGTCAGCTGATTTTTCAGCAGAAACTTTGCAGGCCAGAAGGGATTGGCACAAAACATTCAACATGATGAACAGCAAGGACCTAACAACCAAGGTTACTCTACCCAGCAAAGCTGTCATTTAAAATCAAAGGACAGATAAAGAGCTTCCCAGACAAGAAAAAGTTAAAGGAATTCATTACCACCAACCCAGTATTTTAAGGAAAGTTAGAGGGATTTCTTTAAGATGGAAAAAATAAAAAAGATCAAAATTATGAATAATAAAACAGAAAAAGCTACATATCTATCAATAATTATTTTCAATGAAAATGGATTAAAAACTCCAATGAAAACACATAGGAGGGCTCAATGGATAAGAAAACAAAACCCTTACATATGCTGCTTACCAAAGACTCACTTCAGATTGAAAGACACATACAGACTGAAAGTAAAGGGATAAAAAACTTATTTCGTGAAAATGGAAACAGACAAGCAAAAAAAGCTGGAGTAGCAATACTTATACAAGACAAAACAGACTTTAAAACAAAGACTATAACAAGAGACAAAGAAAGACCCAGTAATCCCACTTCAGCATATTTATTTGAACAAACCCAAAATGCTACTTCGAGGGGACATGCTCATCCATATGTTCATTTCAGCACTGTTTACAATGGCCAGGATGTGGAGGCAGCCTGGGTGTTAGTCAATGGAACAATGGATACAGAGGAAGTATTGCATATATACGATAGAATATTGCTCAGCCATGGAAGGGAATGGGTTCTGCCATCTGCAGCGGCATGGATGGACCTGGAGGGCATGGTGCTGAGTGGAGTATGTCAGACAGAGAAAAACAGGTGCAATGTGATTTCACTTATATGTGGAATCTAAAGAACAAAATAAACAAACAAAATGGAAACAAATTCATAGATACAGAAAACATTTTTATGGTTGCCAGATGGGAGGGAGGATGGGGGTGTGGGTGAAAAAATGGGAAGGGATTGAGAAGTACAAATTGGTTGTTACAAAGTAGTCATGGGAATGTAGGATATAGCATAAGAAATATATATAGTCAATAATATTGAAATAACTATGTATGGTGTCAGATGGACACTAGATTTGTTCGGGTGATAGATGGTAGGGGGTTAGGGACAGGGTGAAAAGGGTGAAAGGTTTAAGAAGTACATACAATTTGGTAATTACAAAATAGTCATGGGGAAGTAAAGTAAAGCATAAGGATTATAGTCAATAATGTGGTAACAACTATGTATAGTGCTAGGTGGTTACTAGACTAGTCAGGGAAATCTCTTCTTAAATTAGAAAACTGTGCAACCACTATGCTGTACACCTGAAATTAATATAAAATAATATTAAATGTCAAATGTAATTGAAAAATTAAGAAAGGGGGGAAAGTTGAAGGGAAATAAGAGGTTCAAATTTCCAGGCATTAAACAAATAAGTCATGGGGATATAATACAGCATAAGGAACATAGTCAATAATATTGTGATAGTATACAAGTAGTACGCTGTCAGATGGTTGCTGGACTTTCACAGTGATCACTTCTTTAGGTGTATAAATGTTGGATAACTATGGTGTGCCCCTGAAACTAATATTGTACATTAGCTATATTTTTAATAAAAATATTTTTTAAAAATAATGCCAATAAAAGGAGGTAAAAAAATTTTTTTTAAATTACAAAAAAAAATGTATTGGAGTCCAGTTCCCTCATTTTGCAAACAGGGAAACCAAGTCTGGGAAAGGTTGGTGATTTACCCTAGTTACACGGAACTCATGGCCAGGCTGAACCCAGACCTCAGTCACCATGTCTCCTGCTGCCTGTGACACAACAAAATCCATGACTCCAACACTCCCTTCTATGTAGTCTCTTGAAGTGTTTATGCACTAAAAATAATTTTAAACCATTTTAATTGGGTACATTGCTTTGAATCCTTTCTCCGACAGGAAATATGCTGGCTCACTGGCAGGAGGCTTGGCAGCTGGCCTTGAACTCCATTGACCTCCCCTCACTTAAGCTGAGGTTTTTCATCCAGTGTTATTGCCAGAGCCCAAGCTGGATAGTGGAGGTTGGAAGTCAACAATAATAGCCCCTTCCAGTTATTGTCCTGTAGCCAGAAGCTGGGTTAATATTCAAAGAGGATTGGAGGAGAAATCTAATTGAATTCAAAACATAATAAATTGAAGACAACTCATTCGATTTATGGCAGTGTCTTCTGGCATCTTTTAATTTTGCATCACATTCATTTGGAGCCAATCAAATTAGGGTGCTCATTATGTGGCCGAGGTGGATGAGGCTGGAGCCACACCCCCTGCTCCAGGCATAATGAGATCTGTGCAGGATAATTCAGGAGTGAGTGTGTGTGTGTGTTGGGGGGTTGGTTGTGGATAGGCGGAGGAGGCCATGAGGGCACAGTGGTCACCACCTCATTATCAGGAAAATTGACTTGGCGAGGGGCTAGTGTGGACTCCAGACCTGGCTACTTGCTTACAGAGTGGCCTTGGCCTTCCTCTCCCACAGCCTTGGTCTCCTCATTTGCATAAGAGCAGCAGTGCCTACCTCTGAAGGCTGAGTGAGTATGAAAAGGGATCGTGAATATATTTGGGGGCTCCTATGTTAGGTGCATAGATGTTTACTAGGGTTACGTCCTCTTGTTGGATCGATCCTTTCATTATTATGAAGTGCCCTTCTTTGTCCTTTATTATGTTTTTCAATTTAAAGTACATTTTATCTGATACAAGTATCGCTACTCCAGCTTTTTTCTCAGTTACATTTGCATTAAATATTTTACTCCATCCTTTTACTTTCAGCCTGTATGTGTCTTTTGAACTGAGGTGAGTCTCCTGTATACAGCATATGCAAGGGTCTTGCTTTCTTATGCACTCAGCCACCCTATGTCTTTTGATTGGAGCATTCAATCCATTTACATTTAATGAGATTATTGATAGATGTGTAGTTATTGCCATTTTGTTATTTGTATTCCTGGCCTTCCTTAGTTAGGTTGTTTTTCTCTTTCCTCTGCTTAAAGAAGCCCTTTTAACATTTCCTGCAATGTTGGCTTGGTAGTAATGAACTCCCTCAGCTTATTCTTTTCTGGGAAGCTCTTTATCTCTCCTTCAATTTTAAATGATAACCTTGCTGGATAGAGCAATCTAGGTTGTAAGCCTTTGTTTTTCACCAGGGATAGAAAAGACAGTCTGGGGAATATAATCAATAATGTTGTAAATATTTTTTAGGGGGCCAGTTGGACTCATGTCTTGTTAAGGAGACCACTTCATAGACGGTGTAGAGGCCTGATCACCGCACTGTATTTCTGAAGCTGATGTTGAATAATATTGTATGTCAACTACAATTATATATACATATAGTCACGGGATGTGGAGTAGAGAGTGGGAATGGAGCCAATGGAATTGTAATAGATAAGCATGATATTGGGGGTGGGAGGGCAGTGGATGGGGGGAGGGGGCTTGTTACTTGTGAGGGCTGAAAAGGATAACTATTGCATTGTTCTGTACACCTGAAACTAATAAAAAAAAGAAAGAAAAAGGATCACGATGTAATAAGTACCTCCTCCTCCAGTTTCTCAGAGTCTGACCTTTGCGCCTTCCTCCCACCATGCTGCGCAGCCCCATTGACAGTGCTCCCCAGGGCCCAGTTCTCCCCCACGTCCTCTGGCTTAGATGACCACCTAGGATTCACCCCACCTCTCAAGGGGAGCCCTGTCAAAGATTTGGTGGCCATCTTTAATCCTCCACAAAGACACTCAGAGCAAACTCGTTGGCTCACCTAACTGGAAAACCTACAACCAGGACTTTGAGGTATGGTTGAGCCCAGAAATTCAAGGAAGGTCCTCAGACTTTCCCTCTCCAACTCTAGACCTGCAGACATCTACGTGGCTTCAGTTTCAGACACATTCTCTCCATGAGACAGCAAGTCGGTGCACAGAGCTCCAAGTTCACATAGCCCTCACAGTACATGTAGAAGGAGGCAGAGTAGTCCTCTCCCAGGATTCATTCTTGGTTCCTAAAAATAGACTCTGGTTGGTCCTGCTGTGTTACATGTCAACCCCTGAGCACCTTCAATGTTATGAAACATTGAACTCTGATTGGCCAGTGTGTGTCATTTGCTCCCCTGTGGTGGGACAAGGGGAGTTCCTTTATTATTATCCCCACCAGAATCACAGAACGTTGATATGAAGGAGCCTTTTTCTTAAAGCAGGGCACCATGGAGATAAAACTAAACTAGAAGTTCTTGTCATGCCATATAAGGAGCTATACAACTAGCATCTAGGTCACAAAGAAAAATGTGCTTCTGAAATTTCCTAGATCCCCTTTTCCAGCCCCCAGACATCCGTATTTCACTCTACTCCTAGATTTTCTCCCCATGGTGCCAAGCTTCCCAGGTCATCTACCTTCCCTGGTTTCTGTTGTCTCCTCCAGAAGACTAAACATTTCCACTGGTACCTTAGAACCTCTCACTGCTTTCCCTCTGAAACCTGCATCCCCTGTTCTGCCTCCAGATGGACTTATCTCCCAGCTCTCCCCCAACTCTCACCCTTCCTTTGAGTTCTAAGAGGATAAACAAACATTAGGAGGGCTGGTTTCTGCCCCATGACTCCTAAGGAAAACTGAAGGAACACATCTGGCATAGGTCAAGAACCACGTGGATTCTGACACCTGGTGGGCTTATTATAAGAGGATGGGAAGCTTTTGATGAGATGCACAAAAGGGATCAGAGTTCTTCCCTGCCTCTCTGTGGCATGGAGAGATAATAATTGAGCTGCCATGCCCGTAAGAGGAGTCCTCAGGTTTGGGAGGCCATGTGAGCCAGACCCTGGCTTAGCACAAGGAGGCATAGTAGGGTGGAGAGAGGGGAGGGGGCTTCTGCCCTATGCGATGAAGGAAATGGGCAGTCCCCTCACATAAGGTAAAATCCAGAGTCTTTAATCTAGGTGATTATATACCCTAGTTTGCAAGAGGCAGTCCTGCTATTATGTCTTTTGTTCTAGTATGATTATCAGTAAAATCCTGTTGAGGTGAATTATATCCCCCCCAAAATATGTCCCTGTCCTACAGAATACAATATTGAAATCATGTATATGATAAGGGTTTAGTACCCAAAATACATAAAGAACTCCTAACATTCAACAACAAAAAGATAAACAAGCTAATTTTTAAATGAGCAGTTAACTTTAATGGATATTCCTTTGAAGAAATGACACATAAATGGCCAACAAGTGTCTGAAAAGATGCTTAACATCTTTAGTCATTAGGGAAATGCAAATTAAAATCACAATGAGACACCACTTCATACCTATTAGGATAGCTATAAATTTTTTAAATGCAAAATAACAAGTGTTGGCAAGGATGTGGAGAAATTAGAACCCTCATATGTTGCTGATGGGATTGTAAAATGATACAGCTGCTGTGGAAAACAGTTTAACTATTCCTCAAGAAGCTAAATATAGCACAGTGGCCAGGCATGTACACACTCTATGAAGTGATTCCCCCAATAAGTCCAGTACCCATCTGGCACCCTACATAATCTTTACAACATTACTGATTGTATTCTCCATACGATATTTCTCATCACCATGATTATTTTGTGAATACCAATTTGTATTTGCAGAACTATCCATAATAGCCAAACACAAAACAATCCAAGTGTCCAGCAACTGACGAACAGATCAACAAAACATGGTATATACATACAATGAAATATTATTCATCCATAAAAAGAATGAAGTTTTGATACATACTACATCATGGATTAACCTTGAAAACATTATGTTAAGTGAAATAAGCCAGATATAAAAGGCCAAATGTTGTATGTTGCTACTTACGTGAAATATCTAGACTAGGAAAATTCATAAAGATAGAAAGTACATTAGGGTTTACCAGAAACAGGGGAAGAGAGGAATGGGAAATTAGTGTTTAATGGTTACAGAGTTTCTGTTTGAGATGATGAAACAATTTGAGGACAGATAGTGATGGTTACACAGCAATGTGAATGTACTGAATGCTACTGAATTGTACACATAAAATGGTTAAAATGGTAAATGTTATGTTATATATATTTTACCACAATAAAAAAAGAACTATGCATGGGAGGGGATAGGTCACGTGGTCCTCAAGCACCCAACAATATTCTATTTGGGTCCTGGGGTCTCATCCATCTCTTATCCCTCTGAGGCCCAACTGATAAGTGTGTCGACCCATCCTCAGGCTGATAGCCCTGAAATTCCTCTCCTCTGGGAAAAGAAAGGAAGTTCATGTTGGAATCAGAACACCGAGACTCATGAATATTCATAAGACGATGTCAATGGTCCACTCATCAAAAACATTGCTCCTCAGAGTACCACCAGACCCTAGGTCATGTAAAAATCCATAAACCTGAAGCAAGGGCACATGCACAGCTTAGGGCGCTGGGTTCCACATCCACAGTGTGCCTCTGGCACACTGCTGAGACACCAGGGAGGGATGGAGTTCAGAGACTTTGGGAAGACAGAAAAGTAAAAATATTTCCCATATTCTTTCTTTTGGAGAGGCTGCACCTGTATCTGGAGTATACAGATGAGTTAAATCACCAGGGCATGCTTGCATGGTGCCCTTGCTGCAGTCACAGCAGGGCAAACACCAGCCCTGTGCTCTAAATGCCCACGCAGATGTGGGTACCCATTTCAGGAGGCATCATCAGGCACTAGACTGTGTTAGGGAGAGAAGGCAGAACACAGGAAAACGGGGAAAGACACAAAGCAGTGCTTAATTAACCCTGCCCTACAGGTTAAACAAAACTGATGCACAAGTTGGTCTCAGGAGAGCAACCAAGAAGGACTTAACAGGCAAAGGGATTGTGGACACCAATGGGAACAGGAGGAAATTATCTAGCCTGAAAAGAAAGTGAAAAATAGGAGAAATTAGGAAGTAAATCACAGTTGAGAGTAAGGTGTTTCTCACCCCCTCTGTATGAGACAGGGTTCTCCAGAGAACCAGAAACTAGAGGATATCTCTATACATAACTGAGACAGACAGACAGACAGAGAGAGAGAGAGAGAGAGAGAGAGAGAGAGAGAGAGAGAGAGAGATTTACTTTAAGGAATTGGCTCACAATATTGTGGAGGCTGGCAAGTCCAAAATCTGCAGGGTAACCAGGCCAGCAGACTGGATACCCAGAGTGCAGATGGTGCGGTTCAAGTCTGAAGACTGTCTATAGACAGAACTCTTTCTTGCTCAGGGGATGTCAGTCTTTGTTCTTTCCGGCCTTCAATTGATTGAATGAGGCCCACCCACATTATAGAAGGCAATTTGCCTTACTTAAAGTCCTGATTTTGAAATATTAATCTCGTCCAAAAACACCCTCAGAGAAACATCCAGAACATGAAGAATGGCTGGATGTTTAAGCCAGAAGGACATAGGTGAGAAAGCTGTGGCCCAGGCTGAGGTGACACCTGATGCAAACTTCATGTTATCACTCTGAAAATAATAGACCATTCAGACTCCAGCACTTCTGACGAAGGTAAAGGAAGGTCCACAGTGATGGCAGGACTCTTTTGCTCTGGGAGATAGTATTGCTCAGAGCTGACTGAAGTGTGTTTCAGTCCTTTGTCAAAACACATGTATTTCTGATCTCTTAACCAGGCCTGGATGTTTGGAGATAAGATGGGAAATGAGCAGGAGCCTTTGTGACTAAATCAGCAAGTGTCCTATGGGAAGAAAGTAAGCCTGCCACTAAATGTCACTAGACGGAACACTCATGCCCTCAGAAGCAAGGTGTCCACTCCAAACCTTTGCTCCTCTCACATGGACTGTTGGAGGAAAAAGCGAATCATCACTGCCTCACTGGAAAGTAGTAATGCAAAATGTATCAGAAGCTTAGAAATATGTATTGACTTTGAGAAGAAATATGCCTGTGAACAAGGACTCTTTGTGATTAACTGGGCCCAAAATTCAGATACAGAGGCCTTTCACCCTCACTGCATTTCAGGGAAAAGCCATAGACTGGGCTGCCAAGCCTCTTGCACTGTCCTCCTGCCATTTGAGTTAACCCTTCTAAGGGAGTTCCTAGAACCAAAATTCGACAAACAAGACTGAGACTTTTGCTGTCCAATCAGAACTGTGATGCTGGCTATATCCTCATTTGCATCTTTACCAACCAATCAGAGTGGCTTCATTCCAACCAATTAGGACAGTGTTTTTTGGACCAATCAAACTGTGAGGATTTGGAGTCCTCTTTTGCATGAAAATGGACCAATCAGGAGCCAGGGCAGGAACTCTTTTCTATATAAGCCAGCTTCACCTCTGCCTCAAAAACTGCTTTTCCCTGGCAGGAGCTGTAATACCAAAGCTGAAGCTGCAGCACAGGTGCTCTAACACCTGAACTGCCTCACCCAAGCTGTCTCATGCCTGAGCTGCCTCACAGCTGAGCTATATCACAATTGAGCTGTTTTCACTAAATAAAGTCTCCCCCTTTCACCAAACCCCAAATTGGAGAATCCTGGTGGCATTGAATAGGTGGTAGCAACCTTGAATTGACATCTGCATATTCTGCTTTCCCTTCACTTCACTTTTAAGTAGCTCTCCTAAAGGAATTATTAGAACCAGGCCCTCCTGACAAGACAACAGGACCCAGGGGATCCTGAGAAGCTTAATAACAGTCTTTTCCACCTAGGCATAAAGACTTTTTAAAAATAACTTATTATAATTATAAATGTAATGTCTGTTTATTGTAGAAAACTTGGGAAATATGGAAAATATAAAAAGAACCAACAAAAACATCATTACAATCCCATCATAACTGTGTATTTCCTTCCAGGGTTGTGTTGTGTTATTTTGTTTTTTCCATGAATGAGTAAGTGCACTTACAAATAGTGGGGAATTATCTCCCCATCAAATATAGGTCTCTTTTATAAGCCGTGAGCTCCTCCAGATTCCTTATACACATTTGCCTTCTGTAGCTCCAGGCCTGGCACGTGTCTGCCACCTGGTAGGCATAGGTGTTTGATGATGTTGACTGAAGACCCTCACTGACTGACGAGTCGCATATAACCCATTCCCTATCAGTGTTAAATACAAGAGTACAGCGACTTGGCACACACCAAAGAACATGTTAGTTCAATGAAGGAATGACAGTGACCATTGAAATGCTCACAGCACAGCAGGGGAGACTGATACAAACAAATGGGTCCAGGCACCTGGCCACCAGCAAGAGGGTGCAGCAGCTCACATCTCATCTGGACCTGCATTTGTTAAATTATATTTGTTAAATTATATTTCTAAAAACCAAATATTTCTAAGCCAAATGTCTGCTTACCCCTGTCTGCATAAGGAAGTTTGCATATTTACACAGTAACACAAGCATTTATTATTTGATTTCTATGTTGATATATACAAATGTTATAGATTCCTGTGTCAACAGCTCTGCCTGTGGAAAAGTGGAAATATGACCAGGTGATAAAGTACTGAACCCAAGACAGAGGACTTGCTTCCATCATGTCCAAGTAATTTACAGAAGACAGTGCTCGGCCATGGTTCTTCCATCCCTCCCACTCACAGTCCCTCCATCCCTCCCTACCCCCTCCTTTACCACCCTATTTTTCCCTCCTTCCCCCTTGAGCTTAATTTATATTATATGTCCTGCTTTCTTAAATATGAAAACAGATAGAAGTCCCATTTTCCTAGATGTCAAAGCCTAGTTTAAATGTTCTGTGTAGAGTTGTCCTGTACAGGCCATTGTTGGGTACCACTGTAGCCTCGACTAGCTGCACTGCAGGGGAGAAGAGGTTGTCGTCCCAACTCTTCTTGGTCTCTTCCCAGAAGCCCAGGTCACCTCCAAGCTCCAAGCTTCAAAGCTCATTTGTCTGTACTTCACCGTGGACTCCAGCATACCATCCTTGCACGGGGGCATTTATTCAGGGCCAGGCACTGTGTTGGCTGCCCGGGAGATAAAAGCCCAATCTTCCTGCTTGAGGGAGCTATAGCCAAGTGGGAAGGAAGAGAGACACCCTTACTTCTTTCCAGTCCTAAGACTCCCTAAGTGCCCAACAGAGCCATTGCAAAGTGCTCTGGGCATGCAGATAATGAGACAAGGGAGCTAGGAGGAGTTTTCAGAGAAGGTAAACTTAGAAAGTGTACAGGGATTCAATAAGCATCCATTTGAGCAAAGTGTGGCATGTTTGAGAAAATAAGTCTGGTGGATGGGAGGGCCAGTTAGAGGCAGACCATGAGTTGCCCAAGGGCCATGTAAAATCATTGGGATTCCATCCTGTAGAAAGTGGGACCTACCAAATGAGAATGTCAAGGTCAAATTTGTGACTGGAGTAGAGAAAGAGCCACTGTACAGAAAGATTGGAGGTGGAGATACCTTTGAGGGAGGTTCTTGCAATAGTTCAGAGGAACAGAAATGGACCACATGCTACAAATTAGGCAACCAAGTGATTGGCAATAGGAGAAACTGTGATGGAAAATCCAGCAGGAATCCAAGAGAAGGGCTCATATTTTGCTTTGTTGTTGTTCTTGGTTTTTTTGTGTTTTGTTTTTTTTTTAGCTGAGCCATCCTGCCACCTGTTGGCAGCTCAGCAGCAACTCAGCCCGGGCCGGGCATCAAACCGCTGTTGCTCAGAGGTCGCACTCTTGCACAAGCTCTTAACCAACTGAGCCACTCGGCCAGCCCCTCGTATTTTGCTTTGGACTTGCACTTCAGGTGTGTGTGGGACACCTAGGTAGTGATGTCCAATGGCAAGTAAAGTTTAGAAGAGGCATAATTTGGGAACTGTAAATTTGTAAGTGGCAGCTGAAGGCACAGGAACATAATGCAATTGCTCATGGGGAGTGTGTCAAATAGGAAACAAAAGCCAAGGCAGAACCAGTCAAAGCCTGACATGAGAGACAAAGGAGCCTGAGAAGGAGCAGGCAGTATTAGGAGAATGAGGCTGAAGTCATGTCACAGAAGCTAACTGAAGAGGGAACTTCAGGGACGTGATGTCAAGAATGAAATGCTGCAAAGATCAAACAAGGGGAAAACCCAAACCATGTGGTGATTAGCATGCCATTTCTGATTTTATGGACAGCAATTTTAGCATCTGTGGATAAAAACACCCATCAGTTGATAAGCAAAGGCAAGAAAATGGTAGCCATGAGTTCAGAATACTCTCAGAGGAGCTTGGCTTTGAAGGTAAGAAGATCCTAAAAAAGGAGTTGGCATAGTCATGGGAAGAATTTTTCTAATGTGAGACTTCCCCTAACGTACAGGTTGGAATGATAGAGCTTGTAGAGAAAGAGAACATGAAGATGACTTTGAGGATGCTAAGCTGGGAGACTAAAGAATTGAAATGTCATTAATTATGGAACAAACATTCCCAAAATGAGTAATCCTCACATGCTTTGGATTTGTCACCCTCCCACAGGCTCAGATACTTTGACACTCCCCAGTCCTGAGCTTCAGGCCAGTTCAGGAGAGGCAAGAGAGAGGAGGAAGCTTAGGGCCCCATGGAGAAGCTGCCTGGCAAAGCTCAAGCACTGACACTCTGTGTCAGGGAGCATCATGGAATGCAGTGCTGGACAGAGGCCCAAATGCTGGAGCCAGGCATGGCAAGCTGGCAATAGTATGTCATGGGTTGCTGACATTTTTTCAACATTTTGGACATTTATGGCTTGTTATCTAGCACCACGTGTCCATCAGTGCTCAGTAATAATCCTGAAGGTATTGTCTGGCTTTTAATACCAATTGCATTGCTCTTACAGGGCTAATGTTAACTTAAGTAATTAAATTAACTAACTGAGCCATTAAATCAAGCTGTGGCCTGGGTATGTCAGGCCAGAAAACTCAGGACAGTCCTCATGAAAAAAGACTATGAATTTAACAGAAGTCAGGTAACTCCCACTATATACTGAGAATTCTACTCATTGGCCCCCATACTGACTCTGCTCCATTTCATGGAGAGGTCAGAAGGCTACAAAATTACTCTACTTCCCACAAAGATAAAGAAATCATGGACCTTCTAAAAGAGCAAAGAATCCTGAAAATATTCTGGTCCAAATTCCCCGTTTGACTAATATGGAAACTGAGACTCAGATTCAGCAACTTCCAGACCTTTCTCAGGGAGTTGGTGACATGGAATCCATTGAACAATGAAAAGATGGCTACCATGATGTGACAAGGCTTCTATGACATCCAGTCTCCCCTTTTGGACAACAAACCATACCCTGTGAAGCTCAGAACTAGACACAGAGCCCTCAACTTCGGGGCTGGAGGGTGAGCCTGGGTAATGTGTGTGGGGGTGGGGGCGGTGGTTCTGGGTAGGAGAGAGGAAGCCTGAGGACAAGGCAGAGGGGCACAGCAGTAAATGCCCCCATCATTAAGACGCCCTACATAGCCTCATCATCCTCCAAACCTCCATTTGTCACGACACTGTGCTTGTGAGTGAGGGCGGCCTCTATTTAGCAAGCTCAACCAAAAGCCTGTGTAAATGGCCTTAGGGCCCCAAACTCCTTAAGCAAACAAGGGAAAATTACCTGGCAGCACACACACTGCCTACTGGAGCAGGGTTAAGTGAGGGGAACCCACAGAGATAAGCTCAGGAAAAGCATGTTGATCCATTCTAGGGCAATACATAGGGATCTAGCTGGGCTGCTATCAGACTCAGGAGAGGGACCTGAACCTTGGGCTTATATGATTAGAAAGGCACCAGCCCCGCTCCTGGTGGGATCAGGACTCAGGATATGATCATGTGGTGTGGTAGAACTCTGGCCGTTTGCCCTGCTCTTCCAGGTCAGCATTTATAGTTGGGGAGCAGCAGCCCCACTCTTGCATGGTCAAGGGTTAGGGTTCCAGCTTATGACATGACAGTATTCCCCCAAGATTGATCATCTTCAGGATTTAGCTACAGCCAGCTTCCCTGAAGCTCTGCAGGAGACCAGCTTCTCTGTGAGGCCAGCCTACAGAGAATAGTTAAAGCAGGAATCACCTGGACACATTAGTTATCACCACAACCACTTCACACTGCAGCTGAAGGCAGCTTTCCTAACCTCAGACTTAACCATGGCACACAAACACCCCCACACCCCCGCCACTAAGGGCCCTTAGTGACCTCCCCTTACTGGCCTAACATAGTCAAACAGTTCATCCTGGGATGCAAGGCCTTCCACACCCATTTCCCCTCTCTATCCAGGCTTGCCCTCAGCACTCCCACACCAAAATGCACTGGATCTGTTGCCTCCCACCATTGCTCGCTACAATGTGAGCCTTTTCCCATCCTGCCTGCCTGGTGAACTCACAGCCACATCCTCCCAAATCCCCTCTTGGAGAATGACTGACAGCTCCTTTGTGCCCTGATTGCATTAATCATTGCGCATGGTGGTTGTTTTTACACCTGTCCATCTAGAGGTATCTCAGTCATGCCATCTGCAAAGAAGGTGCTAATTAATAAGGATGAAGTGCACCAGCTGCATACACCCCCTCCCCAGAGCTCAGGTTCCAAGCCTTTCTGCCCTGCCCACAGCCATAGACTCCAAATCTCATAGATGGTGAAACACCACTACCTTACATAAGCCATGTTGCATTTAACTGTTTTAAAGCTATGTGCTAGACAAAAGATTATGCAAGCCATTATGCCTGAAGAGTTAAATATACTGATGAGAAACTTCAGTATTCCCTCTACTAGGTTGTGACCAAGGCCCCACCACCAATTGGTGGAACATAGCAAGCACCCAGGAAACTAGGGAACAGACTTGTGCTCACACCTGCCCAGTTAAGGCACAAGTCTCCTACTTGTTCCAGGTATGTGAGTTGAACAGGTAGATTGGTCTATAAAAGAAAAGGTAGGAAAATAAGGTCTCTCTTTGGGAAATCCTTTGTAGATCCATGACCCATTTACCCCACCACCACTACCACCACCACCACCTCACCTCTCACCCCTCATGCCTCAAAGTCTTATAACCCAGAAGAGGCTGGAAATGACATTTACAAGGTGGCAACAGGTTGCTGGCTGTCACAGAGCACACTATCTGTTGAGGGAGATATGGTTATCACCAATGAGTTCAAGTTCTTTGTTCTGAATGCATGCCCTGTTTTCAGTATGGTTTCCTTGGCAGTTGAAAGAATGATTAATCAAATGCCCCATTACTAGCTTTATGAATGAAAGGAAATGTATTTTAAGAGAGCTTTGTGCTGGTACCCAACTGTACTGATAAACTGTTTCCAGAGTCTGATGGGAATCAGTTTCAAATAAATGGTGACATTTAAACAACTAGAAACTTCAAGAGCCACAGTTACACAGCCACATTCACAAGCACCCTCTTGCTCTGTGGTTCATGGGCAAGTTCACCCTGCAGGTGCCTGCTCAGATGCCAGGTAAGAAGTGCTTGGCTGCTGTTTAAGAAGACACCTTAAAATGTTCTTCAAACCTGTTTCCAGCGTCCTTTCAAGACCCAGGATCCCCAGTCTGGTCAATGTCTGTAGATCTGTAGCAGTTGTAAGATGTATCAAAACCTTACAGAGATACTCTGGGAAGAAGCCCCACCATCAGGCCAGGCCAAGGGCCTTGTCACTACAGGCTACCTGTCCATGTCGGCATTACCCACTTTAAGACAGAGATGATAGCTGTGTTCATTCCTCCACCACCAGACCATCTCTCAGCAGGTATAAGAATCCAAGATTTCTTCTTTGAGGATCTTCCAGGTCTTTTCAGCATTTTCTCCAGCATCACTGTATCCCTGCAAAGCAATAAGTCACAGCAACAACTCCCAACTTCAGCCAAGCAGCTTGACCTTGAAGGTGTCCTTGATTCTCTAAAGAAGTGAGGCCACATAATACAGGTGAAGGGCAATTTACCTTGTGTCATCTCTAAGTTCAGATCTGGAGAAATAGCTCCTATGCCTGGCTTACTCCACCCTGCCACCAGGGCCTCTTTGCTGGACACTGCCTACCTGTGTTCCAGGATTCCAGCTTGTTTGCTGACCTCAGTGTTCTATCACCAGACTCAGCTCTGGGAAACTGAACTTCCTTTGGTTCATGCCCAGCTTCGGATCAGCCCACCCTCCAGTCTGGCCACACCCAGCCCTGCCCTCAGCACAGGTCAGTGAGGCCTTGGCCAAAGCTCCCCGAAGAAATCTGGACTCCAGTATCTGACAGCCCATCCGCATGCCCAAGAGTGCCTCAAACACAACATGATCAAAGAGAGACTACCTGCCTCCCCCTACTCCCCACCATACACACACAGGAAACCCTGCTCTATCTCACTAAATGAACCAGAACAGACATCCATTCACTTTCCCAAGTCTGGAACCCAGGAATCATCCTTCTCCCTCCCATAACCAATGAATCCTGTCCATTTGAAAACTATATATCTTTCCAATCCATTCTCTCCTCTCCAAGTCCACTTCTGCTTCTGTGTTTTTGCATGCCTGGCATCACTTCCTCTGGGGGACTCCCTCTTTCCCCCCTGCCCCATGATAACCCTGTCACATCCATGTGATGCAAGTGGGGCTGACCCCACCGCCCTGATCCAGGGACCCAGGCTGGGTAAACAAACTGTCCTAGCAACTTGGCCATGGTCATAGGTTGAGGCCTGAGCTATCAGAACCCTCCCCAGAGTTTTGACCAGGCACAGAGAGAAAGCTATGCTCCTTCCTGGGCTTGTGAGGAACAAGGTAAAGCAGGAGCTGTGGGGCCTCTTACTGTCACATGTAGAAACCATGAAGAGATCAGCAGATCAAGGGATTAGAGTGAGTGGTAGAAGCAGGAGGGAAGGAAAGAAAAGGTGTGATGCTATTGCACCCCTGAATACAGGCTAAAGCCAAAGAGTTTCCTTTGTACAACTTTATTACATCAGTCTATAAATTCCCTATTTCATTATAAAAAGTTTCAGTTGGGTTCTGTCTCTACAACTGAGCACCTGACTGTCACACAGCTCACCTGGGTAGGTCTCCCTGCCTTGAATCTTATCTCCTGTGTTAGTCTGCTAGGGCAGTCATAATGAGGTATCACAAATTTAACAACAGAAGTCTATTGTCTCAAATTTTGGGAGACTAGAAGTCCAAACTTAGGTGTTGGCAGGGTTGGTTCCTTCTGAAGGCTGTGAGGAGTAATCTGTCCATGCCTTTCCCCTAGCTTCTGGTGGTGTGCCTGCAACCTTTGGCCTCTCTTGGCTTATAGAAGCATCACCCAGATCTCTGCCTTTATTCTCACATAACATTCTCCGTGTGTGTGTGTGTGTGTGTGTGTGTGTGTGCCCAAATTTCCTGTTTTTATAAGGACACGAGTCATGCTGAATTAGAGGCCCACCCTATTTCAGTAAAGCTTCATCTTAACTAATTACATCTGCAATGCTCCTATTTTTAAATAAGGTCACACTTTCAGGTACTGGGGCTTTTTTTCAACATATGAATTTGTTTTTGTAAGAGACACATTTCAACCCATAACACTTCCCATCCCAATTCCAGCGCTGCCCCACATCAGAGGCTACATATGCCCTACTTCAGATCCTCTCGTCTTCACCTGCTTTTTAGACCACTGGCCCTTGCAGCATTCAGCTTAGCAAGACCAGCCTTCCACAAGTGCAAACTGATGCCTCCTCACCTCATGCCCTCACAACACATCTTCTTACCTCTCCTCAAGCTGCTCTGTTCACGTGAAGGCGTGTTCAGTGTCCATGAATGCATAAGCCCATGGGGTGAACATTTGACAAGCAGAATACAGGAGCCTATAGATAAATTCTTACTATTTTCTCATTCCAGACACTGAACTGAAATAATTACACAAAAAAATCAAGTAGCCGGCTGCCTCTTAAAAGCATCCAGCTCAATAACACACCTTTGAACTGGCTCTCTGTCCTTCCCTGTCTCATTCCCCTGGTCCCTCAATCTGTTCCTTGGGTTTGCATTCTCTAACAAAGAAAAAGCCCATAAGCCTCTACCTCAGCTTCTGCTTTTAGGGGAATCCATGCCAATTCAGACACTTACTCTCTCTAAATGGAAACTGACCATCCCATTCCTCTGCTCAAAACCCTTCAGTGCCTCCAAAGTTCAAACTCCCTAACTAAAAGCTAGAGGATAGCTCAGAGATCATCTGGTCAACCTTCTTTCATGCTTCTTTCAACCTTCTTTCCAACAGTCCAAGTCTTGGACTTTGGAATCCATCATATTGGGTTTCCAATCTAGCTCTTTTGGAAAAATTGGGTAGTTTTTCTCCTCTCTAAGCCTCAGTTTCTTCATCTGCCCAATCTTAAGGTTGAAAGGAGACAATGCATGAAATGTCTAGGGCCGG
>NW_017731669.1:810346-853427 GCF_001890085.2 Hipposideros armiger | reverse complement strand
GGCCAGTGACACTGCCCTCCACAGCTAAGATGCTGAACAACAGCTCAACCTGGAGCTGGGCTGCTGTGAGTCACCGGCGATGGCATAGGCTGCAGCCCCTGCGGCAGTGGGTTGCCATGGCTACTGTATGTAGCCAGCAGCCAGCGTGAGCCATCGTCCAGAAGCTGGCGACTGATGTGCCTCGCCCGGGAAGAGCGCAATGATGGTGTCAACTTGGGCCAGTGAAGCAACGTCCTCCACAACTAGACTGAAGAACAAAGCGACAGCAACTTGTCTGTTCCCCTTCCCCCAATTCCCCAGCAATGTCCCCATCCCCCCAATTCCCCAATAAAAATCTTTAAAAAAAAATACAAGATCCCTGCCTTCATGGGGTTTACCTTCTAATGAGGTAGTGAGACACTCGATAGGGAAGTATGTAAGTGTGTATGAGCATGTCATATGCTGCTAAGTCCTATGGCATAAAGTAGGAATGCAGAGTGGGGTGGGAGGTGTATTATTATAGCCTGGTTGAGGAAGTAATCATCTGATAAAGACTCACTTAAGGTGAAGGGAGAAAGGAAATAAAAATATTGATAGCAGTGGTAGTATTCCAAGCAGCCAGAGTGGGAAATACAAAGGACCAAGGTAGGAGCAATCTTAGAGTTTCAAGAAACAGCAGAGAGGCCAGCACTGCTGAAGGGGATGGGCAAGGAGAAGGGTGGTTGGAAGTGAGGTCAGAGAGGGTCAAACAGCCAGCTCAAACTGGCTGTGCACTATGAATTTTGCTCTGAGTGTCAGAAAGCTAATGCCAGGCTTTGACCAGATGTATGGAAGGATCTGACTCAGGCTTCAGTGGGTCACTCTGCTGAGAGAGCAGAGAGGGAGCCACTGCAAAAATCTTGGTAGAAATGATGGTGGCTTGGACCAGGTGGTAGAGCCAGAGGAGGTGAGAAGTGGTCATTCTGAATACATTTTAAAGGCAGAGCTCACAGAACTTGCTAATAAATTGGATGTGGGGTGTGAACAGAAGGTTCATTCCAAAGACAGTGGCCCAAGCAAATGAAAACAGAGAATGCCATTTAATGAAAGAGGGGAAACTGATAAAGAAGAGGTGGGAGGCAAATCAGGAGTCTGCTTTGAATATGCCAAGTTTGAGATGAAAATTGGATGTCCAGTAAACACAAAGTAGTGGCCACATATACAAATCCGGAGAGTAGGGAGAAGTCCAGAGTGCAGATTCACATTTGGGAGCATTAGACAGTTAAACACTCAGTTGTGTTGAAAGCCAGGAAACTGGATGAGCCCACCTAGGGAATGAGAGCAAATGGGCCTTCATGGCTCCCCGGGGACATGCCAATGATCTGAGGTCAGGGAGATGAGAGTCTGAGAAGGAGGCGGGGAGAACCATGAGAGTAGTGTTCTGAAAAAGCCACAAGCACAAGGAGTTTTAAGGAGAAGGGATTTACTAACTGCCAAATGTCACTAATTGGCCACGCAAGCTTAGGCTAAGAATTGACCACAGGATTTGGCAGCATGGAGGTCACTGGTGACTTTGGCAAGAGCTATTTAGATGAACAGGTGAGTACAAAAGAGCATGGGAGGAAAGGAAAGAAATACTTTAAAATTAGACAAGACTTTGGTGTTTTGTATAAAGGGGAGCCCAGAAAACCGATGACGCTACTGACATTCATGAGTAGATAAGAGGTGACAGGATCTAGAGTACAATGGAGGTCTTCTCATTAATGGCAATTCCTAACAGTGCCCAGGGCACAGTGAAACTGGCACTAGTAAGGGAATGCAAATCATTCCAGTCTCTTTGGAAATGTTTAGCAGAACATGTCAAGAGCCTTGAGTAATGTCCATACCCTTTGACCCATTAATTCCATTTCTAGGAATCTCCTAAGGAAATAATTCCCAATACAGAAAAAGTTCTCTGCATAGAAGCTCATCACAGAACTATAAATAATAGGTTTAGAAACATCTAAATATGCCACAATAGATAATGATTAAGGACACTGATGGATCTAGTCACTGGACTATAAGCTCCATGAGGAGAGGAACAGTGTCTATTTTATTTACCACTGTCTCCCCAGCACCTACCATGTGTCTGGCATATTTGTTGAATGAATAAAAATTTTATAAGGTTAAGCAAAAAAAGATATAAAGTAATCCTTAAATATTATATATAAATATGCATACACTCACAGTATGAACTCAAACATGTGAAAAATACAATAAAATTTAACACTCTAAATGTGTAAAAACTAAAGAAATAACTCCCCAAAATGTAAATAGTAATTATCCTTGGGTGGTAGAACATGATTTCCTTTTTTATTTTTGTATAATTTGCATATATTCAAGCATGAATATGGTTACTTTTATAATGGAAAAAACAAGTCAAGGTGATTTCTTAAAAAAGGAAATGCTAGAATTAGACAAGATTTAAACTCACACAGCCAGGATTTGGTAGGGCTTTGCACCCACTAAGGGTTCCCAAGAACTCTGTGGGTGTATCAATTCCAGCCACGGTGCTCTCCTGAAAGTGGGCTCCTCTCACTACAATCAGGGACCAGTCCATTAGCTGGGCTAGCAAAGGCCCCTCTGGAAATCAGAGAGAGTCTGTTCAGAGGACCCAGCTTTCACTGCAGCATTTTCTAAACTCTTAATCAGCTGTCAAAAATAATATCCAGTGAGATGGAAAACTTGATGATACAGTTTTAAGTGAAACACAGCAGAATACAGAGGCGCATGTTCATAAGAAGGTAACTATGCAAACTGTTCATTTGGCAAATATTTTATTGAAGGAATGAAAAGGCTTCAGAAGAAATATGTCCACATATGGCCAGAGATGAGACAACCAAAACTGAATCCACCTTTTCAGCAATACTATTTTAAAGCCTTAACTCCAGAACTAGGATTCCTAAAGGTGGCCCCCAGATCCCACAGGGGGTGTCTACAGATGCTCACCAAGTAGCTCCAAGCTCCAGGGCAATCTGTTTCTTAGAGCAGAGCTTCTCTAACTTGAATGTGTGCACCATTAACTTGGAGATCTTGATAAAATGTGAATTCCAATTCAAACGTTCTGGGGTGGGAACAGAGATTCTGCATGTCTAACAAGCTCCAGGCAATGTTGAAGCTGCTGGTCATTTGAGCGGCAAGTTTCCAGGGTACTGGGTAACTGGGTAATCCCAAGGGTCATTAGGAACCAGAAGCAGGAGACAGCCACCCAGGCAGGCTATGTCAACCTTAGCAAGGTGAGGGGAGCACAGAAGATGCTCAGTGAGGTTTCCATCCACTACCCCAATCCCTAATGCCAAGCACCTTCACCAGATGCACAGCCTGGTCCTCTGGTCCTCAAGCATGCCAGCACCCTAAAGTATCCTTGTCCCCAAGCATCTTGACAGCACTGGGGAGTGATGTGAAGCAAACTCTAGGCAATTGCATGGAATCTGGAGGGGCCTGAGGCCCCCAGTCCCTTGGGGAGCTTGGTCAATGACAACTTGCTGGAAAGGATCCCAGGACCTGAGCTTTGCTGGCAGGTGGTCGGTTACCTGGAGAAGCCAGCAGCAGGTGGCACCAAGACAAAGACAAGCTGCATCCAAAAAAGTGGTTCAAAGGAACAGAATGAGAGATGTGAGCAAAACCTGGGACAAAACAAACAGCTCCAGGAAGAGAGCTGGTGGCTCAAAGAGCACTTGTCTTGAGTGTCAGCTGCACAAGTTCTTGGTCAGGGGCCAGACCAGAGCAACAATCAGACATGGCTGTTGAATCCCCTGCTGCCTGACCCTTTGCCAGCTCCCCTGTGTAGAGCCAATCCCAGGAGCCTCACAGTGAGGCCCCTCAAGGGTTCTGGACATCTGAAAAGCCTGCCCTGGGAGGTCGTGGTGAGTCCACTCTGCTGGAGGGTGGGTGGGTCTGAGTAGGCAGAGCCAGGCCTGGACAGCCCATCCAAGGTGGCCTATGAGCAATCTTGACACTTCCTTCCCTGCAAGCACAAGCTGTCTTGTCCACACACAGATGAAGTATTGGATCTGTCTCAGCATCCAGAAAGCTGGACTATGACCTCCATGGTGAGATATTCACACTCATTGTAGCCCTTTCTCCATTTTCCCTGGCTGACTGGAGGAAGGGGGACCCACTGCTCCTTCCAGCCAGTGCCCCGTTAATCCAGACTCCAACAACTTCCTGTCCCTGCCACTACTGAAGGTGACTGGGAGGCCCAACTCTTGTGGAGGCTTTGAAAGAATCCTAGCACCTCGCCAAGGGAATGTCAGTTCAGTGGTCAGAGTGTAGAATGCAGGAGGCTGGAGTCACAGCCTTGAGTACTGTAGGCCTTGGCAGTGGATTGACACTGGGGAGGATCACAGAGTTCCTAGCCAGCTACATTGTCAGGAGAGGTCCTGGGAGGCAAGGAAGGGCAAGCGATGTAGTGTAGCAGCAGCCTGAGCCCTTCCCATTCTGGAGCATGGCACAGGGCGCCTGTCCTCGGCTCTGCACTCAGCAAGGGCACCTTTCCCACGGCTTACCGTGGCAAAGCTTTCTGTCCGAGGCAGAGAGGACACAAGCTCTATGACAACACATATGTCACCCTCAAGGGCAGATACTTGCAGGCTTATTTCCACACAAGGCGGCAAATGTGGTGAAAGAGAAAAAGGATGGAGTAAGATGTGAATCCTGGGATTCCTGCTGCTCAGGGTTGGTTTTCCTACTGCAGAGCTGTGTGAGGACCCAAAGCCACTGGGGTCTGTTCTCTGCAACTGGATGTGCTAAACATGTAAACAAACCCCACTGTCTTGCCGCCACAGAAATTTTTAAAATCACTTATGAAGCCACAAACATCATCTCTCACAGAAGTTAGGGGTTGACCAAGGTCCAAAGCTCTGACTCCACGTGCTCCTTCCCTTACCTCACAGTGACCTTGCAGCCTCATTGGTAGAGGTGAAACCCCTGGGTTCACAGGCTAGGCATCTGTTGCTGAGTTACCAGAATGAACCCTGCCGGCTACTAGCAGAACATCTCCGGCTCTGGCATCTGCTCAAGCTGTGAGGTATACTGTGACCTGCAGAATCCAGACTCAGAATCCGCCCTGAACCGTCTGAATGTCAGGGTTCACAATGCAAATAGATGCAAAAACGAGCTCTTGCCTACCTATCTGGACCCTAGAAAGCCAGTAATGATGGAGGATCACCCTCAGCTTGCCCCACGCCCACTTAGCTAAGTGAAGGAGCCTAGCGATGGGCATGGCATTTAGCCTTAGACCTGGCTAAATGGGGTTGGATCTGCTACTGAGCTTCAGGGACCCTTTGGAGACTTCTGTGTGTACTGTGGACAGGGGAAGATGCTCAGCCTCCTCCTTGGGGGCACTTTGCTGGCAAGTCAGCACCAGAGCTTTGACCTCCTTCTTGAAGTTGGTGTTGAGAAAGCCGTAGATGAAAGGGTTGACACAGGTGGAAGCCATGGCGAGCAGGTGGCACAGCAAGAAGATGAGGTTGCCATGACAAATGGGGATGGCCTCATGGTGCCAGTCCTCCAAGCTGTTGAACACATGCAGGGGCAGCCAGAGCAGGGCGAAGGCAGCCACCATGGCCACGAGGATGCCGTTGATCTGCCTCATCTGCCGAGCCTGCGAGCTGTAGGTGCCCTTGTGGAACAGCCGCCCCTGCCTCCGCAGGCGCCGGTAGATGCGCACGTAGCAGACTAGGATGAAGGCCAGTGGGATGCAGTACTGGAAGAGCAGCAGCAAGGTGGTGTAGATGACACGGTGGTGGTCCAGCGGCCAGGACTCGGTACAGACCACCTTATCTGCCAGGAATTCCAGGGCCTTGGAGTGGTTCTTGTGGAAGACGTTCTCCAGGATACTGTTGGCCAGGAAGGGCAGGGAGAGGAAGCAGGCAATGAGCCAGATGATCACAATCCCCAGGTAGGCCTGGGAGATGCTGGGCTTCCAGCCTGTTGGATTGATGATGAGCTGATGCCTCTCCAAGGCCACAAGGACAAGTGAGAGGATGGAGACTGTCACTGACATACACTGGATGAAGGCCGACATCTTGCAAAGGGCCTCACCAAAGACCCAATAGTCCATGATGGTGTAGATGGCTGTGAGCGGCTGGCAGATGAGGCACATGAGGAAGTCAGAGAAGGCCAGGTTGGCAATAAGCAAGTTGGTCACATTGGCCTTCTCCTTCTGCCTAATGGTCACGCATATCAGGCAGAGGTTGCCCAGGACCCCCACAATGGTCTCAATGCTATAGGTGGTGACAATGAAGACCATCAGGTCTACAGAATCCTGGCAGTGGTCAGAGAAGTTGTACAGGATGCTCTTTGGCTTGCTCCTGTTTTGACCCTGCAGGGATCCTGGGAGCAGCATGGACAGGAAGTGAGAGATGTTCATGGTGCATGTGGGTAGATTACAGGAGATTCAGTAATGACACCTGTAAAGCAAAGAGACAACTGGTACTCAGAGATCGTACCTTCTGGGTATAATCCAGGGAGGAGTGGGGTCCAGATAGAGATGTTCACGACTTCTTCGACCCCAAGGCCGTGAATTATAGGACCTGAGACTCAGAGATGTAAAACAACTTGCCCATAGTCACACAGCTAATAAGTAATGGGGCCCAGATTCAAACCTAGGTCTGTCTGATGCCAGAACTTGCTCCAAAAATTCCCCCTGACCTCAGACTTTGATGCAATTTTGATGATAAGGAAGTTAGATTGTTGTATTCCAAGTTCAGGGACAGAATTCATCAGGGAGCATGGAAATCCCCTTGTCACATTTTATCCAAATAGAGGCAGAAGCAAACGCCACCATCTGCTCAGGTATTTCCGTGGAATACCATGCCCTTTAGGATAGAACCAAAACTCTGGGGCTTGATACACAGTGAGCCCTCCTGGTCTCAATCACTACCTGCACCACTAGCCTTATTTCTCAGGTAACACATGGCAAAGTTGAAGACTGCCAGGTATGCAAAAACTGAATCATCAGCACACCTGCTCTCTCCTCCTGCCCACCATGTGTACACACATGTCTGGCCAAGTTCATGGGATGTCACCACCCTCCCTATGGGCCCTCTCCATGCCTATGCGCTAGCCACCTGAAACAGCTTGCAGTTCCCAAACACACCAGCCTAGTCCACACCTACATGCTCTGGCACAGCCTGTCCCTTTTTCTCTGGTGCCTCCTCAACATACTGGACCCTCTGTCAAGATTAAATTGAAATTTGGATTCTAGAGACTCCAGGTGGTAATACCGATGAAAGATATTTTGACATGGAGAGCCACCAGGTCATTACACACACCATTGTGACTCACCTTCCTCATGAGTCCTCTAGTCATCATTAACCCACAAGCAGCTCTCGACCTCCGGGGACACCAGAATCACTCCAGGAGCATGTTGAAAGTGCAGACTTCAGAGCCTCTCACCAGGAGATACAGTTAAATGAGTCTGGGATCCGGCCCAGGAATCTCTGTTTTAACAAGTGGCCCATGTGATTCTGATGGGCCATTTTGATAAACACTGTTTACAGAAGAATACCCTATTTCAGATATTCTTTAAGTTCCATATAATGGTCAGAGAAGCAGTTGTTACACAGTATGGCCAAAATTAACCAGAGATCAGTAAAATCTATTCATCAGATGTCATGCGAGGAAATTCACCGTGCATTTGATCTGGCTTATAAAAATGGGTCCCACTTGACCATTTACAAGATCAAGGCATGAATTCCACTGCAGTTTATAGTCCGGTTATTTCGGTTAGTGAATTTCATAGGCAAGAGGATTTTTCTGGCACCATAGTCATCTGGCAAAAAGGGCCATTTGGGAGTGAACGTGACAAAATGAAATACACCAAGGCCAGATGTAAGGTCCAGTATTTAAGTCAAAACATGGCCACAGCAGCCTGAAACTGTGGGGGATGCATTTTACCCAGAGCAGCAAATGGGACAGAAACCCAAGGCTCTGTCTGATCACCAGCCAATACTGGGTCAATGGGGGGGAGCCACACCAGGGGTTCCAAACTGGCCAAGTGCAGCATGATCAGAGCGGAGTGACCACATGGACAGGGCTCCAGAAATTCCCCCCAACTTCATACATTCATCCACTCAGTAAACATGTGCCAAGCCCCATGCTACAAACGGGGTTACAAAGATGACATGTACAGCTATGTCCCTTCCTGACCAGAGGAAGTGACCACCAGGAATGCAGATACACCTCAAAGCCACATTGCCATCACCAAAACCACTATGAATGGAATGCCTGTGAGCACCAGAACTTGTTGCCAGGCAGCTCTCAAGACAAGGTGGGAACATCTGAAGCTCTGGGGGAACATCTCCACTGCAGTTGCCTTCTCCATCAGTCAGAGGAACACTAACAAATAATACAAATGTTATCAATCTCCCAATGAGGTAAGCATGGAGAGAAAGATATCTGCTTTGTTTCCTGAAATTTCAGCGAACAGCTCCTGTCTCCTAATGCCTGCGGTGCCCAGACACTTTCCATGCACCCCTTACCTCTTCTCTACTAGCAACTCACAGGGCGAGGGAACGTGCTACCCAAGTTTCAAGTGAAGACACTGAGGCTGCGGGAGTCCAAGTCTACACGAGAAGCGGGGTGCTCCCGCTCCCCCTGCCCCAGCCCTGGTTGTGCTACTCTGAGCCGCGCGGAGCCTGTGAAGCCCATCCCGTGCCCCATCCTCAGTCTCCGGGAGGCGGGCGGCGGGCGGCAGGCAGCCTGCGAGGCTCTGGGGGCGGGGGTTGGGGAAAGGGTACGGAGCAGGGGGGCGGGGGGTGGGGGGTGTCAGACCCCAGCCCGGGTCCCCTAAGGCTCCAGGACCCAACGGGTATGCCGTAGGGCCCGCGCCAGCCTCACCTGCTCCGGGGTCCCGTGGCACTCTGTGTACGAAGCGGAGCCGCCCTGCTGGTCCTCTGGCTGCCGGCTGGGCTCCCTCCTACGCTGCTGCCGCCTGCGCCCTCCCGCCCACGAGGACGCTGGGCTGCCTGGGGACCCAGGGAGCCAGCCCACACCACCCGCCTGGAGCTGTATGCCAGCAGATTAGACCTCTCTCTCTCTCTCTCTCTCTCTCTCTCTCTCTCTCTCTCTCTCTCTCTCTCCCCTCTCCCTCCCTCCCTCCCTCAGTTTCCTCATCCATGAAATGGACCTAAGAAGACCTACCTTTCACAAACTGGTTCATAAATAGGAATTGAAGACCTCCTATGGGTCTGGTTCTCCTGCTTGGCACAGAGAACTGAACAAAACTTGTGTCACCCTGGAGCTCCCAACTCTGAGGGAGAAGACAGACAAGGGACAAGTAAATGAGTGAATAAATCATTACAGAGAGTAAGATGCTGTGGGGAAATGGGTCAGCTTTAGAGGGATGGTCCAGGCACAGCAAAGCAAAGGCCCTGAGGCTAGAGGCATTTGGCCCCTGGAGACCATGGGAGGGCAGTGTGGCTGGAGAAAGTCAGCAAGAGGGCTTCCAGAGGTGTGGGCGGGACAGCCAGGGAAGGCCCCATAGATGCTGGAAGGGCCTCCAAGGTTGTTGCAAGGAGAGTTAAATGAGAAAGTACTTCTGCATTGGAGCCCAGGTGACACAGGTCTTGGCTGAAATGCAACGTCATTTGTTATTAAGGGCTGCTCCTATTTTAAATACATTAACTTATACTTTCCTCCCCAGGGAGGCTACGAGGCCCCAAGGATGGTAAAAATCACGTACGCATTTGGAGGACCTTCTGAGAGTTACAGATCTGCTTCAAAGGCACTTCCTAAATCTTGGACATGCACAACTCTCCTATGAAACCTCCGTGGCTTGAACTTACAGAAACAGAAGAGTAGTGGTTCCCAGGGGCTATGGCATGGGGAAAATGGGGTGATATTTGTCAAAGAGTACTAACTTCCAGTTATAAAATTAACAAATGCTGGGGATCTAATGTACAGCATGGTGATTATAGCTAATAATGCTGTATTATATACTTGAAAGTTGCTAAGAGAGTCAATCTTAAATGTTCTCACCAAAAATTTTTTAAAAAAAGGAAATTATATGACAGGATGGAGGTGCTAGCTAAAGCTGGGATGGTAATCATTTTGCACTACATAAATGTATCAAACAAGCATGTCTACACCTTAAACTTATATAATGTTAATTATACCTCAATAAAGTTGGGGGGAATCTTCCGTGGCTCCCCAGGAGCCACAGGACATGGCGCAGATCTCCCAGCCACTCCCTACCCACACCAAGTAACCCCAAAGGCACCATTCATGGTGCTATGGAAATGGTCCTGGAGTTGTGGGCAGTGGCCATCTTTAGAATGGTAGCTGCCATTTATGGCACGTGTGGACTCTACATACATTACCCTACTTGATCATTATCACAGCTCTGAGAGGTGGGCATTTTACTTCCTGTTATACTGTTGAAGCAAGGGACACTCAAAGATTGAACAAATTCTCCAAAGTCACCAGCTAAGAAATGCTCAGATCCAACCTGCCAAACACCCAAGCCTCTGCTCACTGGCCCCTGGGGTGGCACCTGCTCTTCCTTCTTTAGGGACCACTCTCCTCCCTGCCGTGACTGCCTGGAAGACTCCTTCATGCCCCAGGTCCATGTCCCCTGTGCTGTGACACATTCCTGCAGCCGCGTGTGCTCTCTGGCAGAGACAGGTGGTGCAGCCCGGTTGTATGTTTGCACAAGCATCCTTGTCTCCTTACTCCTCATGTCTAGGACACCATTCTTGTCTTTGCCTCCAAAGCCGAGCATGGGTTCACACACAGTGGCAGCGTCTGACAAAGGAAGGCAGAAATGCATTTAACAAGACCTAATTGTAATGATGGCTTCCTGGAATCAAAAGTAGAGAATATTTCCTGTCCAGAAACCACTCAACTATAGATACCTGTTCTCTGTGCAGGCAAGAACTGACACTGTCACCTGCCCCTCATGGGGCAGCCGTGCAGTGTCTAGGGTGCCTGCAGCCTCTGAAGCCTTGCTGAGGAGACCTATGAAGCAGGCTGCCACATGGACATGTTTGAGAACCACTGCCCGGGGCTCACAGACCTGAGCCCTAGTCCCATGGGTCAGAGCACAGCCGAGGAGCTGAGAGGGCAGTGAGTGTAGTGAACAGTTTCCATGCCAGGCAGAAGCACCTGCTCTTATTCCATCTTCACACCCACCTGGTGAGGTGTATGATCCTCCCATTTCACAGGCGAGAAAACTGAGGCTTGAAAGAGTAGAGGGACTTGTCTCAGTCACCTAACTTGCAGATGATGAAGCTGAGATTTGAATCCAAAGTCCGAGCTTCTTCTCTGGCCCCTTACAAGAGGAGGGAGCTGCTCATAGCAGCCATTCCTAGTTAAACCAACACCACAGAAGATAGCTGTCAGACCCTTTGCATCTGCTGGGGAAGGAAACAGCACCCCCTGGTGTCAGTGGAGCTGCGCAGCAAGCATAACTGCAGCATCAGAAGCTCCCCAAGAAAGCAGAGTCCACAAGCAAGAAGCTGGGAGCTGTACATCCCCACTCACTGGATCAAATAAGAAGCCAGGACCCCAGTCTGGGAGGTCCTGCCAGTTGGCCGGGCTGCATTCTGCAGTTTCTTACAGAAGGGCACAGTAGAGTTTTCCCTGCACCATAAAAGTGGGGCTTTGCCTGACCTCCTAGACACTGACCCTGCTTATAGCTTAGTGATGGAACTCACTTCCCACCCCCTTGGGAATGCTCCACGTGAATCGCCTTGGAGTCAAATGGGAGCACTAATCCCTCAAGCTTGTTTGGCCCTCAACAGCTTACAAGTTGACCTGTCAATCCACTACAAGGTCAGTGTGCTCCTTGGTCTGATGAGATAGCTGAGGGTCAGGAAATGGAGATGGGGCCCAACCACCCAGTTTCTGGCAATTCACTGTTACTTTCACTATGTGTGGGCCAGTGTGGTGAGTGGTCACAAGCTGAGCATGGGAGCCACCTTGCCAAGCCTCAGATTCTTTTCTGTAAAATGGAGCTAATACTAAAACCCATCTCCAGGGTTGTTGTGAGGAGAAATGAGGTGAGATGCGAACAGCTCCTAGCACAGTTCCTGGCAGGAAACAACACATCCTGGAGGCCTGACTGCTATTATTCGTGTCCTATGTGCTTGCCCATCTCCCTATTAATTCCAGTTAGAAAACTCTCCAGCCCCAAGCACACTCTCATCCAGATTTATCCAACGCCTCCCTAACAGGCCCCATGTGCTCAGCCATGGTGAGCTTCTAAAATCAGTCTGACTCTATTTCTCTTTTTGCCCTTCTAGGTTTGCCTCCCCCAGACTCCTTCTCCACTTAAACTCTTTATTTATTGGGAATACCATTGCCTTTCGCATATCCAGGCTTGTGTAGATGTTTCTTCCACAGCCTGGACTCATTCAGCTCATTTTCCACTTGTAAAATTCCTACTCATTCCTGGAGACCCAGCCCTCAGTGAAATGTCCCGAACCCTCCACCTGCTCATTTTAAAGGAATGCTGAGAAGTTTGTCCTTCACACTGAGAGTTCCTGGGTAGCTGTCCTGCTTTTATTCTGGAAGACCCATAGCAAAGGAAAGTCTGATCAGCTATCCAGGAAAATCCACTTCATTTCCCATTCTTATGAATGGAGAACCAGAGTCCCATGCATTTAGAACAGGGGTCGGCAAACTTTTGATACGAAAGAGCCGCCAGGGGTCAGCAAACTGTGGCTTGCCACATGCGGCTCTGGGTACATACATGTGGCTCTGAAGTAAAATTGAAAATAAAAATAAAACTATCATACTTTCATTTATAATATTACTTTAAATTTTCCTTATTTGTAAAAATATATCTATGGCTCTCGAATCATTTTTAAATTGTTGTGAGAGACAGGATTGGCTTTTCCATGTCGGCAAACTTTTGAGATGGAACATACCCAAAGAGCTGCATGTGGCTCGCGAGCTGCAGTTTGCCAACCCCTGATTTAGAAAATCAACAGCACAAAGGACATAAGTCAAGATAGATAGATAGATAGATAGATAAATAGATAGATAGATAGATAGATAAATAAATAAATAAATAAATAATTGACCTGAAAATAAACTGAAATAACTCAGGGAATAGAAAACAACTTTAAGAGATCAAAACTTTCCATTGCTCCTTAGAGAGATTATAGCAAAGTTGTTGATTCCATAAAATAAGTGCTGATTGCTAGGAAACAAGAGACCAAAAGAGCAAAAAGGACCCTTGAAAATTAAACATATGATTGCTGAAATTGAAAATCATTTTATTCGAAGGGATGGCAGGACAAGGAAAGGAAATGTCTCATAATATATAGCGAAAACACAAAAAGATGGAAAACCTAGGAGCAAAAATAAAAGACACAGATGCTGAATGAAAATTATCCATCAGCTGATTAATAAAATCTCCAGGAAGGAAGAACCCAGAAAATGAAAGGTAGCATTTCAGTCATTGACTAAACAGGAAACAGAATTCAGCCCCACAGAGTCAAATGAAGAGACATTAATAGGAAGGTAACAGAGGTTTGGGCAGGGTTAAGGGAAAATACAGGAAATGGTGAGGCACCCAGAAAATAGCAGAAGCAATTACCACCCTACAGCTAAAGGAATCAGAGGAGAAAACCATGTCATTTGAGCCTGGTGACTGTGGAAGAAGGGCCACCCTGTGAGCTGTTATAGTCTGGATGCATGTCACCATCACCATTGACTCAGCATTGAAATAGGAAGTAAAAAGTATACCAACCCTTCTTCCACTTCCACCCTCCTATGAGTTCCTGCCATTGACCACATCCAACTAGAATCCAGCCAACAGAGGATCATCCAGACTCCTGGGCACCGAGGGGCGGAGAACAATTGTGGTGAATGGATCTGTGTCAGACAGTTGCAGCACAAGGAATTCTCAATAATAAGAGTCTTTCCCAGGGAGGTAGAAAGTGCCCTCTGAGTACTGCTCCACACCTAGACAGGTCACTGTAAAATTTCTGAACACCAAGTATAAAAGGAAGATTCTAAAATGCTCCACCAGGGGAGGGAAAAGTGGCGTACAAAAAAAGATAAGATTGATCATTATCATTCTTGTCAGCAACACAGGATGATGGAAGACTCTAACGTGATGAAAACATATTTTTAGGGCTCTTGAAAATATAGTTTGAACTTAAAACTCTATTCTCAACCATAATATCATCTAGTGTAAGTGCAGAATAATGATATTTCCAGATTTGCAAGAACCTTTTTCATGAACTCTCTCTGAGGAAATCAATTAATTTAAAAAATACTCCAGCATAACTGATATTGAAAGCAAGAAAGGAGATATGAGATGAAAGAAGTAGTGAACCAAACCAAGAGCCTGGAATTTTCTCTCCCTACTCCCCAAAATAAACTAGTATTACTGCATCCTGGGGTTAATTTTAGAGATCTATGACATCATCAAAGACTTAAAAGCTACAGGGATGGGATGCCTATCAGATTCCCACTTGACTCATCACTTTAGCCTGAGCAGAAAGTTGCTGAATCTTAGAGAATGACTGTGGGTTATTATTAAAGTAATCAGGTGTTGATTGTCATACACACACACACACACACACACACACACACATATCTCTTTGCTCTGTCCACTGAGAAGGCACAGGAGCAGTGACACCCCAATAGAAATGAGCATTTCTAGCACATATATTTGGCTTCTAAATGCCATTCTCCATTAAAAGACACCAAGGATCAGAGAAAATACAAGATAAGCTCAAAAGATCTCTGGGGGCTAAAATGTAATAAAGTGCTCTAAGAATGATAAGACATGTTAAAAAGAGCCAGCATCCAGCTTGAGGGGGCCCTCACTGGCCAAATCTGGGACAATATGAGCATTAAAATAAATAATGAAAGTAATATATAGATAATAACCCATTGAATAAAATACAAACCTATGAGCCTATTCAACTATAAATGAATGAATGAAGTGAAAGTTTGAAGAATGAGATATTTGCATGGCTTCAATGTACCTCACCACAAAATATGTATAAATACAAAGAAAAAAGGAGTTTCTTTATATTAATAGTAGAGAAGTCTAGAAGATGCCACTTTAATCAAATGATCAACGAGACCACCAAGACAAACACTACAAACTGAAATCATATACCCATGATAGGATGCAAGAGAACACAGCATTGCCAAGGGGGCATCAAAATGAATCCAATCCTGAGGAAATATCAGACTAGCAAAGTGAGGGATATGCTACAAAACATGTCAAAGTCATGAAAATCAAGTAAAGGCAGAAGAACTGTTCTAGAATGAAGGAGACCAGAGACATGGAGACATGAGAGTTAAGTCTAAGTATCTTGGAACAATTTCTGACACTTGAATGGAGCCTGGAGATGAGAGGGTAATTATATGACAATGCCTGTCACCTGAATCACAATGGTTGTGTTTTGGGTAAGTGGAGAATGTCCTTTTCTGTAAGAAATATGAAATAAAACTAGTCTTCAGAGAAATGGGCAGTTTGTTGGCAGCTAACTCTGAAATGGTTCATAAAAGAAAATGTTCTTTATCCTCACTTGTAATTTTTCTATAAGTTTAAAATTGTTTAAATTATGTTTTTAAAAGAAAAATTTTCTCACCTTCATGGAACAAAATAGAAATAAAAGTTGAAAGTAGTAACCTCTAAAGATAGAATTGGGAGAAGGGGGAAAGTTTACATCAGTTATCTGAGCAATAAGAGTAAGCCACATGTTTGTTTCCTTATCTCTACTAAAGAAGAATTAATAATTCCAATTTTACAAAGAAAATAATAAATAAAAGAAATGAAATGACATCCCACAGCAGGAAGTCATGAAGCTTGGTAACCACCATTCCAGCCTCCATGTCATCACCTATAAAATGAAGCCAAGACTGGTTCAAGCTCATGACCAGCTGGTGAGGATGCAAAGGAATAGTGGATAAGGATCCAATTTCAGCCTTTTTCAAAGCCCGGTGGAAGGGAGATGTGCTGGAAGGGCCCCAGGACTTTGGGTCAGGCAGCAGGTGAGGGTCTGGTCTTCCAGGAGGCCCTCTCAGTGACTACTAAAGAGGGCACACCTTTTGTGGGAAGTACCTCCCCAGGCCCTGAGGAAGCAATGTCCTTTCTTTGTTTTTGCTCCCTGCTGAGGCCATAAAGAGGCTAGGCTATAAAACAACCTTCTCTGGCCCCAGAGGGGGAAAAAAATAAGGGATGTCAGCTGACAGCCTATACATTTCTGTGCGTCCCACCCCAAACAGCTGGCCCTGCCCTGGATCCCTGTTCCAGGTGGCCCCTCTCCAGGGTAAAGCTAGACACCTCAGTGCCTTTTTCCCTACCCCTCCTTACTCATGCCTCCCTCCTTCTCTACTCCATTTCAAGGAAGGGCAATGCAGAACATGCCCACCAGCCAGAGAGAAAGGAGGAAGCGTGCACTGTTGCCACCTGCCACTAACGCCCATCCCCACAGTCCAATCCAGGATCTTGAAGGTGACCAGCTCAGAATAGCATTTTTCTTCCTTAATAGAGAGTAAGAGGAAGACAAGGACAAACTCTATAGTCACTATCTTCTGTTAGCCCAGTAGACTTACCAGCCCACAACAGGTCAGCTGCCACTCTTTGTATCCACTCCCTCAGTACCTGTCCCTGCCTTCTGGGACCTTCTGGAGTTCATTTGAAGAGTTCAGAGTCATTCAACAAATATTTTAAAGTGTCTGCATGTGCTGGACACAAAGTTGAGTTCCACAAGGCAGGTTATAAAACGGCTTTGATCCAGACACTCCCAAAATGACTGCAGATGGGATATTAAGTAAAATATTCACCAGATTACCATACGCTTTGGATGAGGAATGCACCCGATTCTATTGTCCATCCCAGATTGTGTTTAGCTGTGCTGTCTTGCCAAGTTTACCTGATAAAATAATGTAAGCTATTGCTAAATAACAAACAACCACAAATCTCAGTGATATGCAAACATAACTGCAGGTCAGCTGGGACTAGCTGACTTAAG
Organism: Hipposideros armiger; assembly: GCF_001890085.2. Classification (NCBI taxonomy): domain Eukaryota; kingdom Metazoa; phylum Chordata; class Mammalia; order Chiroptera; family Hipposideridae; genus Hipposideros; species Hipposideros armiger. The sequence continues at coordinate 836,478 of NW_017731669.1, read as the reverse complement.
CTGGGCTCAGTGCGCAGCTCTGCTTTGAGCTGTGGGTCCAACTGGACTTGGCTCCTCACTGAGGTTTGACTCCTCTTCCTATGTTCATTCTGGGACCCAGGCTGAAGGGGAATTTTAAAAGAAGCTTTACTCATGGAGGTGGCAGAAGTGTAAGAGGATAGCCCAGCCATGCAAGCTCATTTCCAGCCCTACTTGAGTCACATCTGCCAACATCCACTGACCAAAGCAAGCTGTACAGCAGAGCACAAAGTTAAGGGGCAAGGAAGTGCACCCCACCCACTCTGAGGCCAAAACAGATCACAGAACCACACCCAACATTAATAGAACCAGGAACTAGATACTCTTCTGATGAAGCAGGATGGGGTGGGGAGAGTAAAATATGTTTGAACAATAATCTAATCTATCACAGACAATAATACAATTCCAGAAATGCTAAAGGAACCAATATTTGCTTCTATTCCATGAAATTTCCCCCATTCTCCATCATCAAGTCGAATTCCCTTTTTCCCATGATCATTTTAAATCTTCTCCCAAAAAAGAAACCCAATTCCACTTCCTCATGGAAAAAGTAAGGTCAAAAGCTCCCTTTCCCCGGAGTAGTTTCACTCCAGTGTCTGGGTCAATCACTGTTTCCTTGGTGTCTCTATTCAACTGTGATTCTTTTTTTCACAATTGTTTGGTGAGTCTTGTTGAAAGGCCTATCTTAGATTTCAGTTCTCTCAGAGACAGCGATGAGCATTACTTTTGTTACCCACAAGGTAACAGTGAGGCAGTGAGGGCTGAGAAAGTGCAGGGAGCACTGCTGAGCTGGGTGTGCCAATAGTCTCATGCACACGAATTCACAAATTGCAGCTGAATAAAAGCCAAATTAAAGAAAGACTGAATTTTGAGAATGAGCCAGGCTAAGGAGTGAAATTGGCATGTGTGAAACCTGTTTGTTTCAGGGGAGGTCCAGACCTGCGTCATCCAGCTCTTTTGATCATGGTTTCCTTCGGCCTTCTGTGGTTCAAGTTTTTCCTCCTTGAGGAATTTAGCCAGAAATAAAAATTCAGTTGTAGCTATATACGATGTCAGAGGGGTAATAGATTGGGGGGTAATCACTTTGTGAGGGGTGTAAATGTCCAACTATTTCATTGCTTTGTACACCTGAAACTAATGAAAGAAAGGAAGGAAGGAAGGAAGGAAGGAAGGAAGGAAGGAAGGAAGGAAGGAAGGAAGGAAAGAAGGAAGAAAGAAAGAAAGAAAACGGGAACTTTTACAGATTAAAGGAGACAAAGAGATATGATATCACAATACTATATGTGATCAATCTTTTATTGGAAGAAAAACACTACAAAAAGACATTATATGTTGTAAAGATTTTGTAGGGTGTCAGATGGGCACTTGTCTTGTTAGGGAGACCACTTCATGGGCGATGTAGATTCCTGACCACTGCAGTGTACACCTGAAGCTGAAGCTGACTAATAATGAAGGTCAACTATAATTTAATACATATGTATATCGTCAGAAGATGTGGTATACAGCATAAGGAATAGAGTCAGTGGAACTGTAACAGCTATATACAATATCAGAGGGGTAGTAGATTGGGGATGGGGGTTATCACTTTGTGAGGGGTATAAATATCTAACTATTGCATTTTTTGCATACCTGAAACTAGTAAAAAAAAAGACTTTATAAATTGACAAAATTGAAATACAGGCAGTAAATTAGATTTAAGTTCTGTATTAATAACCTATTTACTGAAGCCGGTAATATTGTCAGCATAAAAAAGGCTATTTCTTTCCTTAGAAACACACACTAAAATACTTTAGAGGTGTGAGGTCACGACATATGTAACTTTTTATCAAGTACATGTCTGTTTAAAAATATGTATGGCATTACATCTAGAGAGACAGCAAATGGAGGAAAAAAGCTTTAAATTAGGTGAATCCAAATAAACGGTGTAGGTGTAATTCTTTCCTATTGCAAAAAAAAACAAAATTAATCCAGGGCTGGCCAAGTGGCGCAGTGGTTGGGAGCTGGCTTGGGGTGCCGGAGGGCCCCGGTTCGGATCCCACATGTGAGGGCCAGTGATGCTGCCCTCTGCAGCTGAGATGCTGAACAGTGGCTCGGCATGGAGCTGGGCTGCCAGGGTCGCCGGGGTCGGCATGGGCTGCGGCCACTGCTGCGGTGGGTTGCCGTGGGCTGCCGTGTGCAGCCAGCAGCTGCTGTGAGCGGCTGTCCAGAGGCGGCGACTGATCTGCCTCGCCCGGGAGGAGCGCAATGATGGTGCCAACTTGGGCCAGTAGGGTGACGTCCTCCACCGCTGAACTGAGGAGCAGGGGGGGCGGCGGCTTGTCTGTTCCCCTTCCCCCAGTTCTCCAGTGCTGTTCCCATCCCCCAATTTCCCAATTAAAAAAAAAAATCCAGTTGTGAAAAGGCTTGGCTACTTTTATTATCATTATTTATTATCTATAGTTAAGCATACATTGCCCCAATTTGGATAGCCTTGTTAATAATATAAAACAAAATATCCAATTTTTTTAAATGGCAAAACCTTATAATCAATCTGAATTAAAATTTTATAGTAGTATCATGTTATTAGTGACAAAAATGTCCATTAGTAAATAATAAATGTTTTGTTGATTGTATTATTCTTCCATCTGGGGATTTTTGGTTTTTTAATTTCGCACGAGTTGAAACCTCATTGCCACCTGTAGCATTTCCAGTAGAGACACCGCAGCACCAGGCAGGGAGGGACAGTGTTGTCCACCTGGCTAGGCCCAGCCAAAGAGCCAGTGCCCTGAAACTGCTGCTCCCTTTTGCCGAGCACCTGGGTATGTTGGGGACAACAGCCTTGTCGGTCCTGCCACAAGGATCTGCCACTGAAGGTGTCCTGGGGCAAGAGGTGAGAACACTGGTGCTTCACTGGGGCCTGCGATCCTGTCCAGCTCAGACATTGGTTTGATTTCTCTAGCACAAAATTATAAAAACTCAGATTTCTGGTTTCTCCTGAAAGAACTTTCTGGCTACATGCTAGACCCTGTTTCCACATGGCTCCAATGGCTGAGCTGAGGACCTGCTGCCCTCAGGCAGCATGAGACTCAGACCCTAAATGACCCACTTCTCCCAGCAGCTCCTGCTGCATAAGAACGGGCTGCTGTGGCCCCAGTCTTTTGAATATGGGCCCCTAACTGGGACCTAACACAGCAAACCAACAAATTTCCTGGGTTGTCTGTCCCAAAAGGAGATGCCAAAGCTGTAACAGAGGCTTCTAACGTGGCACAGGAGCACAATGAAAGAGAGGGAGCTCAGGCCCAAGGTCCTGGGGCCTCCACAGACCTGGCCACCCACCCCTGATTCTTTGGGTCACCTTTGCATCGGTCATAGTGCAATCCAGTGGCAGTGATATTGAGTGTCACCCTAAACCTTCCCACTATGCCCCATCCACAGCCATTCAGCCATGGGGCCATCCTGATTTTGGCTGTGGGCTTGTTTCTCACATTGAACTCTGTCCCAGCTCTGACTCTCAAGTTCTGAGAAAGACTGGCCCCCAAATCCTGGTGCTGGCCAAGGACCCAGCTTCTAGCTCTCTCAGTGGAGGCCACCCACACCCAACACTACCCAGGGGACATCTGACACAGCCAGTGGCTCAGCTACCTCCTTTGTGCCACAGAATGGCCATCAAACAAGAACCTACCTGTGAGCCCCACCCAACCCCTTGTCCCCCGATCTGTGGGCAAGGCAAGGCTTAAGGCTCTGCCCACCAGGAGGAACAACACCAGCTAAAGGGATGATGGGCTGAGGCCTATGTGATGCTGACACTCCCCCAGGTCACCCCAAGACCCAGCCACCTGATTCTCCTCTGTTGGGATCTGTAGGGCCCCAGAGGGTGCTGACTGCACTTCTGACATATGTGTCCCCATGGATCCTGGAATGAGTTGAATTCCAGTGCCATCAAAAAAGGCTTTTGTGTTGGGCCCCAGGGAGCCAAGCTAGACTGCCCACCTCAGGGTCTTCACAAGAGGGAGGACAATCAGGCCCTGGGGGTGCCACATACAATTTCTTGCTTTTCACAGCAACCCCATGAGAGAGGATATGATGGGAAAACTGAGACTTGGAGGGATGATGTGACTGAAGAGTGACAAGAATGTGGACAAGAACCACATCTGGCAAGCTTCAGGACCTGAGATCTCTCAGTCAGCCTGTCTGGCTCACAAAGGCTTTATTCCTGATGAAGTAAGGAATACAGGTGCCTAAGGATCTGTAGGCAAGTTAGAGGCTTCTTTTCACAGGCCCTGCGTATGTCCTCCTCACACACACACACACACAGCAGCAGAGTGTGGTGGAAGCAGGGCTCTAACCTCAGATGTTCCACTTCACTGCTCTGAGCCTTGGCTTCTTCATCTGTAAAATGGGGCAATAACGTCTGCTTCCCAGGGGTGTTGTGAAAGCTAATGAGCTAATGTGCATGAAAGCCCGGGCAAGTGAGAAGGGCTGTTCAGGGTGGAAAATTTCTGATCTATAGCAGAAGTTGCCTAGGTAAGGTTGAGGAAGAGTCTCTGGTCAGTTGGGAGCAGGTGAGGCTGTGATCAGCAAGCAGAAATGCTGCCCTGAGCACAAGAAGGCCAACCCTGGGATACCTCGGGACATTGTACAAAGGCCCAGGCCACTGCTAACGTGAGGCATGCAAGGAATGAAGTGAGTGTGGAACATGCCTGGGTCTGGGTTTGAGTCAGAACACAAAAGAAGCCTGTGTGGCCTCCCTCTCACCACCACCCTGTTCCCTACAACACAGTGAATGTCTTTACCTTCCACTCAGTTCCCCAAATCAGAACCCTCGTTGACTCCTCACTTCCCACCCCAAGGCTTGTGAATTCTATGCCTCACCCGTCCACACTGCACCATGGTTCTACAGGTCCCCTCTCTCTCTCTGCCCCACCCTCCCAGCTGGTCCCTTGCTCATGGGCTCCCCTTCCATCATTCTCTATTCTACCACCAGAGGTGTGTTAACAACCAAACTTCACCAAGTCCATGCCCCTCTTGCAATGTGACTTTGCCTCTCACCTTGTCTAGGGGTAGAATCTATTCCCACCCTGTGAATACGACTCACTTGTAACTTATAAAATGTGATGTGATATCATCTCTAAGTCTAAGCCTTAAGGTGCCTTGTGGCTTGCACATCTTGAGATCCTGTTGCCATGTAAAGAAATTCAGGCTAGAGTACTGAATGATAAGAGGTTTCGTGGAAAGGGAGATTCCAGCCTCAACTTCAGACATGCGAGTGAGGCTATTTTAGACCCTCTAATTTCAGGCCACCCACCAGATAACTGCAGCCATGTGAGAGAGCCTGGGAGAGGTCAGCAGAACCCCCACCCAACCAACCCTTAGAATTCAAAAATAATAAATCATTGTATGCCAATAAATTAATTAACTTAGGTGAAATGAGCAAATCCCTAGAAAGACACAAAAACTGAAAGTGACTCAAGAAGAAATAGAAAATAAAAATAGAAATAGAAGATTCCTATAGCAAGAGGTTCAACTAGTAATAAAAAATTTTTAATTAAAAAATAAATTTAAAAACAACCCACAAAGAAAGGCCAAACCTGGATGACTTAAATGGTGAATTTTGCCAAACATTTAAAGACTAATTCTTACCAATTCTTTACAAATATTAAAAGAGAATGGAATACTTTCTAACTCATTCTGAGGCCAGTATTACCCTGATACTGAAACCAGACAATAGCATCACAGGAAAATAAAACTACAGACCAATATCTTTTATGAATATAAATGCAGTTATACTCAACAAAATACTAAAATATCAAATTCAGCAATATATGAAAAGGATTATACACCATGGTCAAGTGGGACTTATCCCAGGAATGCAAGGTCAGTTTAACATCTCAAAATTAATCAATGCAACCCACCATGTTAATAGAATAAAAGACAAAACCCACATAATTGTTTCAATATACAGAAAAATAACATGACAAAATCCAAAACTCATTCATGATAAAGACACTCAACAAATAGGAATAGAAGGAAACTTGATAAAAGGCATCTTAAAAAAAAAAAACCCACAGGTAACATTGTATTTAATGATGATTAAAAAAAAAACAAGGTTGTCCACTTTCACCACTTTTATTCAACATTGTACTGAAGGTTCCAATCAGGGTAATTAGATAAATGGTAGGCGGGAGACATCCAGACTGGAAAGAAAGAAGTAAAACTATCTCTATTTGCAGATGACATGATCTTGTACATAGAAAATCCTAAGGAATCCACACACACACACACAAAAAAAAAAATAGAACAAATGAATGAGCTCAGCAAGATTTCAGTATATAAGATCAGTATACAAAAAATAAACTCTACTGTACACTAGCAATGAATGATCCAAAAATTAAATTAGGAAAAAATTCAATTTACAGTATCAAAAAGAATAAAATACTTATGAATAGAGATAACAAAATAAATGCAAAACTTATGCTCTGAGAAATACAAAACGTTCTTGAAAGAAATTATAAAAGATATAAATAAATGAAAATATATATCATTGTTCTTGTATCAGAAAACTTAATACTGTTAAGATGACAAAACTCCCAAATTGATCTATAGATTCAAAGCAACCCCTATCAATTCCAAAGAACTTCTTTACATAAATCGACAAGCTGATTCCCAAATTTATATGGAAAGTCAAGGGAACCAGAATAGCCAAAACAATCTTGAGAAAGAAGAACAAGGTTGGAGGACTCACACTTCCCAATTCCAAAACTTACTACAAAGGTAATCAAAAGAGTGTGTATGGAGTAGAATTGAGAATCCAGAAATAAATCCATACATCTATAGCTGATTGATTTTCAACAAGGAAGCCAAGAACATTCAATGGCAAAACAATAATCTCTTCAACAAATGGTGCTGGCACAGCTGTATTCCATCTGCAAAAGAGTGAATTTAGACCCATACTTCACACCACATATAAAATTAACTAAAAATGTATCAACAACCTAAATATAAGCTAAAACCACAAAACTCTTAAAAGAAAAATAGGGATAAATCTTCATGACTTGAATTTAACAATAGATTGTTAGACACTACAACAAAAACATTAGCAACAAAAGAAAAAGTAAGTAGATTGGACTTCATAAAAATAAAAAGCTTTTGTGTGTGGGGAGCAGGCTGTGAGCTGACAGGGTCCTCACAGCCTGTGGAACAGTTCAGGGAACGTTCCACCCCCACTGATCCAAGAAAAGAAAAGAATAGCTGAAGCCACAGGAGCTTCTGCAAAGTGCATAACAAAATGCAACCTGCTTGTGCACTTAGAGAAGTGCATAACAGGATGTAACTTACTATGTCTAACCCGATAAACAGACCCCCTGCAGCTGTTTACTGCTCTCTGCAGCTGCTTGCTACTATATAAGCTTTCTGCAAAAAATAAACGTGGTCATTGCTCTGCCATCAGCGGTCAGTGGACCTCCCGATCCCAGCTTTTGTCTCTATGTCTGTCTTTTCTAATCTCCCACCCAGTCCACTTGGGTAGCTTTGGTTGACGAGTGGGTCTCATCATTTGTGCATCAAAGAACATTATAAAGAAAATTAAAAAGACAGCCTACATATAGGAAAAAATATTTACAAATCACATATCTGATAAGGGTTTAATATTCAAAAATATATTTAAAAACTCTTATAACTCAACAACAAAAGGACAACCCAATTAAGAAAGGACTTGATGACACATTTCTCAAAAAAAAAAAAATTCAAATGCCAACAGGCACATGAAAAGTTGCCCAATATCCTTAGTCATTAGGGAAATGCAAATCAAAGCCACAATGAGGCACCACTTCACTAGGACAGACATAATCAAAAAACTGAAAATAACAAATGTTGACAAGGATATGGGAAAAACAGAACCCTCATACATTGCTCGTAGAATGTGAAATGATGTTCCTGCTGTAGAAAGCAGTTTGATGGTTTCTCAAAAAGTTAAATATAGACTTTATCATATAATCCCTCAGTTCATACCCAAAAGAGCTGAAAACAAGGACTGTTCAAGTAGATGTCCATGCACATTCATAGCAGCACTGTACACAACAGCCAAAATATAGAAACAGCCCAAAAGTCCATAAAGATGAAGGGATAAACAAACTGTGGTATACTATGGAACCATATTCAGACATAAAAAGGAATAAAGTATTGTGACTTCTTTAAATTACCATTTGTTAAATAAAGGCCTTGGGGTAAAGGATAGTGAGCTGCAGTTCAACAAGAAACCACAAGGGAAATTTAAATAGAGAGGTTCGTTTCTCACAGGTCCTGCAGGAAAGTACATGGCATATCTCAAGGGGCCACATGGGGAGGTAAAGACAGGGTGCAGGCAGAGCACATGAGGCATATGCCTTTATTGGGGTCTGTGGCTGAAGTGCTTTGGGGTTCCCAGTCTAAGGATGGATTGGTCAATTCAAACCAAAAAAAACAGGGTTTGGTAAGCTCCACAGTAGTCTTACCTATGTGGTGCCCAAGGGGAAGGCCCTGGGAGACAGGGGAGACTGTTGCTCACAAGGGCAGCTGGGGAAGTCGTATCAGGGACTCCCATTTGCTTGAGACTCTGGCTATTATCTAGAGCTTGTGCTCCTGGAAGGGGCTAGTTTCAGTTTAAGACCCCTGCAAGCCACTTGGCCACACAAAATGGATGCCAAGGCAGCAGTATTATGGAGTAGTTTAGCTACATTCTCAACATACATGCTATGTGCAGATGCGCCTCTGGATCTTGCTACCAATTTACGGTAAACACAGAGGACAGAGGGACATGTTGAAGAACATCACGAGAATGCAATCAGCAAAATGTAGATTGTGAGAAACTCTACAGGTCAAATGAGCATGCAAATTATTAGTAAAAAAAAAAAGATGTAGGGGGACTCTATATATTCACAAGCATTTAAAAATGTATATCATATTTTTATAAAATGGGTAAGACAACTATAGTGTATATGAGTGCACTCAGGTAATAAATTATAGAGCAAAGCAAGAAAGTGATTTTTATAAATCATGACAGTGGTTACTTTGAGGGGGGAAGAGGAGGATGAGATTGAGATGGGGCACAGGAAGGTGCTTTGAGCAAAGTTCTATTTCTTAGTCTGAATGGTGGTTACAGTGTTCCCCTTATAAAAATTTATTAAGCTGTACATTCTATTATATGGCTTCCTATAGCTTTGTTTTATTTGCAAACAATGCCCTAGCCCGTGATTCTGCTTCGGGGGTGTGAGGCAGGGCCCAGGTATAGTTTTTTTTTAATCAAAATATAGTTAACATAAAATATTATATTAGTTTCAGGTGTAAACATAGTGACTCGACATTTATATGCCTTGGGGTGTGTTCACCATGATAAGCCTAGTAACCATCTGTCACCACACAAATTCGTTATTATATTATTGGCACTATATTCCCTGTGCTGTACATTACATCTCTATGACATTTATTTTAAAACTGGAAATTTATAATTCTTATTCTCTTTCACTTTTTTCACCCATCTCTCCACCCCCCTTTCTGATAACCATCAGTTTCTCTTTCTGTTTTGTTTTGTTTATTCATTTGTTGTTGTTTTTAGATTCCACATATAAGTGAATCATACATATTTGTCTTTCTCTGTCTGACACATTTCACTTAGCATAATACCCTCTAGCTCCACCCATGTTCTTGAAAATGACAAGATTTCATTCTTTTTTATTACTGAGTAATATATATCACATCTTTATCCTAAGAAAAAAAAAACATAGGCAGTAAACTCTTTGACAGCAGCCTTAGCTCTATTTTTTTTTGGATATGTCTCTCCAGGCAATGGCAACAAAAGTAAAAATAAGCAACTGAGACTACATGAAAATAAAAATCTTTTGCTCAGCAAAGAAAACCATCAACAAAAACACAAATTACTGAATGGGAAAAGATATTTGCAACTGATATATTCAATAAGGGGTTAATATCCAAACTATATAAAGAACTCATACAACTCAACATCAAAAAAAAAAAAAGGTATGTTTTTAGAATTCCCCAGCTAATTGTAATGTGCAGGCAGAGTTGAGAATAATGAACAAGAGCACCCCTAGATCAATCTTTTACTTATTTATTTCTAATTACAGTTGACATTCAATATTGTTTCATGTTAGTTTCAGGTGTACAATATAGTAGTTAGACATTTATATAATTTGCAAAGTGATCCCCAATTAGTTTAGCACCCACCTGGCACTATACATAGTTATTAAATGTTATTGACTATGTCCTATGCTGTACTTTACATCCCTGTGACTATTTTGTAACTACCAATTTGTATTTCTCAATCCCTTCACCTTTTTCATCAGGCCCCCAAACCCCCTTTGCATCTGGAAATCATTAGTTTGTTCTCTGTATCTATGAGTCTGTTTCTGTTTTGTTTGTTCATTCACTCTGTTCTTTAGTGTCCACATATAAGTGAGGTCATATGATATTTGTCGTTCTCTATCTGACTTATTTCACTTAGCATAATACCTTCTAGGTCCATCCCTGTTGTCACAAATGGTAAGATTTCATTTGTTTTATGGCTGAGTAATATTCCATTTTATATATGTACTGATTCTTCTTCATTTACTCATCTATTGATGGACACTTAGGGTGGCTCCATATCTTGGTTATGGTAAATAACATTGCAATGAACATAGGAGTGCATATATCTTTTTGAATTAATGTTCGGGACTTTTTTAGATACATACCCAGAAGTAGAACTGGTGAGTCATAATGTAGTTCTATTTTTAATTTTTTGAAGAACCTCCATACTGTTTCCCATAGTGGCTGCAACGATTTGCAATCTCACCAACAGGTCAGGAAGGTTCCGTTTTCTCCATATGTTCTCTAGCACTTGCTGTTTGTAGATTTATTGATGATAGCCATCCTGACAGGTGTGAGGTGATATCTTATTTTGCTTTTAATTTGCATTTCTCTGATGATTAGTGACATCGAGCATCTTTTCATATGCCTGTTGGCCATCTGTATGTCCTCTTTGGACAAATGTCTATTCAGTCCTATGCCCATGTTTTAATTGGATTGTTTGGGGTTTGTTTGTTTGTTTGTTTGTTTGTTTGTTTGTTGTTTGTTGTTTTGGTGTGGTTCTGGTGTTCACTTGTATAAGTTTTTTATGAATTTTTGATATTAACCCCTTATTGGATGTACCATTGGCAAATATCTTGTTCCATTCAGTAAACTGTCTTTTCGTTTTGTTGATGGTTTCTTTTGCTGTGCAAAAGCTTTTCAGTTTAATGTAGTCTCATTTGTTTATTTTTTCTTTTGTTTTCCTTGCCTGAGAAGATATATCAGAAAAAAATATTACTAAGAGCAGTGTCAGAGAGTTTTCTGCCTATGTTTTCTTCTAGGAGTTTTATGGTTTCAGGTCTTATATTTAAGTCTTTAATCCATTTTAAGTTTATTCTTGTATATGGTCTAAGAAGATGGTCTAGTTTTATTTCTTTGCACATATCTGTTCAGTTTTCTCATCACCATTTATTGAATAGACTGTTTTTTATCCCACTGTACATTCTCACCTCTTTTGTCATAGATTAATTGACTACATAGGCATGGATTCATTTCTGAGCTCTCTATTCTGTTCCATTGATCTATGTCTGTTTTTATGCAGTCCCATGCTGTTTTGATTGCTATAGCCTGTAGTATAGTTTTATATCAGGTAGCATGATGCCTCCAACTTTGTTCTTTCTCAAGATTGTTATAGCCATTCAATGTCTTCTGTGGTCCCATATAAATTTTAAGATTATTTGTTTTAGTTCTGTGAAAACTGCCATTGGTATTTTCATAAGGACTGCATTATGGATTGCTTTGAGTAGTATGGCCATTTTAACAATGTTAAGTCTTCCTATCCGTGAGCACAGTGTATGCTTCCGTTTATTTGTACCTTCTTCAATGTCTTATAATTTTCTGAGTACAGGTCTTTTGCTTCCTTGGTTAAATCTATTCCTAGGTATTTTACATTTTTTGATGCAATGGGATAAATGGGATTGTTTTCTTAATTTCTCTTTCTGATAGTTTGTTATTGGTGTATAAAAATGCAACTAATTTCTGAGTATTAATTTTGTATCCTACTACTTTACTGAATTTATTTATCAGTTCTAATAGTTTTTGGTGAAATCTTTAGGGTTCTCTGTATATAGTATCATGTCATCTGCAAATAATGACAGTTTTATTTCTTCCTTTCCAATCTGGATGCCTTTTATTTATTTTTCTTGTCTGATTGCTATGGCTAAGATTTCAAATATTATGTTGAATAAAAGTGGTGAAAGTGGGCATCCTTGTCTTGCTCTTGATCTTAAGGAAAACACTTAACTTTTCTCTGTTGAGTATGATGTTAGCTGTGTGTTTGTCATAGACTACTTATTATTTTGAGGTGTGTTCCCTCTATTCCCACTTTCCTGAGAGTTTTTATCACAAATGGATGTTGGATTTTGTCAAACATTTTGTCTGCATTTATTGATGTGATTGTATAATTTTTATACTTCATTTTGTTTATGTGGTGTATCAGATTAATTGATTTGCGGATATTGAACCAACCTTGCATCCCAGGAATAAATCTCATTTGATCATGGTGTATGATCTTTTTAATGTATTGCCGAATTTGGTTGGCTAATATTTTGTTGAGGATATTTGCATTCATGTTCATCAAAAATATCAGCCTATAATAGTCTTTTTTTTTGTAATATTTTTGTCTGGTTTTAGAATCAGGGTAATTGTGGCCTCATATAAAGAGCGTGGGAGCCTTCCTCCTCTTCAATTTTTTGGGATAATTTGAGAAGTATATGTATTAATTCTCCTTTGAATGCTTGGTAAAATTCATCTGTGAAGCTACCTGGTCCAGGACTGTTGTTTGTTGGGAGTTTTTTGTGTGTGTTTTTTTAAATTACTGGTTCAAATTCGTTAGTAGTAATCGGTCTATTCAGATTTTCTGTTTCTTTTTTATTCAGTCTTGGAGATCGTATGTTTCTATGAAATTATCCATTTCTTCCATTGTCCAATTTGTTGATATATAAATGTTTATAACTGTATTTCTGTGATGTCAATTGTCACTTCTCTTTCATTTCTTATTTTATTTATTTGGGCCTTCTCTCTTTTTTTTCTTGATCAGTCTGGTTAAAGGTTTATTAATTTTATTTATCTTTTCATAGGACTTCCTCTTGGTTTCATTGATCTTTGTATTTTTTTAGACTCTAATTCATTTCTTTCCACTCCAATTTTTATTATTTCCTTTCTTCTACTCACTTTCGTCTTTGTTTACTGTTCTTTTGCTAGTTTCTTTACGTGTTTAATGTTAGATTTTTTTAGTTGAGATTTATCTAGTTTCTTCAGATAGGCCTGTATTGCTATGAATTTCCCACTTACAACTGCTTTCGCTGTGTCTTATTGATTCGGAATTGTTGTGTTTTTATTTTCATTTGCCACAAGGTATCTTTTGATTTCTTCTTTGATCTCATTGTTAACCCATTCATTGTTTAGTAACATGTTATTTAGCCTCCATGTGTTTTTTAGTTTTTCTCTTGTAATTGATTTCTAGTTTCAAAGCATTGTAGTTGGAGAAGACGTTTGATGTGGTTTCAGTCTTCTTAAACTTATTGAGACTTGTTTTGTGGCCAAACATGTGGTCTATCTTGGCAAATGTTCTATGTGCACTTGAAAAGAATGTATATTCTGCTGCTTTGAAGTAAAATGCTCTACAAATACCAATTAAATCAATCTGGTATAATGTTTCATTTAAGGCCACCATTTCCTCATTGATTTTCTGTTTGGAAGATCTATTCATTGATGTTAATGGGGTATTAAACTTCCCTAGTATGACTGTATTACTGTCTATCTCTCTCTTTATGTCTGTCAATATTTGCTTTATATATTTAATTGCTCCTATATTGGGTGCATAAATGTTTATAAGGGTTATATCCTCTTGGATTATTCCCTTTATCATTGTGAAATGTCCTTCATTGTCTCTTATTACAGCCTTTGTTTTAAAGTCTATTTTGTCTGATATAAGTACTGCTATCCCAGCTTTTTGTTTTCATTTGCATGACATCTCTTTTTCTATCCCTTTGCTGTCAATCTGGGTGTATCTTTTGATCTTAAGTGGGTTACTTGTAGACAATATACATAAAGCCCTGTTTTCTTATCCATTCAGCTACCTTATGCCTTTTGATGGGAGCATTTAATCCATTTACATTTAAAGTGAATATTGATAAATATGTACTTATTGCCATTTTATTATTCATATTCATGTTTTTTTTCCCTTCTTCTTGAAGAAGTCCCTTTAACATTTCTTGTAACACTGGTTCTGTGGCGATGAACTCCTTTAGCTTTTTCTTGTCTGGGAAGCTCTTTCTCTCTCCTTCAATTTTAAATGATAGCCTTGCTGGGTAGAGTAATCTTGGTTGTAGGTGCTTGCTTTTCATCATTTTAAATATTTTGTGCCAGTTCTTTCTGACCTGCAAAGTTTCTGTTGAGAAGTTAGCTGACTATCTTATAGGGAACTTTCTTGTAGGTAACTAATTGCTATCTCTTACTGCTTTTAAGATTCTATCTTTGTCTGTAACCTTGGGCATTTTAATTAAGATGTGTCTTGATATGGGCCTGTTGGGGCTCATCTTGTTTGGGACTCTCTGTACTTCCTGGATTTGTATGTCTATATCTTTCACTAGGTCAGGGAAATTTTCAGTCATTATTTCTTCAACTAGATTCTCAATTGCTCACTCTCTTCTTTTTCTGGTACCCTTATGATGTGAATGTTTTTATGCTTGATGTTGTCCCAGGAGTCCATTAAACTACCTTTATTTTTTTATTCTTTTTCTTTTTTGCTGTTTCAATTGGGTGTTTTATGCTACCTTGTCTTTCAAATCACTGATTTCATCCTCTGCTTCATGTAACCTGCTATTGATTCCTTCTAGTGTATTCTTTATTTCAGTTATTATATTCTTCATTTCTGACTGGTTCTTTTTTTATGGTTTCTATGTCCCTTTTGATTCTTACTATCTTTTTACTGAAGTTCTCACTAAGTTTCTTGAGCATCCTTATAACCACTGTTTTGAACTCTGTGTTTGGTAGGCTGCTTGCCTCCATTTTGTTTAGGCTTTTTTTCTGGAGTTTTGTCCCATTCTTTTATTTGGGACATATTTCTTTGTCTCCTCATTTTTTCTGCCTCTCTTTTTTTGTTTCTATGTATTAGGTAGGTCTGCCACATCTCCCAGTTTTGGCATGGTGGCCTTATGTAGTAGGTGTCCTTTGAGGCCCAGTGGTGCAGCCATCCTAATCACTATGCCATGTGTTCCAGGAGTGTCCCTTGTGTGTGTTGTGTGTGACCTCGCGTTGTATTTTAGCTTTGATTGCTGTTGTCATGTCAGTGGGTAAAATTGACCCTCAGGCTGACTGATTGTCAGAATTGCCACAACCACAATGTAAGAGCTGTTGTTTGGAGACTGACCCCACAGAACAAGATTTGCCCCAGAGGGCTCTGGTGCCTGCCAAGACCACCCTTTAGATGTGTTGCTTGTATATGTCAGGGTTAATCAGCTGGTGCTTTGTTGTGGTCTGAAGCCAGACACCCAGTTTTTTGTCTCTGGGGCCTCTTGAAAGAGGCTTGGGTACAGGCCAAGATCAGCTGTAGCCTGTGACCAGCCTGAATCTACCTGGTAGGAGCTACAAAGTGATCCTCCATTGGTCACTGCCTGTGCTGGACCTGGAGGCACATGGGAGAGGCCATCCTGCAAAAGTACTGGGTCTGAGGCAGTTCAGCAAAAGGCCCAGGTCACCCCATAAGGCTCAACTGCTGAAAGAGCCATGGGTGGTATGCAAGTTGGGTAAAGCAGGGCCTCAGGGAGTTGCTAGGCTGGGGCAAGTGGTGATCACCAGGTTAATGCGGATTCCAATTTGGCACCAGTGCTGATCCTGGAGCCACTCAACAAAAGGCACAGAGCACACTGAGGCCAGCTACTGCCAATCTGGGGCCCACTGACTCCCAAAACTTCTCCAAGAAAGACTGCAGTGTGGGCCAATGCCAGCTGTTCACTGTAAAAAGAGCCCCAAGCAGTGTGCAAATCGGGTGGGATGGAGTCCCAGGGAGTCACCAGGATGGAGCAAGCAGAGTTCATCAGGCCAATGCAGATTTAGATTTGTCTGTGTGGGAGACAGCTCAACACAGGAAAAGTGGTGCCCACCCTCCTGCTGAACAGGAGGAGGGCTCAACACAGGGACAATGGTGGCTGTCCCTCCAGTCCTCATGCTGAAGCCAAAAACCTAAGTCTCTCCCTGTATGTCTCTGGTGCCTTCCGAACCACCATTCTTCTGCTGGAGCCCAGGGTAAGTGCCTGAGAAAGAGTGTGTCTGGGTTAAAAGGATGCCTGGGTTTCCAGCAGCCTTCCACCTCACCCAGATGGATGGAATCCCCACTGATTTTCACAGCCAGATGCTGTGGAGGTTCTTCTTCCTAGTACTTTTACTCACAGCTGGGGAGACCAGTGTGAGGCTGGTACCTCTCATTCCTCAGAGATGACCTCTGCACCTGAGATATTCCTCCAGATTCTCAACTGCACAAGTGGATGTGGAGCCAACCATTTTGCATCTCTGCCTCACCTATCAGTTTCAACATATCTTCTTTATATCCTTGGTTGTAGGACTTATGACCTGCTAGTCTTTATATGGCTCTCTAGGTTAATTGTTCTATTATTTAGTTGTAATTTTAATGTGGTCCTGGGAAGAGGCTAGCACAACGTTTACCTACTCTGCCAACTTGACCAGAACCCTATCCTGATCAATCTTAATAATATTCAGGAGAAACAAAACAAGAGCCAGAGCTCAAAAACATTTAAGTCAATCAAAGACCCATATAGTCACAAAACAACTCTGAAGATTTTTTTCAAAGATTCATGCATAGGAAGGACTTACACAAAATATGCTAGAGTGGATCCTTATAAGGAGAGAAGGGAATGAGAGGGGCAGATCAGGAAATATGAAGATAATAATAAAATAAAATTTAAGAAGAGAGCAGACTTGTCTCAACTGATGATGATGAGTGCCATGAATTGAGGATTCTGATTAAAAAATATTACTAATCCCATTTTACAGATTAAAAAATAAGGTTCAGAGAGAGTAAATGACTTGCTCAAAGTCACACAGCTACAATGTGACATAACCCAGACTCAGGCCTCTTCTGATTCCTAGCCTTGTGCTCTCCACTCTTTCTGATCTCTATATTCAACATCTAATAATACCGCAGCAAACCACAGGGCTGGTCACGCTTGTGAGCTTGCTGGCATTAGAGCTCAAGCATCACACATCTGTGATGTCTCCCCCAGGGGGTAGGCCAACAACACAAAATGAGAGCTTCCATTTTGTCAGTGTCTGCACTTTATACTGTATTACTCATTTAATCCTCACATCACGCTGGGAGTCAATGTTATTATCCCCATTTTATGGGTGAGGAAACAGACTCAGTTAACAGAAATGATATGCCTAGGTGCAGTCAGTAAGTGACACCAATGGAAGTATGGCACTTCAGCACCACCACCACCCCCACTGGGCCAAAAGCACCAATAATGTTCAACTCCCTGCTGCCTGGGCCCCTACAACCAGCAAGGCCAATTTCTCTATTCCAGGGCCACTACTGTTGCTCCTACCTCTCACCTGACAGGAAAGTCATTTGGAAAGAGCCAGCATTTCCACATTTGGCCATGAGGAAGGAGGAAGGGGAACAGGATCCTGGGATGGACCCTCTGGGTGATCCAAAGAGAAACGTTGTGGAGCATGTTCACCTCATGGCTACAAGCATTTATCTACATGCCCTTTGGATATTCCCTTGTCCTTCCCTCCCTCTTGCCCTCAGCAATTCTGCTGGGACCCATTTGGATCCTGTGCCTGATAAACTCAGTAGGGAGTAGAGGTCCCAAAGGCTGAGACACACTAATGAACGATTCATTAACTCTAGGAAGTTCTAAATGTCTCAGGAGAGGTTCAGGGGGCACTGTGGGAACTGAAGGCCGCCACCATCACTCAGCCCCAGAGGTGAGAGATGGTTTCCCAGAGGAAGGCATATTTGTGCTGAGCAGAATTTCCGAAAACTGTTTGAAAATTACATCTGAAGACCACTTAACATAGACCTGTCAAATGAAATTTCATTATTTTCAAACCTGCTAACAAAAGGGATTCATCCTGTTGTGCAGCACTGTCAGGCACACAGATCAAGAGCTTCCTTGTCTCCTAAAACAACCCAAGAACTATACCGCATCCTGCCAAGTTCTCTCAGAGTAGCAGAGGGTGATTCGCCGCTGGCTGAGGGGGTCTTCCTATCTCTTCTTCCACTGAATCTGCTGCCTCTTTCCTCCTCCCAACTGCCCCAGACACGCCCGACTACACAAACACTCACTTTCTCTGATTCCTCTAATTTCTGATCTTCAGTAGCGGTTTCTCTGTAAGCAAAACTACACTAATTCAGATGAAGCAGGGGAAGTCCCGTCTGAATTTCAGAATCTGTATATAGAAATAGAGTGAAAAGCAACACCTCACTCAGAAACCACAGCCTTGGGAGGGTCCCCAAGGGGATTGCTCCAATCAATAGATGGTGATGAGCTTTAATCACATCTATAATTTTCTACCTACTTTCTATGATTTTTCTGGCTTGGCTGTGAGCCTCTTTGAGGTGGGTCTTAGTCATTTTCCAGGTCCTCAGGCACAAAATAAACATTTGTTGAATGAGTAATTCACAAATAGGTCAATTATTTTTTAAAGTACTGTGTTTAACCTTAGTTGCGGGTAGGCATAGCCACCGTCCCCTGTGGGAGGCGAACCAGCAGCCTTGTTGTTAAGAGCGCATGCTCTATCCACTGAGCCATCCAGGCGGCAACTCAGCTCAAGGTGCCGAGTTCAGTCTTAGTTGCGGATAGACATAGCCCACCATCGAACAGGCAACCTTGTTACACCAGCTGAGCCATCCTGCCACCTGTTGGCAGCTCAGCAACAGCTCAGCTCAGGCGCAGCATCACTGGCCCATGTAGAAATCGAACCGGTGGCCCTGTTGCTCAGAGCTCATGCTCTTAAGCCAACTCTTAACAAACTGAGCCACTCGGCCTGTCCAATAGGTCAATTCTTGATTTTATAAATGAATAGTTTTGGAAACACAGCTATCATCAACTTCCATACATTCTACTTTCAAACAACGTGCCCTTTAGTGTATTTTGTATATGGTCTTGAGATTCCTGATTCAGACTTTTACTCATAGTTGTCAGAAGTGTTGAGTTTGGCATGGCCCAGCTGAACCAGACAAAAAAGCTCTTTGTCTGTACAGCAGTATTTGTCCATTATTCGAATGCTTCAATCTTCTTTTTCCCTGGTTTTATTAAAATAGTGGAAAACAATAAATGGACATGCTTAGGACTGAAGAACAATTCAACTGCAATGAGAGTATAGATTTTTGGGTGTGCCCAAAGCAAAGATCCTTAGCCTTCACTGTGTGCCCACAGTTCTTAAGCCACTTGACCGCGTTCACATGTGAAGGAAAAGAATAAAATGAAAGCATATGTATGATATGCTAGCAATATAGCCTTGAGTGCTGTATCCAGACATGGAGGAAGAAGCAGGGATTGTACCATTTCTCATCTCCTTCTTATCTCTCCAAGAAAAGACACCGCCACACACACCTTAACAGGCCAATCTGTACTCAGTCGCCATACACTCCACTTACCGCTGGCTCTATGGAGGTGGGCAGGGAAGCCCAGCTCTGCGCTTGAAGACGGGTTTTTCTGGGAGCACATCACCTGGGGCTTGCTGTGCAGTGTTGTATGCATTCTTCAATTACTCAGTAAACATTCTTCAGTCACTCAGTAAACAGTGGAAAGCAAAGGTCATTGGCAGCTCAACCTCTGCCCGGACAAGAAGAAGGGATGGTGGCCACAGGATGGTGTCCAGAAACCGAAGCTCAGAACCCTGAACCTGCTCCTTAGGAGCTCAGGGATTGCAGGCAATTTGCTCCAATTCTCTAAACTTAGTTTTTCCCACTCTATAAAATGGGAACAAAAATAATATCCTCCCCAGATGTTATAGGGATTAGAGGAAATAACAAATGTGAAAGCTCTTTGGAACCCCTAAAGTGCTGTGTCAATATTGGTTGACTGTGCTGTTATTGGGGTTATCTTGCATTAATATCCCTAATCACATATTTATAGAAAATGAGTTTGTGCCTCTGTGGGGCTGGCCACTCTCCAGTCAAGGAAAGATCTCATGGGAAAGCTAGTTCCCACACCTCCTTCCTTTGCAGGGCTGAGCCCAGCCTGAGTGGGTTTCTCTCAGAGGGCACCCCAGCTCTCACACACACCAGGCACTCAGAGCAGCCCTCTGTGAGGGCAGCAGGCCTGTCCGGCCCTCCAGAGATGACCATGGGCTTTGTCCAAGGCCATTTCCCAGACTCCACTGTAGTGATTCTGATGTCCATTCACTCTGGCTGTGTACTGGGCCGTGTGTACTGGCTTCACCCAGCACTGGCTTGCTCATCTGTCAGTTTTTCAGTCATTTATTGACATATGTTTATTGAGCACCTTCCAGGCATCAGGTACCAGAATCAAAATTCAGCGTGTAAAAGTCAGTCAGACATGGAGCTAGAGTCAGCTCTTGAACATGCATGACCAGTGTCATGATTGCTACCAAAGAGGAGAGGGTGACTCAGGGGCGGGAACTAATCTGGTCTGGGGGACTCTTTCTCAATGTCCTTATGCTTATCTAGCTCAGCATCCTATGCTTTTATTCTGAATCCATGTCTTTTTTTCTCAATATTTGAAAACAGAAGAATCTTTTAATCATTTAGATAATGTAGAGGACAGAATTGATTTGATCTAAAAATTTAACAGTGGAATTTTCAGAAGTTGGATTACTATATCTAAAATGCAAATGGTAAATAATAAAATGACATAAGATAATTTGAAATTGAAATGAGCTTATATTATGAGATATGTATTATTTTCTCTTTTTATTATTATTTTATATTAATTTAAGATGTACAACATAGTGATCAGACAATTACATAATTTAAGAAGTGATCCTCCTAACTAGTACCCACCTGGCACTATACATAGTTATTACCATATTATTGATTATATTCCCTATGCTTTACTTTACGGTAAACCCATGGCCTTACTGCTATGTGCTGTGGGACCTCAGAAGACAGAGCCACTAACTGCCCAAGGGAATCAAGGGAGACTGAGAAGAGAAGGCAGGTTGATATAAAGGCCTCTACTGTTGGCCATTGCCAAAGCAATTGTGACCTATGAAATGAGCCTATTAGAAGCACATCAAGGGAGATGTAAAAACCAGGAATGCTTGTCAGTCCCTGGATAGGAAAGAAACATGAGCTCTTTAACAGCCTAGAGTTAGAGGGAGTGGGGATGGGAGGGGGAGGTAGAAGGGGGGGGGTCATACAGGCCCCCAGGTCACCTGCTCAAAGGCCAGAAGAGAAAAAAAACCCTAGTTTATGAAAGCTTACCCAAAGACAGACTGGTGCCACCATGAGACCAAACCATAGAAGTGCATGGAGGAAGCAGCAGCCTTTCTTCCAGTCTCAGAGACTTCCCTTAATCACTGGGCACATCATCTTGGGCAGGACCTTGGACCAAGGGGGCATAGTGACATCTGGGCTAGTTGCCCAGGTCACTAACATCAGTAAATAACATGCATGTGTCACTGGTCATCTGTCATTTGTATAAACACTTTTTTTGAATTGTATATGGATCAACAGCCATTTGGGATGGATCCAAAACATAAATAGGAGTTCTTTAGGTTTGGGATGGTGCATCCAGGAGAAGAGAACACCAGGACTTGGAATATTAGGAAATGATGGGATTAGAGAGGAATAGTGTGAGGTAAGGCGGCTGAGACTGGAGAAGCAGGCAAGATTCAGAATTTTCAGATTTAGCCCATGTTGTTGAGAAGACTTTAGAGCCTTTTTGAGAGGGGAATAAAACATAATATTTACATTTTAGAAAGAAAATTGGTGGGTGCATGGGTGAGCTCTTGGAGAGGGAGAGAAGAGAGGTAGGGAAGTTACCTTGGTCCAGATGAAAGTTGTTGAGAGCCCACAATTCTAGGGATTGGGGGGCAGAGAAGGAAGAGAGAGGTGAAAGGGGAAGGAGAAGGAGAAAGAAGAGGAGAGGGCTGAGGGAGGAGGAGGAGAGAAAAAAGTTAGAATGAAGTGCCCAATCTTGTACCAGATCATGCAGCAGACACTGTGTCCATTTTCCCTTACTGTCCACACCCTGTGTCTCCCCATTATTTCTGGGGAGCTGCAGCTCCCAGCCCAGCCATCATCAGAGAGTGGCCCATCACATGCTTCCCTCTGGAAGCTGGCTCTTGGTCACAGAATCAGGCCTGGAAAGAGATGACATTCCTCCAGTCATGTCTTCCAACATCACTATGTTCTAACCAGACTGCTAGTGAATGAGGCCATTTTCCAGGTTCCAATTTTATACCCTTGGTAAGTACCTTGGTTCTGACCTTGAGTCTAGGCCCAGTTCTCCCATGTTCCTTATGACTCTGTGAGCTAAATTCCTCCTTAAATTTATCAATGTTTCCCAGCCTGAAGTCAAGGTGATCTAATAGACAAGTACATTATGTAGATTATCTTTCCTAAACATCAGTTTTTACAAAGGAGAACTCGAAGCTGGATAGAGCAAGTCACTTATCCAAGGACACAACTGTCAGGCATTTAGGATTCCGAATTGATGCATCATTCCTCTCTCTCCCTGAAGCAGGGTGCTGAGGACAAAAGAGGGGTCTGAAATGAGTGACGTGGCTCCCTGCTGCAACTCAAGGCTCACTATGAGCTCCAGGTCCTGGTATTGAACTAAAGCCTAGGACATTTAGAGAGGCCCCGGTCAGCCTCCCAGCCTCCTCTCCATTCATGCCCCTTTATCCCCAGCCCCCAGCCCTAGCAGAGCCAGCAGTTCTCAGGGAACACAAGTCCCCACCTTTATGTTTTGCCTGAGTCCTCTGACTGGGCTGCCCTCCCCACCTGGATCTCCCTGGAGAACTCCTGGATACATGACTTCTGTTATCAGACTCTCATGTGAAGAGGCAGCAGCTACACATCTGGCTTCTTCTGTCAGATGTGAGTTCAAATACTGATTCAGCCTCCAAGTAGCAGTGTGGTCAAAATCAAGTTACTTTAACTCTCTGAAACTCAACTTTTTCATCTGTAAAAATGAGTAGCAGAAGCTCTCCTAAGGTTGTTTTAAGAAATATACTCAATGGCTGCTGCAAAGTGCTCAATGTTTGTTAAGAATGGCTGGCAAAGGCAAACTTCTGAATCAAGGTTAACAGCTATGGAGGGTGCTGCTTGTTCGTGCACAGGTCCCCCTTCCTCCATCCACCTGTGAGTCCTTCAGGGATAAGAACTTCATGTGACTCATGTCTACAACAAGGCACACCTCAGAACTGCTTGTTAAACAAATCAAGGAAAGTACAAATGAATGACCAAAAGTCTCCTTGCCAAACACTCTACCAATCAAAGCATTAATAGTGGCTCCTCTGGAAAAATGGTGTCTGTAACATAGTAAATTTGATTAGCCGTCAGAACTCGCGCTGGCTGTTTCTGCCGCACTCGGGATGGGGAAAGAGCAAAC
The DNA here is from genome assembly GCF_001890085.2 of Hipposideros armiger. Classification (NCBI taxonomy): domain Eukaryota; kingdom Metazoa; phylum Chordata; class Mammalia; order Chiroptera; family Hipposideridae; genus Hipposideros; species Hipposideros armiger. Next base: position 812,833 of record NW_017731669.1, on the reverse strand, counting down.
ACAGGCAGGGACAGAGAGTGAGGGCCACTCACATTAACAGGCTCCCCCCACAACGTTCTTCTTTCTCAATTTTCCCTGACTGGAACTTTGGGAAACCAAGTTCTCAGAGGGTTCCGAGCTTCTCCTCCTCACAGCTGGCCCCAGAGTGACCAGGCTCCAGCTGTCCCTCCCCCGACTCCCATCTGTGGAGAAGGTAACTGGCTCCCAACTTGTCTGCTTCGGGGCAGAGCATTACCCAGGCTGGGCCCTGACAAAGACTCTCTCCTTGACCAAACTCTAGTCAGCTCCTCTAGGCCCTCTAGACCCCAACCTTGGCATCCATCCTTCTTGGGCTTGCATTGCCCAGTCAGCGAGACTTGCTAAGCCCGTTTAGCAATAACCCACACCCTTAATACCTGAACCCCCTCATTGTCTGATCAAATTTCTCATTCCCTTCACTTGGTATCTGATCACTCTAGCCTGCCTTCAGTAAGAATCTTGTAAAGTTCTTTAATTAGAACCCTCCCCACGCCTAATATTCCCTCTTAGTGATTTTCCATCCTCTGACCCCCACTCTGCTTCTTGTTTATAAATTCCCACTTGTCCATGCTGTATTTTGATTGAGCCCAGTTCCATATACCAAAGTGTCTTCTCTATTGTGATAGTTCCTGAATAAAACCTGTTTGCTAACTACTGTGCAGTTCTGATTTTTTTAACAGCCCCCACAAGTTCTGCCCAAGGGGTCCTTTTGACAAAACCACAGCACCCCCACACCAGTGTGGTGTCCCCAGCCTGTGGCAAGAGAAAGTACCTTCCACTGAGGACTCAGGCAAAGGCAGCCCAACCCTGCCAGGTGTCCTAGCTCTGCAGAAGGCACTGGCCTCTGCAATAGCAAAACTGAGCCAAACTCCCGACTTGTCCAGCTATACCCACCCAGGGCAAAAGTGCCCCCTGGTGGCCTGCCTCCCACCCTGGCTCCACATCTCAGCATTTTCACTCCCCTAGTTGTCCAACAAGCCATATTGGCTTCCTTTTACCCACCAGCCCACAACCAACAACGCTTTGCCCTCTCATTGGCCTCCAAGCCTCTGCATGTTCTAAGCCCTCTCTGTGGAACACCCTCCCCACAAGCCTCTGTCTCCTCCTAGAAGCCTTTCTTTCATCAGCAGGATCAAGACCTGCTTTCCATGTGGTCAGAACCTCCCTGGCCACTGTCAGAGTGGAGACCATTTCAGTGTTTATCAGGTAAGCTTGTCACCTTGTCTACCTCTCTGGAGGTTGCCCAGAGCCTCAAACACCAGCAGCCTCCCCTCACGCCCAAGTGCCACATCTACAGCCAGGGCACCATGGATAAGCCATAAAGTGTGTTTACACAGAGATTCCCTCTCTACAACCTCAGCTATCCTGTACATTCCCAGCTGGCAGGGGGTTGCTGCAGCCCATATGAGGTTAAACATTCCTTTTAATCCTGGGGCCTCAACCATCATACCTGATTCACCTGGACATTCCACCTGGACATCCCACCTGGGCCCGGCAGTCTCTTTATGGAAAGCTGGCAGTTGCTATCCCAAGTGTCCCAAGCTGGTGGTTGCTTTCAAATGGGATCCTCTCTCATGCCTGCCATTTCTCTCTTTCCTCACCTAAACGATTAACTAATTACCAGCAAGCCCAACTGAGGGCTGGCAGATGCCTTCTTCTCTGTCCCCCTGCCCCTGTTCACACCACACGTATTACCCCTGCTTGTGATCTATTTTGGGCACAGCTGCCCAGTGGAGACTGTGCCTGATTCACCCCAATGTCCCCAGAGCCATCCCAGGGCCCAGGCACCAGGGCACCAATAAACAACTTTAAATGAGTAAAAACTTAACTTGAGTGAACTTTTGCGTGGTGCATCCATGCTCCTGTGACTAACAACAAAGACTGAAGATCTGTTCCCATGGAAAAATAGCCACCTCCAGATTAGAAATTGTATTAGTTTCCTGTTACTGCTATAACAGATTATCAAAAGCTTAGTGGCTTAAAATAACACAAGTTCATTATCTTACAGTTCTTAAGATCAGAGTTTAAAGTGGGTCTGCAGGGCTGCATCCCTTTTGGGGGCTTCAGGAGGCATCCATCTCCTTGCCTTTTCCAGCTTCTGAAGGGACTCATGGTCCTTTCCTCCACCTCCAAGCCAGCAGCGTAACATCTTCAGATCTCTGTTTATCTCACCTCTGCTTTTGTTCTTCCATCTTCTCTCTGTGACTCTGACTCTTCTGCCCTCCTTCTGTGAGGACTCTGGTTATCAGGATCATCTCTCCATCACAAGACCCTTAACTGAACCATATCTACAAAGTTCCCCCTGCCACATATGGTAACATATTCACAGGGTCTGGGAGTTAGAACATGGACATCCGTGGGGAGGCATTATTCAGCCTGCCAGAAGTTCTGAGTCAGGAAGAACTGAAGGTGGTGAAGGTGTTCTCAGCACCAGGCTCTTCCCACTCTCTTCCTTCCTCAACCGCACAC
>NW_017731669.1:796492-803096 GCF_001890085.2 Hipposideros armiger | reverse complement strand
CGACCCACAGGTTGAGAACCGCTGCCCTAGAGCCTGTCCCAAGCCTGCTACATTCCACAGCCACATACACACATCTTAGTAGATGGGGTTCAATGGAGGATGTTGGATGGTCTAGGTGGCAACCCCTGGGGTTAAAGCAATTAAATTTAATAAAGTTGAGTTGGGTCTCAGTCTCCCCCTCCATTAAATGGATATATATGAGGTCTGACAATTAAGTTCGTGAACTTGTTGCAATGATGTTGCTAACCTTTTTTTATATCAGAGGGGTTATTCATTAATAATTTGTACCAACTGGACAAACAGTTAACCAAGTTTACTATTTGGAAGTGCTGAAAAGGCTGTGTGAAAAAGTTAGACAACCTGAACTTTTCGCCAACAATTCATGACTCTTGCATCACAACAATGCACAAGCTCACATGACACTGTCTGTGAGGGATTTTTTAGCCAGTAAACAAATAACTATATTGAAACACCCTCCCCTGCTCACCTGATCTGGCCCCCAATGACTTCTTTCTTTACCCTAAGATAAAGGAAACATTGAAAGGAAGACATTTTGGTGGCATTCAGGATGACAGCTCTGATGGCCATTCCTGAAAAAGAGTTCCAAAATTGCTTTGAAGGGTGGACTAGGCACTGACGTTGGTGCATAGCTTCCCAAGGGGAGTACTTCAGAGGTGACTATAGTGATATTCAGCAATGAGCTATGTGGCACTTTTTCTAGGATGAATTCACTAACTTAATTGTCCGACCTCATAAATAACTCCTACCTTCCTAGGGTTGATGGAGGAATAAACAAGTTTGGGAGGAGCCAGGCGACTTGTGGCACCCAATATACACTGCTTCAAATTTTTCTTATGGTCATGAGTTTTTTGAATCTTGTTTTTATTGTTTTCCACCACGATCTGCTGTCTTTTCTCTCAGGCATAGTGNCTTCTGAGACAGAAGTAACTGAAATACAAAAGTATCATAGATCCAGCTGGCATCTCCATGGGGCGGGGGGGAGGAGCATCACTGAGAGGGCAGGAGGTACTTGGTCAATGAGACACAGATGGGGTGTCATGGAGGGAGAGCAGCTGAGGACCCTAGGCCAGTTTAGGGGCCACCCAACCTGCCTCTGAACAAAAGTCCCCACATGAAAGCTACCGGGTCTCCCAGCCCAGCCCGCCTTCCTCTTCCAGGAGAGGGGCTCCTGTGGGGCAAGCCCAGGACTCACAGAACCCAACAAGTGGTTATGTGAAAAATAGCGTTGCAAACAGAACTTACAGTATAATCCAGTTTTATAAATACAAATATATACATATAAAATACCCATATAAATTTTCATAAGAAACTGACTAAAATATTAACAGCTTTGGATAGTGGGATGATAGGCAACATTTATTTTCTTCTTTGTACTTTTGTTAAAAAAAAATTTCCACTCTGAAGATGCGTCATTTTTGTGAGCAGAAACAGGAGACACTCAGGAGGGGAAAACGTACTTTATTAAAGCAATTACTTGCTTTACAGTAATGAGGTACAGACCCCAGTGGGCCAATGATGGGCGTGGCAGGCTTCCAGGAAATCCTCCTTGATCGTCCTACTCCTTCCCGCAGGCCACATGCTCCCCCAGGAAGCCATATCCCCCGTAGATCTTCCCTTACTTGCCTCCCACTTTGAACGCCCCCAGTGGGGCGGGGTGGTATATAGACGAGGCTGAGGAACAGCCTGGGGTCTCCAGGCATCAATGGGCTGCCCCAGGCTGTCACACACCTGGCCGTGGACCCACATGTGATGGAAGCTCCTCCTTCCTCCCCAGGTTTGCTGCAAAGCAGCCCTGCTGACCTTCCACGCCAGCTGGGCGGCCTTGGTAGAGAACCACCCAATAAACTAACTACACGATGACAGATGGGCCCCCTGTGAGAGGACTGACTACGCAGGACGCACAGTCTGTCAGGCTCTCAGAGACCCTCAGTGGGGAAGGACCCTGCCCAACCCTCACAGTCTCTTGGGTCATGCACCTCCCTGCTGGGGTGTGTTTCCTTTCCTAGCAAACCTCTCCAGAGCTCGGGATGTGGGTGCAGGGAGGGGATTCAGAGCGTGCAGGCTGGGCCGGCAGCCTAACGTCTGATGTTCCTCTGTACTACCTGGTGTAACAGAGCCAGCCTCGGCCTGGGAACAGCAGGAGGAGCAGAGGGACGCATCTGTGAGAGGAGGAGGGGAGAACTCAGTCCTGAGGTGGCTTAAGCACCCATTCCCAGAACACAAAGGGCCCAGAGTTGGCTCAAGGGACAGAGCCATACCCAGGGCACTCCTGGAACCTGCCCAAAAAGCCCTGAAAAAAGGCAGCAGGGGTCACATATCTGAGCCTGTTATCTACCTTTCTACCCACCCCTTTCCACCCAACAGGGGCCAGAGCCCTGAGGCAATGCATTGCCTAAGGTTTGAGGGGAGGCCAGCTCTTTCCAGACCGGGATTGCAGAGAAAGTGGGGCCACTGAAATGCACCTGGAACCCTGCAATTGAGAGTCAGAAGCAGGCAGAGGACTTGAAAGGGCCCTGGCCTGGGTTTCAGGAGGTCCAGCTCATGTCCTACTCAAAAGAGGCCAGTCCCTGTCTCAGTCAGGTCTCACCAACAGCCAATGAAGCTTCCAAATGGGCTGTTTTGAGCCCAAGGAGTCTGAGGAAGCCACACACACAAACACATACTCACACGATGCGTGTGCACACATGCACACACAAACACATGTGCATAGACACACAGGCATGCTTCAACCAGAGGAATTCCTCCTTTCTCTTCTGTGTCAAATATTGATGGTTGAAGACAAAGAAAAAAAAAAAGAAAAAAAAAAGAAAGAAAATCATCATTTGTGGATTGAAAAGAGCCTGCAAAATGACCCCTGCAGGCCTGGATTGTGACCCAAATGGCAACTGTCTCACTCTCCTGTGACCAGCAAAAAAGGCTCCCTCCCTTTTCCTACTGGACAACCAGGTGGGTGGGTGGCCAGACCTGTGCTTAAATCCGGCCAATTGTGTGTACTGCCCAAGCTCCCTAACTTCCCTGAGCCTTAGTTTCCTCACTGAAATGTAAGGAGGCTTTTCACTCCTCAGGGCTGTTCAAGAATGACAGAAGGAAATATACCCAGGTACCTGAGAGGCATGGAACCCAGGACAGGTTGGGTTTGCCCGGTGATTCCTTGAAGAGTTGGACCTAGTGGACCCCTGCAGGCCAAGAATCTGTTCCTTCTAACATGCTCTTCAGGTGATTCCTAGAGTCTGGAAAATTGGGAAATACTGATGGAGGGAGAAACCCAAAGGGTCTGTGACTAGCCTACAGCCCCCNCACACAGGGCGCCAGCCTCAACATCATGGTCCTGGGCTCTTCAGCAGTCAGCATGGACCCCCTTTTGGTCCCCAGCCCCCACTTCTGAGTGTTCTAGACATGAGAGTCTAGAAGGGTGTTCCGGGCTGAACTTGCTTTCTTGACTTCTGGGAACCCAAAGCTTCAGAAGTATTGTGATTCCCTGTGATTCTCTGAGCTCCCACATACCCTGGGTTTACTGCTGCTGTAGTAGTTTTTGGTACTATTTCATTTTGTCTTCATTACATCTCCTCCCTTAGAGTGGAGCTCATGAAAGACAGAAAAGGTATCTTACCTATGTTTTTCAAGACCTAAGACCTTGCCTGTCATATTACCAAAATAGAGGACATATTTGCTGAATGGATAGACTATTGGGGCAGATGGCACAAGATGGATGGATGGATGGAAGGACGGACGGATGTGACAATGGATGAAAGGAGAGCTCAGGCTGCGAATGGAATGGTGGCTTTTCCTCTGTGCCCAGGTGACTCTCTTTGGGTGTCAGAGAGGAAGGACATGCAAGATCTTCTTTACTGGGCATCCTGTTTTAAAATAAAATATGCTGGAAGCAGAGATTTTTTAAACACTGTAAAGGGCCTTATTTGGCCTTGTGTGTCTCTCCACCTGGCAGCTGGCTCGGTTCCCAAGTATGAAAACCCTTTTGAACTGGGTCTGTGCTCATCTACAGACCCACCCACCTCTCTCCCTTCACTGAGATAAAGATAAACAATAGAGAAATCGAGATGAGCCAGAGCTGGGGAATGAAGAGCGGTAGGGTCACCATCTTATGAGCAGGTGCTGGCATTTCAAGCTGTCGCACCTCAGTGGTGCTCAGTTCCCTCATGGGTCAGGTAGAGTGAGAAGAATTGGGATCATCAAGTCAGCAGACCCTGCTCCCAATCTGGCTGTGTCACCTCCTAGCCTTATGAACTCAGGCCAGCCAGTCAACCTCCACAGCCTCTCCTGCCTCAGCTCTAATGGGGAGATAATACAGCTGAGTCACCCAGGTGGGGACAGGAAAGGAATAATAAACATGCAACCATGGAGGAACATGAGAAGTATGACCCATCCAAAACATTTTGGTGTTGGTCCTTCTTGACAAAGTGTCCTGGCTGCTGCTCATAGTGGCTTGAACGACCATGATGGCTGGCCTGCAGGCTGCAGCCGTTTCAGGTAAGGGGGAGATTCTCTTAGCAGGTTTTCGTGCAGAGCTTCTTGCCCAGACTCTTGAGGTCCGAGGGGCAGCCCAGCTTCCTCGTTCACTCAGGACCCTTCTGATTCCTCCTTCTGAGCCCACTCCATACCCAGCTCACTCAGGTTCCCTCAGCCCTTCTGCAGCCACCTGACTCCTGACTCCGGCTCTGGGCAGGACCTGAGCCTCTTTTCCCCCCTGTAGAAAGGAGCTGAGAGCCCCCCACACACACAACCCCTGCCTACCTAGCAGAGGCCCTATGGGAAAGCCCCCAGTGCCTTCCAGGTAGCTGTGCCCAGAGAAGCGAGGCCGCCAGGCAGCAGCCCTCAGGGGCAGGATGAGGTGGGATGGGAGTCCCCACAAGCCCTCAGATTCACATGGTGCAGCCATGAAGCCTCCTTGAGCTGCAGTGGCATCTGTAGCAGTCGTTGGTCCTATAGGTGGCTCCACAGTTGTAAAGGTGCTGTCTTGAGCCATTCTGCAGGTGGGAAAAGCCAGCATCACTGCTTTTGTCTCAGCCAGGACCTCAGGGCTAACAGTGACCCCTCCCACCTCAGCTCAGGGCCTGTTTCTTACAGAACTGTGTGCTGTGGCGGTGCTCCTGGGGGCCACTGCCCTGCCTGCATCCAGCAATCTCCTGGTTTCACGCTGTTCCCCCTGGTTTTCACCCCACCTTCTTGCTCATGCCAGTCCCTGTGCTGGGTGGCCCACCCCAGATTTCTCCTCTGCTCTCTGGTATTTCCTGCTTTGTCCCATAAAAGCTCTAAAGGCAGACTTCACATCACAATCACTCTTTATGGCTGGAATTCTTTATCTGGGGGCCCTTACGAGCCCTAAACTGAAAGTAAAAGGGGGTGTGTCTGACCATGGGCAAAGGTGTAATGGCCACCTTAATGAGAAGGTATCTTCAGACCGACAAATGAAGCAGGCAACTCAGTAGAATATAACAGAATTTATTATAGGGTAATTTACTTATGGAAAGATTGGATCAGAAAGGAAGAGACAACCCAGCAATTCTGTGCAGATTATTCTCCGCTAATAGATCCCTGTTACAGTACTTTTTTTTTTTCAGAAATTTTATTGGGGAACAGTGTGTTTTTCCCAGGACCCATCAGCTCCAAGTCAAGTAGTTGTTTCAATCTAGTTGTGGAGGGCACAGCTCAGTGGCCCATGTGGGAATCGAACGGTCAGCCGTGGTGTTATGAGCACTGCATCCTGCACTCTAACCACCTGAGCTAACCTGCCGTCCCAGTACTTTTTTAATAGTATAGCACAGATGCTAATGTTTGACAAGACAAAGGGACCAAGAATGCAGTGGCACCAGGGGACGAACCTCCTGGTGGTCCTGTAATGGATGATTGTTTATAATCAATGCTATCACCAGTTTGATATTTATCTCGCTTGTTGTGCCATTACAGCTATTAGGCTCTTCCTAACAAAAATATTTATGGTTACATTTCAAGGAACACAGATCATCATCAACTAGAAAGCTTTGATATGGTTGGTAAGGAGGACAGTGAGGTTGGTCAATGGTCGCAGCATGATACTTAAAAAATGAAATGAAATCTAGGACACAAAGATGGAGTTAGTTTTGTTCACCTCTACATCCATACAGGGTGTTTGTGTCTGTGTGTGTTTTTCGGGGGAAACAACTCATAGCCTTCAGAGTCTCAAAGGGACTCATCAGGGAGGGCTCAGGGCAGTGACCCAAAGAAGGCCAAGTGCCATACCTCAGGAAGCCTGCTCCACTCAGGCTGGATGAGCCTCTCAGTCTTTGTAACAGTCCCCCACACAGTGGCATTAGCAACTAGTGCTGGGGTGACCTGCCCTGCCATCCACATCGCCTCAGGTGTGTGCGGGATGGGGTGAGGGCTGGACCCCCACAGTCCCCTTTCAAAGGCACTGGGGACTGTGTGGAAAGAACCATGGCCATGGAGCAATGCTGACCAGGTTCAAGTCCCAGCCCTGCCACCAGCTCATTCTGCCTGTTTCACCTCTGTGAGCCTCCAATTTCTTATCTAAAGAATGCCAAGGATAATATTAACCTCCCAGGATTGTTGTGACAATTCAATGAGA
>NW_017731669.1:760098-790183 GCF_001890085.2 Hipposideros armiger | reverse complement strand
TGAGATCCATGAATGAACAGGGGATTTGAGGAAGGGCAGTGGTATCTCCCTGCACCTGTGGTCAGTCAGGCCCACGCCCAACCAGAACCCAGTCATCTCATGCCCAGACCTCAACACTGCCTGCTTGATGTGGCCAGGGAGAGGAGGAAGGGTGTCAGAAAGCTCCTGAAGAGGCAACGGGGGGCTGCACTTCTCCCTTGTGTTATTCAGACATGAAGAGTGTCCCTACTGGAGAAACCAGGGATAGTGGTGGTGCACTGAAGGAGGTAGATACTGCATTTGTTAAGCCCCTCCTGTATGTTGCACCTAGCTATAAGGCAACAGGCCTCAGGAATCCCTTCTACCCATGGACACCCTGCTTATCACTGCCAAGGTAGTCTCAAGACTACCCAAGGCAGCAAGAGGGAGGAGCAAAGTAAGAAGGCCCTGTCACCTGTTCCCTCACAATTTGTGTGCTATGGTGGGAAAAGGCCACCCACACAGAGCCACTCATGGAGGGAAGCACCCTGCATGGGGAGAGGTGCAGGCATCAGGGCCCTGGAACCCATACACATCTACAGCCACACCTATGCCCAGTGTCTGTGGGAGCAGTGGAGGCCAAGGCAAGGACACAGGCTTCTCCCACAGCTCTGGCCTTAGAAAACAGCTCACATTACCTGCTCAGTGAATGATGTACCATGGCCTTAGCAGGGCTCTTCCCATTCAAGGTCAGGCTGCAGACCCCATACCCCACCCCAGCTTGAACCATACAGGTAACTTCACACCTTTGCACAATCAGTGCTTTCTGCATAGGGTACCCTTCCTCCCTTCTTTGCCTGATGATTTTCACCACCTCCTTCAGGCTTATTCATCGACCCCAGGCAGTTAGAGACTTTCTTCTCTGACAATCAAAGCATTAACTAACACATGCCCCTTCCATTTATGCTGGTTTGTGATTACTTAAATGCATGTCTTTCTCCCTGCATGAACTAAGAGTTTCTCCACAAAAAGAATATCTGTCTATGTCTCCTAGCATTGGGTAGTGCCTGTCTCAGAGCAGTAAAAATTTAGAGGGATGGGCAGATGGGTAGTGGACAGATAGATAGATAGATAGATAGATAGATAGGTGGATGAGTCAATGGAGAGATGGATGGTGGATGGATGGTTGGGTGGGTGGATGGATGGAGGGATGAAAATTTGTATAGATGAAAGATGGAGACATTAAATGGGTAGACAAATAAGTAAGAATAGATGGTGCTTGGAGAATGTGGATGATGGATAGATATATGGCTAGATTCATGGAGAATCTGAGATAAAACATCTCATTTCCAGTCTAACAAGATTCCCTGCAATTGTTCTGAACCATCCAAAATGAGTTTCTCAAACACTGAGTTAGAGATTCACATCTTTGCCATCTACCTAGAGCTGAACTTTGGGGGCCTTTGTCAAGTTTTATCATATGCATTGGCCCAGAAATAGTATTTTTTTCTGCATAAGAATTGTGAGTAATAGAATCCAGATCCCAGTGCAGGAAGAGCCAATGGAATCTCCTTTCATAGGAAGGTAAATAGATAACCAGAAATGTGATAGAACATGCTTCAATGTCACCCAGTAGAAGCCCCTCATGAAATGAGGACCAAAGAGGGCTATGACCTATATCCATGTTCATAGTAGTGCTATTCACAGCAGCCAAAAGGTGGAAGCAACACAAGTGTCCATCAAGGGATGAATGGATGAACAAAAGGTGGTATACATATAGTCACGGGATATGGAGTACAGCATAGGGAATAGAGTCAATGGAATTGTAACAGTTATATATGATATCAGAGGGGTAGTGGATTGGGGGAGGGGAGTTATTTTGTGAGGAGTGTAGATGTCTAACTATTACATTGTTTTGTACACCTGAAACTAATAAAAATAAATAAATAAAAGTTAAAAGATCATTGGTTGCCAGGGTTCGGGGGGAAGGACGGATGAATAAAAAGAGCATAGAGGATTTTTAGGGCAGTGAAACTACTCTGTATAATACTATAATAATGTATATTTGTCCTTATACATTTGTCTAAACCCATAGGATGCATAGCACCAAAAGTGAACCCTAATGTAGACTATGGTCTTTGGGTGATAATGATATGTCAATGTAGGTTCATCAATTGTAACAAATGTACCACGCTGCTGTGGGATGTTGGTAATGGGGGAGCCTGTGCATGTATGGGTGCAGGGGCATATGGGAAATCTCTGTATCTTCCTCTCAATTTTGCTGTGCAATCTAAAACTGCTCTACTGCCACTGAGCTGCTGGTGGGCAGCCGGATGGCTCAGTTGGTTAGAGCACATGCTCTTAACAACAACAAAGTTGCCAGTTCAATTCCCACATGGGATGGTGGGCGCAGACCCCCACCCACCACCACCCCCGCAACTAGATTAAAAATGGCGACAGGACTTAGAACTGAGCTGTGCCCTCCACAACAGCTTGACTTGGAGCTGACGGGTCCTGGAAAAAACATATTGTTCCCCAATAAAGCTTAAGAAAAAAGAAATTTTTTTAAACTGCTCTAAAAAATAAAGTTTATTAAAATATAAACAAACAAAAAATACTTGTAACATATGTAAAAGGAACTTATGTTATTAATATACAAAGAGTTCTAACAAATCAATAAGAAAAAGAGGTATCCAATGAAAATGGAAAATAGATATGAATAGGCAGATCATAAACTTATTCAAATGATCAGTAAATATATTAGATAATAATAATAGCTAATATTTATTGAGCCCTTATTTTGAACTAGGAACTATGCTAGCACTTTACATATATGATGCCATTAAATCCTGAAATCCAATTAATAAGGCATTTACAAATCCCCATTTTATAAATGAAAAAACTGAGGTCCAAGGGGTTCAGCTACTTGCCCAGCATCACACAGCTTGAGAGTACCAAACAGAAATTCTCACGCAGGCAGTCTAGCTAAACACAACCTTCCTCATAGTGAAGGAATTGCAAGTCAAAAAAGATGCCATTTTTTCACTTATCAAAGTAGGCAAAATATTAAAATTTGATAACACTCAAATGTGGGCATGTATTACTGGTGCAATCATTTTGAAGAACAATTTACCAATATCTATAGACATTTATATGGCCATCTGTTGAAAGCATTATCCTACAGATATTTTCACACATATAAACATATACACAAAACTATACATACAAAGATATTTATTTTTACATGGTTTTTATAATAGCAAAAATATGGGCAATAACACAAAGTCCAGCAAAAGAGCAATGGTTTAATTTTTTTTTTTTAAGATTTTTATTGGGGAAGTGGGGGAAGGGGAACAGACAAGTTGCTGTCATTTTTTGTTGTTGTTCTTCAGTCTAGTTGTGGAGGATGTTGCTTCACTGGCCCAAGTTGGCACCATCATTGCACTCTTCCCAGGCGAGGGAGATCAGTCGCCGGCTTCTGGACGGCCACTCACTGTGGCTGCTGGCCACGCACGCTGACTGCTGGCTACACACGGTAGCCCATGGCAACCCACTGCCACAGGGGCTGCAGCCTATGCCGTCGCCGGCGACTCACAACAGTCCAGCTCCAGGTTGAGCTGTTGTTCAGCATCTTAGCTGTGGAGGGCAGTGTCCCTGGCCCTCATATGTGGGGTCCGAACCGGGGCCCTCTGGCGTCCCAAGCCAGTTCTTAACCATCGCGCCACTCGGCTGGCCCCCAATGGTTTAACTTTTTAAAAAGCACTTGTATTCTATGTAATACAATTATACCCATGAGAAAGAAGGAAGTAGAATCTATATATGGCAATAGTATCTGTAAGGTACTTTAATTTTTTTAATTAAATGTAAACTAATATCTAAGTTGATCTCATTCATATGAAATATTTAGAAGTCTGAGCTGTGATTACAGAGGAAATTTCCTAGAGGACCAATGGAAATTACAGTGATAACTGTGGAATCTGCAAAAGGGGCAGAAAGGCAGATCTTTACTGTACTCTTTACACTATTTGAAATTCTTATAATGAATATGTACAGTGCTACAAATAAACGCCAAAGTCTGTACTGTTTGAAATTCTTATCATAGATATGTGTTCCTTTCATTTTTAAAGAGACAAAAAGCTAGGCCTAACAGAGACTGGAATTTGAATTCCAGTTTCCTCATTTCCAGTAATAAAACAGGGCAAGTTACTTGATCTCTCTGAATCTCAGCTGTCATTGTGAAATAGGGCTAATTGTGAGAAGATAATGTATGTTCACTTATACGTGGAATCTAAAAAACTGAATGAATGAGCAAAGTAAACAGAAACAGTCTCAGAGATATACAGGAAAATCTGATGGTTGCTAGCTGGGAGTGGGATGGGGATGAGGGAGAAGGGGAAGGGATTAGACAGCATAAATTGGTAACTACAATATTGCCACAGGGATATGAAAGACAGTTCGGGGAATATAATCAATAATGTTGTAAATATTTTGTAGGGTGTCAGATGGTCACGTCTTGTTAGGGAGACCACTTCATGGATGGGGTAGAGGCTTGATCACTGCATTGTACACCTGAAGTTGATGTTGTATAATATTGTATGTCAACTATAGTTGAATATATATATATAGTCATGAGATGTGGAGTATAGTGTAGGAGTGGAGTCAAGGGAATTGTAATAGATATGTATAATATGGGGTGGGGGAGTGGGGTGGTGGATTAGAGGAGAGGGTTGTCACTTTGAGGGGTAAAAAGTATAACTATTGCACTGTGTTGTACACCTGAAACTAATTTTAGAAAGAAAGGAAGAAAGGAAGAGAGAGAGAGAGAGAGAGAGAGAGAGAGAGAGAAAGAAAGAAAGATAACAAGATAAGAAGATAATGTATGGAAAACATCATCACTGCTTCTGCCATTTGTTTAGTGTCAGAATGTGGCAGCCATATTATCATTGCCTTCATTCAATGACTATGAAAAGCCAATGTTTTACAATTAATTAATTGTGTGTTACAATAGCCTCTTGTGGCAGGTTGTACATTTCTTCCTTATTATGAAAATGTGATGTCTGGAGGTGCAGGAGCCATCTTGTGACCATGAGGATGCCCTAAAGATGGCAGATTCAGAAAGAATCTGAATCCTTGATGTCTTCACTGAACCACTGAGCCAATGAGCCTACTCTAAAACAGTGACCTCCTAAATTCTTAAGTGAAATTAAGAATTAAGTGGGAAATTAAGTGTTCTGTGTAGAAAACTTTTGGTTATAATGCAGTTACTTGCAGCCAAAAATGTCCTAAGGGAAATCCCACCTCACAGAGGCCTTGTGGGCATGGAATGAGAGAGGAGTGTTTGTCCTGAACACAGCCACTCCCTCTCCCCCACTGAAGAAGAGAAGCCCACTCCTGTGCAGGCTCCACTCTTCCAGTTCCATATACACCCACCGCATTGCCACTCTGCCATCATGAGGCCCTCCCCAGTACTCCTGCCTGACCTGCTGTCAGGAGTAGGCTCTCCCTCTAATCTCTCTCTTGGCTGCCATCATCCCTGCTGGCCTTAGGCACCAGATGAAGCTGGCGGAGACCATGCCAGGTAAGGAATGACAGGGGGAAAGAGTAAGCCCCACCACATTGAACTTTAGGCCTCAGTTCCTCTGTGACAGTCAGCTCTAGTTCAGACCTCCTCCTCAGCCCACTGCATCCCACATTCCTCTCTGTGGTGTGTTCTGCCAGACAGGGTCAGTCCCCTGTAAGGGGAAGCCCAATCCTGGCTGTCCACACCTGCTCTCCCCATGGCCCAGAAAGAAAACCCTCTTGGGGGTGGGACCACCCCCGCAGTTTAGAGGCTTTAGGTAAATTTAAAGACAAAGGCAAGCCAAAGAAGGGGTACAAAAACACATGAAGTTTAGGGTGGAACAACTGACGGCCCTACATCCAGCCCCCTCAGGGTGTGTAAGTCACATCCGGAATCAAAGGTCTAAGTAAAGTGAGGCTGTCTTCTCCCCAAAGGCCACCGCTGTCACCTGTCTGTGCTCCACCTCCTCCACCTTCTCTATCTCTGTCCTCCTCTGCGGAATCCAGCAGACCTGGTTGGCTGGGAGTGTCCGGAAGAAGGGCGGAGGGGGAAGGGAAGGCGAAGGAACATGACCTGGCAGGGACTGTCGTTCCCCTACCCTGCCCCGCGTCGGAAGGCAGCGCCTCACCCCACCCTCCACCCCAAGACCAGACCCACGGGAGTTAGCTCGAGGCCCCTCCTGGCCAGGACAGGATTGGTGGCCCCTAGCCTGCGCTCCCAGCTAGGTTGACGGCGCCGCGGCCATTAGAGGGCGTCTGGGCTCCTCCCGCGGGCCACCGTGCGGGTTGCCCTGCTCCTGCTCGTGGGGGGTGCCCTGGACTGGACCCCACCCGGCCACCTGGGACCGAGGCCGAAGCCAGCTCTCCCCACCAGTACCTAGCGTCCTCTCCTCCCCAGCGCTGCGCAGCACTCGTCAGTGGTGAGGACGTGGGGAGGGAGACGCGAAAGAGGCCTCTTTGCTCCCAGCCGTAACCACAGGGGACTAAGGGGATCCAAGGCTCTGGGGAAAAGGAGGAGACCAGGCTGGGACTGGGTGCAAAAGTTAGGGGGCAGGCAAAAAAACTCGGTGATCAAGATAAACATTGTCATGCAATAATTTTAAATCAAAATTAATGCAAAAAATAAATGATAAAGTATTAAAAATGAAAATAAAGGCAGGATCCAACTTCCCACCCGATTGTCCTGCCTTCAGCAAGACTCAGACAACGTTCCTGGCGCCTCCAGTAGTGCCCCGCTCTGGTCCCAGCCCTCTTGGGACCACAGTCCTATTGGTCCTACTGCTCTTCCTCAGCCCTGTGGGTCATGCCCAAGGGGATGCAACAAGGGATTGCATCTGGGAGAGTTCTAGAGTTGGAATCTTTGCATGAAGCCCTTTTCCCTCTCATTAAATTCCCCCAACTCTGAAGGGAAAGATAATCAAACCAGAGTCTTCCTCCAGAGACAAAGGCTGGGCTGATAAAAGCCACAAAGCTTGCATACAAAATGGCCCCTTAGTCACCACCTTCCCAAACCCTTGACTGCTTAAAATGAGAAGTGACCAGAGGAAGGGCAACACAGATGGTTAAAGGTGAGGGGCCAAGAGAGCCTGGGGTGAGGGGGCAATTCCACTCCTCCCCAGCTGGGCTCCAGCACCCCAAGTTAAGTTCCTTGGTGAGCCATGGAAATTCCCGCCCCAACAAGTTCTCCCTATTTGGGCCTTGTTCAGGCCTTCTCAGTGGACACCTTCTCAGGTGTCCACTTTGCACAAAGACAAAAGTCTTCTCCCCCTAACCCCAGCCCTGGCTCCTAGACACAAGCCCAGTCCCACACAGGAGAGAGGCACAGAGATGGGACAGCACAGTGCGTCCCCACTGAGGCCCAGGCATGGCCCCAACCTAATTTACAAGCCAAGCAAGAAGATTCTGAAAACTTGAAGACGAGATGGCCCACCTAAAGCCAGAAGATGGGCAACACCCACCTGGTACCCCTCAAGTGACCTAGCCAGCCAGGCCCCAATAAGGCCACCAAAACTGAGGACTGATGGGATGCCCTTCCAGCCAGACCAAAATCTCTCCAACTCACCCAGCAGGACCACTGATAACCATTTTCTCTTTTGGGGCAAAAGTGATAGAAGCCTGACAAAGCAACCCCAGGGTGCCCAGTGAGGGCTCTCTTCTAGGAAGATGCTCAAAAACTGTCTCAAGTTCAAATGTTTTTGTTTTCATCCAAAGCAAGAAAGAACAGATGGGGAAGAAGTGTCTAGCTTTATGAAAAGTAGGAATGCAGAGAGCCAGGCCCAGTGGTGGCGGGGGAGATATGGCACAGACCAAAGAAAGAGAGAGTGCTATTGGAGCCGAGGGATACGGCAAGGCAGACCCTTTGCATAAGGGGAAGGACGCAGGGCAAGGATAGGGGGACGGTGGGGAGACACAAGTTTCCTGGGGGGCAAAGAGGACATGAGACAGGAAAGGAGAAAATGGGGGAAAGTGAGATTCAGGAGAAATAGGGGGTGGGGGCGAAAGAGCACCACGGGAAGTGGGTACAGGACCAGCAGAGCCTCCCCACTTGTCCCTGGCTGCACATCCATGGAGGCACTGCACTCCTGCGGCCGTGTTCACAGGAGGCTAAGAAAGCACCCTATGTCTATTCTCAGGAAAGAAGTCGGGGAATGAAAAGTTCCAGACCAGGACAGACTGGGTGAGGAGTACATGGCTAAAAGCCGTAACACCTTAATACTGGACACTCACCAACCCTGAGCTCCATATTCTTACAATTTCCACATTCTTTCCTTTAAAGTGGTGCCATGGAAAACGGATTTTAAGAAACCCATTTGGGAGCTGTTTCAGGGTCCAGACCTGCCTCCTTGCTGAGCCATCTTGGGCTTGGAGGAGGAGAAATGAGGCATGAGTCCTGGAGAGTCACTGAGAAAGTGAGAAAAGGCCACTGGTGTTTTCTGCATTTCAGGAACCAGGGTCCCTTAGCACAAACACAAATGAGATGTAGCAAAAGTCAGACTCCACCTGTCCATCCTCAGTCCTATATAGGCCAATGCAACTTTAGTTTGATTTGGTTTTCTTAAATAAATGTCGACTTTTCCAGATGTTTTTCCTGGCTTATTTTCTCTCTATAAGCACAGCAACAGAACCAGCCCCAGGTTCTGCCACAGAGGAAAACCTTTCAGGGAGACCTCCAGCCAGCTTCGGAAAGACCCCCATCATAAGGGTGAGCTACCCGGGGGGAAAGTCTCCATGAGGAAGGTGCTAGAGACTGGCTGTGATGAGCATCGTGCCCCTCCCCCTCAAATCACCTCCAGAAAACGTGAGGTAAGCCCCAGGGTGCCAAAGAGGAGGAGGTGCCAAGGGCAGGGGTGGGGCAGCTCCCAGTCTCCACAAGGGTAAGAAGATAGAGTCTGTAAATCTTAGCGTGCTGTTGATCTCAAACTTCTTGAACAGCTTGTTGACCAGAAGTAGCTAAGCTCTTAGGAAGGGAAGCCGTGAACACCAGAACCAGCCCTGCCGAGAACCAGGACGGAAACCGGGCCCTGCTCCCCTCCTTCCTTGTTTGGAGGGGAGAGGCCTTGGGCTGCAGTTAGGGTGAGAGAGTGCTACTGAGGTTGAAGATCTGGATTTTAACAAATTTGTCTGAAATTAATTTGCCCATGATGACTGTGTGGATTCATAGGGATGTGGGGACCAGTGCTGACCTCAGGACAACCCAGTGACAGACCCCAGGTTCTGTCTGGCCCTGAGCTGCCTAACAAGTTGGATGGAAACTGATAAAGGACTAGTCATAGCTTCAGATGACAAAACTGGGCCAGGCCAAAATGATGACTGAGAAAAGAGTTTACATGGGCACATGCAAAGCTCTGCATTTCAGGAACCAGGGTCTCTTGGCATGAACACAAATGAGACAGAACTGCTTCAAAGCAACTCAGAGAGAGAAGGTCTGGGCATTCTGTGGGTCTCAGGCTCCACACAAGTCTACTGGGTGAGGAGCTGCTCAGGACATGAATACAACCATCAGCCAATGTGCTCCCAGAACCCTCAGACACCCACGATTTATATGTACCCCTCCCCTGGGATAAGCCCTACAACCCCATGTGAGACCTGCACCAGGGCTCCTGGAGTTTCCTAGCCTGCATGCCAGAGCCAGAAGTGCCTGGAGTTTACTCCACCCCCAGCCCATACCCTGAAGTAGAACCTGTCCCCCAGGGGTCCCCCGTGGGACCGGGGTGAGGCCAGGAGTCTACCTGAAATCACACCCTTGGCTTGGTTTCTGTCCCTTCTGTACCTTGTGCTCCTCATTCCCCCTTCCTTAATAAATCCAGAATCCTCATCCCAGCACAACTTCCAGGGAGCCCAGCCCCAGACCGGTGCAGCTGGGAACTACAGTCTCTGAGGGCCACGGGCCGGAGCACTCGTGTCCCAAACAAGGTGCAAAGTGGAGGGCGGAGGACTTGGAAAAAGGCTCTGAATGAGGAATGGTCAGAGACAGGATGTGGGCGAGAATTAGCCCCTGCCTGCGGCTACAGAAGTGACCCCCAATACCACAAGCACATGTGCGGAGGGTTACCTCAGTGCCAAGCACTTTACGTGGGTTATTGCATTTAATCTTCACAGCAAGCCTGAGGAGACACCTTTATCATATCCATTTTCAGATGAGGAAGTTGAGGATACACAAAGTTAGTAACTTGCCCATGATCTCAACAACTTTAGGTGAGATCCAGGATTCAAATTCAAGTTTTAAACCACTAAGCTACAGTGCACCCCACCCTCATGTCCTAAGTGCCAGGATCCGCACTGGGAAGGCATGTCTGTTGGCCCCTATGACATAAGAATCCAGCACTTCTAGGGAACAGACACCCAATCAAACGGACACAGAAGGTGATGTCACAGTGGGACAGGGCCATTCTCTGCTTTTCCACCCTCCCCCCTCGCACTGTGTCCTCGGGCAGCAGTATCCTACCTTCTGGCAGGAACAGCTCCCCCAGGTAGACTAGTGGTTCCCTGCAAGGGGGATGGCAGCCTGGGGCTTGGACAAGAGATGCATACCATGTCCTGGCCAGGCCTGGAGGGACACGCTCCAGGAAGCCAGGATCCAGCTGTTGGCATCTGGAAGGCTGCCAGGCAGGAGGGCCATGGGCAGAAGGGAGGGGGATTCCTGCCTGGGCAGGGAGCTCTAGTAATCTGGGATGAATTTTCCAAAGCACAGAATCCACCAGAAAAAAAAAAAAAACAAGACCAGTCAGGACAAATGACCCTTCCCTGGCAAAGCTCTGACCTCCAATACTTTATTTCAAATCCAAAACAAAACAAAACATACAAATAATGAAATCCACCACCTCCCAGAGCAGGGCCTAAAGGGGACCCAGAAAGTCTGGTCCTAAATCTGGAGTCTGAGAGGAGACCTGTAAACTAAGCTGGTGGTCATGTCCTGAGACCCTGAACAACTGCCAGTCAGGCCTGGGCAGGGAGGGGCCACAGCAAGGTGAGAGGGGGTGGAGGTTTCTGTCTCCAGGGCAAGTTCAGAAACTAAGCTGCTGTCACTCTAGGTAGACTGCCAGCTGAGGCTGTGCATCCTGACTAGTGAGGTTAAGGGCTAGGTTCCTGTTGTCTCAGGGCAGTGAGCATAACCAAAAGGGTGTTCTGGGGGCCCCAGCCAGGCTGGATTTCAGCACCACTCTGCAAATATTTATCTTGGTCAAGATGAGGGGGTGGGTAGCTTCAGCTATCCCATTCCCATTCAGAGCCCAGCCCAGCCTGTCATCTGGGCATGCCAGGTGCAGCCTGGAGGTGGCACAGATTGGCACACATCAGCAAGAGAGTGAACTCATGAGAATCTGCATATGACACAGGAGAAAGTCTCCGCATGAAGGGTTTTGCTGGTCCCATCCAAACCCCACAGCATGTGGCCCTTCACTTGCCCCTCCTGAACCTCCCAACTGCCTCCCCTTGTCCCAGGTGGTGGCCTCACCTCTTGCTCAAATTGGAAACCTCAGCCACCTGAAATTCCCCCTCCTTCCCAAATCCACTGCGCATCGTGTGTGCGTCCTCCTAACAGGCCCCATCCCCCTAGGCTTTGCCTTCCGCACTAATCTCCTCTCCAATGGCAGCCAAAGGGCTATTTCTAAAATGAAGTCTGACCCTACCATCCCCTCCATAGCTCCCTTAAGTCCTTTCCCTCACTCACACCAGGATCCTCACAATGGGGACCCCCTTGCCAGCCTCCCAACCCAATGACCACCCCAACACAGCCTACATTGTAGTGACTCAGAACAGCCCAAGCAGGCCAGGCAGCTCCAAGCCTCTGACCAGGCTGTTCTCTCTCTGCCTAGTACACCCCTCTCCCTCTGCCCCGCCATGTCCTCAAGACCCTGCTCAGCTATGGCCCTGTGGGAAGGTGCCCTCCCCACTCCAGTTCATCACCTCTGCCCTCACGTCCCCACAGCCATTTGATCTCTCTAATCTGGCCCCACTGGGCTGGGGCTCCCAGAGCCCCTGTGCAGGGTCAAGCATGAGGACAGCCCAGTGCCCATGTCTCACCGCCCAGAGAGTGATGTGCCTGCCCTGTACCACACACAGAGCGACAGGCAGGCCCATCCGGGGTTGGACAGAGCCTCATGACTGCTTGAAAACCTGCTTGGTGACATTTTAAAAGGGAGGCAAGGTCAAGTCTCCTCCAGCCCATCACACCCACCCCTTCTGCCCCCGCCCCACTGGCAGAAGTGGTTCTGATTTGCTCTCATTTTTAAGCAGGGGTGGCATTTTACCAGGCCCAGCTAGGACTGGGAAAGGCATGGTTCTGGGTAAGAAGGCCCATTAGAGACCTTGGTAGGCATTCTGACCTGAAGCATGCCTTTCTCACCTTGCTCCTCTGGCCTGTTAGCAGGTCACTCCTGCTTTAAAAATTAACCCGTTGTTGCCTGAGTCACTTCCACCTCAGTGAGTTCCAGGTCCCTGGGGGTGAGAAAAAGTAAGCCAGCTGTCAGGTCCTGGGTTCCCAGGTACAGAAGGGGGGCCCAGGGATAGGGCCAGATTATGGGCAGGTATGCATGATAGCCCTCACTCCACCCTCCCCTGTGGGGTGACCTTGGGCAGGACACTAACCTTCTGGCTCTCACAAGGGTGGGCAGGTGGGTTTTGTCCTAGGAACTTGGATTTTCAACACTAAGCTCCAACACGAGGACAGAAGTCCCCTCCCGTCCTCCACAGGCCTTGAGAGATCCTTGGGCAAGGAAGTCAGGCTGTGCCAAGCCCTGGTGTCCTGGGATCCCCAACCCCTAAGATCCACTGGCCCTCATGATCCTTGGTCCATGTCAGGTCACATGGGCAGGACCAGACAAATAGGCCCACAGGCCTCCCTGAAGCCCACAGCTTCTCAGCTTCCGCCACTTCCCACCAGGTGGGAGACCCCGCCCCAGGCTCCTTCCCTTTTGCCGTCCATTCCTGCCCTCCCTCCTTTGAAGAACTGCACCAGCTGAAAATAAATCCTTAAACCAAAGGAATGAGGTGATAATGGTGCAATTTCAGGCACTGTGACGTATTTGGGGACAGGTGGCCACCTGTTCTCCCCTTCCTGAGGCCAGCCCCTTGACACAGTGGCCTACAAGGGAGGTGACACTTAGAAGCACACTGTGGCCCTTCTGAAATGCTCAGCACCCCGGTACTGAGGTGTACCCCTTCTACACTGTGAGCTCAGCGAGGACACAGGCAGCCTCTGTCTCACTCCCCAAGGGATCCACAGAACCTGGCACAGAATGTGGGCTCAATAAATTCTTCTTGTTCACGGCCACCCTGCACTGACTGGCCATGTGCTGCAGGAGAACGCCCCGGCCTTCAGCCATCCCTGCTTTGAATCTGAGCCCACCACTTCAAGCTGCCCAACCTGGGCATGTCGGCCACAGCCATGCCAAATGTCTGTGGTTTCGCCTGTAAAACGGGGTGAAGAGGTGAACGCTCAGCAAGGACAGGTGACAGGCACAGTGTGTGGCACACAGGCGGCCTCTGACAGCGTCAGTTCCCTTCTCTAAACACCCAGCCAATCCCCGTCACTTGGGGCCCCACACTTCATGTCAAGGATTCAGTATATCTCAGCACTGCTTTAAAATAAAGCCACCAAGAGTCCTAGGGGAAATCATAGCAGAGTTCTGAAAAGAGACTGAACAGAAGGCGAGTATTTTCACAGAAAATTCAGGATTTCCCTCATGCACAGTGCTGAAACTCTGTCCCAACGTTCAGAGCCTGGATGTGTAGAGATGTGGCTCTTGGAAATCAAGCCCTTAAAAACCAGCACAGCTGCAAGTAGCAAGAAGTCCCAGGCTGCAGTCCTGTGGTCTGCCGGCAGCTGATAAGAGAGACGTGTCCATGGCTGCCAGTGGGTTCGAGGAGGATGTGGTTCCCACCGTCCCTGGCCCTGGCCTGGGGCTGAGTCCATGGGCCCAGGACAGTTCTTTAGGCTGCAGCTCCTCACTCGGGGGCTGTGCTGGCGCAGCCACAGCAGCTGGGGCGCCGCAGAGACTGCATGACAGCTCGAAGCGGCCCCCTCCGGCCCTCGGCAGACAGGCTGTCCTCGCTGGCAGGCGCTTGCTGCAGCTGCTCAAACTGCATCTCCAGGTGCTTCTGGATGGCCACGCCGAGCACCTCAGGGTCCACAGCAGCTCCATACACCTCCCATGTCATGCCTTCAGCATCCCATCGAACATCCCGCACAGGGGACAACTCCTCCTCCAGGCTGGACTCCAGAGTTACTTCTGGGAATGTGTGCAGGGCTATAGGGGCTTCCAGGGGTGGGCTGGTGGCCACAGCCTTGCACACTGCCATGGGGGCCACCTGCACACCAGCATCCTGGGCTGATAGAGAGGATGCCAACACAGGGCCCAAGTCACTGGCTGAGGTCATGGTGCACACGTCCTTGGTCCTGGCACCAGTCTCCATAGCTAACCCAGTGGGACCCCAAGGGTGGACACAGCAGTGGGAATGCCCAGGAAGTGCTCCAGGCAACCTACACTGGAACTTCATCCCATGCTGAGCCTGTAGCCCAGACTCACTCACTGATGCCACCAGTTTGGGAAAGGCCAGGATCCCTGGGGCAGGCAGGGCATGGCAGTAGCCACCTGTCCCCGCCTCCCCCACGCTGCAGAGTAGAGCTGCTGGGGGCAGAGCATGGCAGGAGGTGGTAGCCGACTGCCCAGTGGCTTTGGGCGCAGCCTTGGGACTGCTGCTGTGGATGGTTGTGCTGACCAGGTCTAGTGGTGCCACCTGACTCTCTCCTAGTGTCCAGGCTGAGCTCGAAGTTGCATCCTCCAGAGCCAGGTCCCTTTCCAGACCTGCAGGGGTCTGACATCCGTGGCCAGAAGTACTGCTGGGCTGCAGCTGAGCCCTGTGGACTGGTGAACTGCCAAGAGCTGAACAGCTGAGGCTGGCCTTCCGAGCACCACTGTGGCCCCGGGTCTGGGTGCTATGAACCAGGTCTGAGTGGCTCCTCTGTACAGCAGTGGCACTGGGGGTTCGTAGGCAACACAGGTCACCACCACCCACGGTAGACACATTGCCCACAGTGCTGCTCCGCCAGTGGCCCACAGTACTGGGCCGTGGCTGGGGGCTGGAGGCCCGTGTCTGCTCCGTGCGCTCAGCCTGGGGCCCCTCTTCCTCTGGGACCTGGGGACTGGTGATGGCCTCACCCGGCTGGGCCTGCCATACAGTGCTGCTGGCACTCTTTCGGAGCTCTGCCCTCTGTCCCTGGCCTTCACCCAGCAGGCTGGAAGAGCTCCGGGACAGGGACTGTGGGCGGGGGCTCAGGGGTGCCCGGGCACCCGGCTCAGGGTGGCTGGTGGTCATGGCTGCCTGCAGGAGAGAGGGAGGGAGGGAGTGGAGTTGAGTTGGGTGACAGCACTTCTACTGGGCTCTGCTGTGGGCTCACAGGGTGCTAGGCACACTGGGGGGACAAAACAGTGACAAGACACCAAACACTTCAAACCAAAGTCATCACACATTATACACAGGAATGACAGTACAAATATCTAATAACCAGTACCAAGTGATTAGAACCAGCCTGAAAGCAGGTTCCTAGAGACCACCCACCACGCCAGTGTGGACTCTTCAGTGCTGGATTATGGGGATGAAGGGGAAGCCAGGGGAGAGGCCAACTCTGCTGGGGCTTTGTGGGTAGGGGCTTTGATACAATAGCTCTTAGTCAATGAGCACAGAAGTATTGCAAGTATTTTAATAACCAGTAAAGCTCGACAGGTGAATACTAGCCTGGCTCCTCCCAGGGCTGTCAGTATCCATCTGGGTCAGGACTGGGGCCTCCTTCGTACGGAATGGGGGCCCAGAGAAGGTCTGAGATGGAACAAGCAGTAAACAGAGGACACACTGAGAGCTGTCCCGGGTTCTCCCATGACCCACCCCCGTTCTCTCTGGCCCAGCCCGGCTGAGCTGTCATGGCTCTGAGACTCAGTCTTGGCAGCTGTGAAGAGACAGGGATTTCCTGACTCCCATCTCCCAGGCTCCAAGGGTAGGGAGAGGACCCCCGTACCAGCCCTTCACATGCAGGACTCACTCGGCACTTGTTCATTCATTCCACAGCCATATTCTGAACACCTACTGCATACCAGGCTCTAATTTAGATCCGCCTGTGCCCTGGGAATGGGGTCCCATACCACTAATCAGACACACCCTCCATAAAGTTTAAACGCCCTCTTGCCAAGTATGCCTGCACTGTCCTTGCCCCCTTCTCCCTGCCATTCCTGTCCCTTCCTCCAGCCACACAGACCCCTCTGGACCTGCCCACTGACCCATCCAGAGCCTTGAGTCAGCACCGGTCCCTTCAATCTGTGTCTCATCCTGGGGAAGCTTTCCCAAGCTGGGCTGGCGCCATGTCTGGCTGAGTGCTGTCTGGCCTGGATGAAAGACTGGCCAACGATAGGCCTCGCACCAGCCTGAAGCTGTGAAAGCAGGCCTGGGGCCTGTTCCCCTATCTGTCTAGCACCTAGCACTAACCTGACACATACCTGGCACTCAGAGAAAGTCTACTGTATGCCTGACCAAGAGAACAAGCAAATACAAGAGTAAACTACAAAGGAAAAGTGCTGAGAACCAAAAACAGGGTCTGAGGAAGGGCATTTCTGAAGCAGGAGAGCTCACTTTGTATAATGGATAAGAAAAGTCCCAGCCACGTAAGTCAGGCCCGGAGAGAGAGGAGGAAAATGGTGCTCAGGGGGAAGAAACAGGGTGAGCAGAAGGCAGGAGGGCATATGTTCAGAGCACCCAAGGGGAGAAGCGGGCTGGAGGCTGTGCAAGGCCCTAAAAGAAGGGGGGTTAGGACATCTGGGCCAGCTAGCCCTGGCCACAGCTGTGAATTAAGAACATCGCTCTGGGACTCCCTGCCCAGCAGGATGGGCTGGAGAAATAGGGTAGGGACGGCAGGTAACAGGTAGAGTTTGCGCAATTCAAGTCCTGCCCTCCCATCCCTGGGCTGATAAGAATGCCAAAACCCAACCACCTGGGCCAGGAGAGCTAGGCCACCTGAAAGGGAATATGGGAAGGGCCCTCAGGAACTCAGTTTCTGTATAATTACAAACTTCTTGCTGTCCCAGTGCTCAGCAGATGGCTGGTGGCTGTCTAAGCCAACAGTGAGGATGTTTCTGAAGCTATGGTCCCCCGAGAGCTCAAGGCTTGCTATGGAGTCCAGTTCAATACAACTTCCTGCGATGATTAAAGATTCTACTCTGCGTTGTCCAATACAGTAGGCACTGGCCACATGTGGCTAATGATTATCATACTAGACTGCAGTTCTAGATCCAGCACTAGCCTGGGCAGGAGTGTCCCACCCTGGCTGCTCTTTGGGACTGACACCAGACTGGTCCCTGGAAAGGTCAAGAAAAGGATGACTAGCCAAGTGAGACTATGACCAGGCTCCACCCTCAAGGAGCTGTATGATGAACATATAAACCGAGAAGGGCAACAAAGCCAATAAAAATCACAGTGATGATGATGATGGCTCCCAGTACCAAATCACCCACCACATGCCAGGATGTGCCACATCTCTTCCAGCACATTTACTTGTCAGAGCAAATTCATGAGATACATCATCATTCACATTCTATAGACGAGAAGGCCAAAACTCAGAGAGGTGTAGTGACTCATCTAAGGGCACACAGTTGGTGAGTAGCTAAGCTAAGAATCAAACCCAGGAGTGTCTATGGTTCTCTGTGCCCCAACCCCTCTGGGCAGACCTCTGTCCTGGACGCTCTCACCCTCTACTGTCATCATCTTTTTACTTACCCGTTGCCCTGACTTAACTAGAGCCCAGCACCCAGCAGTGTCTGGCACTCGCAATGGTGCCTAAGACATGCCAGTGGAACAAGTGAATAAGTGAGAACAAAGCCTGGACCTCCACCCCACCTGCTTTTAGCAACTTCTTAGGCTGCCTAGAGTCAGGAGAGCAGGAGGTGCACCTGCAGGCTGGGAAGACTGTGGTCTCCAACAGCCCTTAGCAGGCAGACAACCACCCAGCTCAGGTCTAAGATGCCAAGAAGGTCTCATCCGGACAGACTGCATAGCCTCTGGCTGAGCTCCACCTCCCTCAGACCCTAAGGAGCAAGGCCATAAAGAGCCAAGCCAGGGCCTGGCCCCCCTGAGGAAACATGTGGAATGAGGCTGGGGTGCTCTCAGACCCACCAGGAGCAAGTGAGACGCCATCAGTGACAAGGGTCCCACTGTGCCTGCCTTACCAGGTGGCTTCCCAGTGCCCAGGGCTAGCCATGGCGCAGAGAGAGCAGTGACCACAAAGACCCCAGGAGGGCAGGGGATATGGAGCTTCTGATTCTCTCCCTCATCCTAATCCACAAGTGGCAGGTGACAAAACTGAGACCTGAAGCTGCTCAGAAATGTCAAAGAACCCACAGTTGAACCCCAGCAGGTTGGGTATTCCTCTTCTAACCTGGCCTTCCCAGCCTGAGGGAGGGAAGGCCTCTGAGGGCAGTCACCCAGGTTATCCGTCAGGGAAGGCGGTTTCCCATGCCTCCTATCTCAAAGAAGAGGGGCCTTGCAGGCAGTGATGGGAGCGGAGCACATGTGCCTGGGAGCCATGGGTGAACAGGGGGGGCAAGGGTTCTGCTTCCAACCCTGGCTCCTCCACCTTCCTGCATAAATGCCTCCAGGTAGACACCTAGCCTCTCTGGGCTTCAGTTTCCCCAATCTGCAAAACAGAAGTAAACCCCCACCCTGCAGGGTTGTTGTGAAGACTAAATGTGATGGTATATGGACTGTCTGGAATGGCGATTGTTAATCATAATCTTTTCTTCCCTCTTCCAACAGGAGTGACTTCTGCTAAAGGTATCATAAGAACTAGTACTGGCAGGGAGGAGGGGTACAGAAAGGCCCTTTTAGGAAGCCACTGAGACATGCCATAGGTTAGCCTAATCTTGCTTCCCAATCCTTCCTACCTTCATCCATCCCATCCTAGGACATAGTCACCAGCAGTGTCCCCAGTGTCTTCCTCACCAAACTAATTTTCCCAGTCTATTTCAAAGCTTAATTTGGGAGGATACACACACACATGCTGGCACCCGTGCATGGACACACACGCAAGTCTGAAGTCTGCATTCTAAATGCCCAGAAAACCACGGAAAAGGCTCTGGTTTCACCCCAAAGTGCCCCTGGGAAGATGTTTTAGCACAAGATAAAAGACAGGCACATAGGGATATCCAAGGACCCTAGTTTTCTTTGGATGGCATGTTAATGTTCTCTCTCTTGCCCCATTTGATGCCAAAGTTGGGGAGTGGCCGATGCCCTGTGGCCAATGCCCTGTGGCTAATGCAGGACTGTCCTGTTGCCTCGGTTCTGCTTGTCAGTGAGTGGAGGAGAAGCCAGCTTCACACGCAGCAATCAACCAATGTGATTTTCAGTAAAAGCTCCCAGTTCCGCAGAAACTTCCAGGCTGGCCCAACCAAAGAGACTGCTCCATCTCTTGGTCAGATTCCAGCTCTTGCTATGTCACCCCAGCACAGGAGCACAGGCCTTTCAGTGTGTACCAAGGGGGACAACCAAGGCCACCACAAGCAGGCCCTCTCTCAGACCACACTTGCGGCATCCACATAAGCCCCCTCCTAAGGGACAGGCAATTAGATAATGAGTTCTGCTTCCAGCAAAACCAAAACAGGAAAGGCAAACCCATGTGGTCAGGAGGGGAAACTGCTCAAATGTTAAAATATGGACCCTAGCACCCAGGGACCAGGTAAACTAACACACCTCATAAATCCCTCATTGCAGAGTGGGGGCATGGCAACCTTCAGCAGGTGGTCTGATCCATGCCAGCAGTGAATGTGAGACTGACAGGGGGCTCCAGGCCAAAGCTGGGCAAGGCCACAGGGAACATTCCTGAGCGGGAGTGTTTACAGGGGACAAAACTTGCCCATCACAGAGAAGGGCCTTTAAGAACCAGATGCCCAGAAACAAGCTGTGCCAAGAAAGGGTTCTAGGGTAACTGTGCGTCAGTGGACCCAAGGACCCAGCTCTGCTCACGAGAAAGAAGCTCAAGCTCCCATCAGCCCGAGCTTCCTCCCCTGAGGAGGGTTTGCCCACACTTCCCAGGACGTACCGGGGTGGAGAAGGTAAGCCTCCAAGCCCTGCTGCCCCAAACCAGAAGCATCCCCAGTGGCTGGTGTGTCCCTGCCTGCATACTCATGGGCACCCATGCACCGCCATGAACCCACACCTCACCCGCAGACACACCACCGATGGACGCACAAGCCCTTGTGCTGTGCAGGAAACAGCGTCCACACACCAGCTGCATCTGCACACCAATCGCACAGGCCTGCTCTGGCTGCCAGGCCAAAGGCCTCAACACATAGCCGACCACACACCCTTCCCAGGGCAGGGCTCCCTTGTCTGCCCCTCTTGCTCAAAGCCCACCCAGAATCAGGGAGAAGGTCCTCACCACGATCCCCAAAGTCGGCTACAGACCTTCCCAGCCGCAAAGACAGTAACTGAAGGGAGATCAATGGGGCTGTGAGGCAAGGGGGTAGGGAGGAGGGCAGGAGAAATAAGAGGGAAGGGAGGTTTGGGGCTGAGGGCGGAAAGTGCGGTGGTACGGCGGAGGAAGGGTCAAGGGAGGGGGATTAGGAGCGGGGGTGAGTGCAGAAGGAGACGGGGTTCTGGGCAGAGTACTGGGAGGATGGGCAGAGGAGACACAGACGAGGGCATGGGATAGGCAATGAAAGGAGGCACGGGAGAAGGGATGCGGCCCTGCGGGGCACCGAGAGCGGGGCAGGGGCGGGGAAGCAGAGGGTCTGAGCTCAAATAGAGGTGAGGTGTGGGGTTCCGGGGCGCAGGAAGGGGAGGCACCGCCCATGTCAGCCCACCCCACCCCCACGGGCACACTTGGAACCGGCCTCTCACCCTCTCGCCCGCCCCGGGCCGCGCTGGCCGGCGGAAGCGCTTCTCCTGCGGCCGCCACAGGTGCCGGTTCAGCGGCCCAAGATGGAGCCGGACCTGGCCTGGGACGAAGAGGCCGCCAGCCACCGTCCGCCCGACCCACGGAGGGTACCGGGGAGGAGGGGCGGAGGGGGCGGTGGCCCTGCTCACCTGGGCCCGCCCCCACGCTCCACAGCCTGCGTCAGCGTCCGGCCCCGCCTCCGATCCAGCCCCAAGTCCACTTCCTCATAGCCCTGCTCCTGAGCCCCTGCTACCCTCCCTCATTATGCCCTTCACCGCGGTCTACAGCCCCTCTGGCGACCCACCTCCTCACGGTCCTGCCCCATGTCCTTCGTCATCCTGGCTCCGCCCTTCACTCGTCTCGGGCTTCCAACTCTGTCCTCGAGACCCCTAAGCTCTAGGGCTAGCCCTCCCGAATACAAGGCCCCGACCCTTCTAGCCCCACCCCTACGGACCCCCATCCTCCAAGCCCTGGACTTCACAGTCCCAACCTCCTGGACCCCCAAGACCGACCCTGGTCCTTTGAGCTCTGCCTCCATGGCCCCTCCACCCTCCCGGCCTTCTACTGAGCCCTCCGCCCAACCTCATATACTCCATCCCGAGTTGCGAGTTGCGTCCTCAGCCCTGCCAGCAAGGCCCATATTCTCCCATCCCTTTCCTTGCCCATGTCTCTGTCCCCACCTTTGCATCCCAGCCCAACCCAACTCCGGGCATTCAATCTCCAGTCCGCGCCCATGGGCCCCTAAGAGCCTGCGTGTGCAATAGCCGTATGGGGGTGAGACGACCCCACCCAAAGCTCACACCCCTTCCGGCAGCTCCTGCAGCCCCAAAACGCCCTCCCTCGCTCACACCCCGCCCCACGACGCCTGGAGCCAGTCCAGACCCTGGGAACACCAGGTCACGCCCTACCAGGCAGGTGGCCTGAGGGCTGCTCACCAGTCCATGCTTGCCCCAGACCCCTTATACCCCATCTTACACCCTCGAGGGGTTCCTACCACCTACCCCCAAGGGCCACGTGGTAAGAAGAGCTTCTCCTGTCTCTGGGCCCCAGTGTCCGAGATTTGGGTCCCAATGTCAGCCCTCCTCTGTTGACCCCAGCTCCAAGGACCCCTGATTTGCTTGACCAGCCATTTGCTAAGAGGTCAGCACCTCCTCTGGCCCAGTGACCTGGGAGCCAACACCATCTCAACGCCTCCAGTTTGGGAAGTCCTCAGGCCTCAGCCTCGGCTTTGGCAGCCCTGCACTGCCGTTGGAGCATCAGGATGGGGTCTACAGAAAGCCCCCCAGCCCTGGGAGCGAGACTGAGAATGAAAAGACCAGGCAGGAACGTGCACTATTCATTTCCTCGTAGCCCCCCTAGCCTGGCACCTAGCCCAGGAGAGGGGTGTGCAGTGCGATGCTGCAGGTGTAGATTGGACCTTGCACCCAGCCACCCCATGCCTTAGTGTGTTCTCTAC
Organism: Hipposideros armiger; assembly: GCF_001890085.2. Taxonomy (NCBI): domain Eukaryota; kingdom Metazoa; phylum Chordata; class Mammalia; order Chiroptera; family Hipposideridae; genus Hipposideros; species Hipposideros armiger. The sequence continues at coordinate 767,795 of NW_017731669.1, read as the reverse complement.
ATGTGGGATGCCCCCAATCCTTAGTACCCCTGTCTGTAGGTCTGAGCTGCTCCTCATCAGTTTGCCTCATAGACCCAAGGTGACAACAGGTATTGCCATGTCAGGCACAGCATTTGGCCCTGCAGTCATTCCCTCATGCTTCCCTGCATGACTTGGAACCATAGGCACCACTGCCTGCTCCCCGCAGCCTGAGATCCTGCTTCTTAAGGCCTGGAAACCTTGGTCCTGTCTTCTCTGCCCCTCCACCCCTGGTCACTTACAGCTTCAAGTTGGGGGCTCACTCACTGGTATCACTCACTGGTGGGTTCTGCTCAGGAAGACCCTTTCCAGTGGGGCCTTAGCATACAATCCTAGAGCCTGGCAGATGGCTCCCCTGAGGGGCTGAGCACTGGAAGCCAACAAAGGTGTCCAAGTAGAGGCTCCAGGACTTGGCCTCCCCGCCACACACAGCCTGGCAGGAAGAATCCTGCCCAAGAGGGCAAATATGGGATTTGTTTGCTGAGGATACCACCCACTCCTGCCCCTGCCCAGGATTAGGACCCCTCCTTCCTCCACATCTCAGAAATTTTACTCATAGTCTGTTTTTAGGGAAGTCAACTGAGCACCAAGAAGGGATGAGCTATGTGGGGTTACACAGAGTTGGTGCCAGATCTGGGACTCAAACCTGGGGCTCCCAGCTCCCTGAGCATCTGAGAGCCCTCCAAGCTCCTCACCTGAGTGTTTCAAGGAGGCCTGCTTGGAGCTCCGTGCCAGCAAATGTCTGCCGCACTGCAGACGCAGCCTGGCTGGACCAGCCACCAGTGTCTCTGAGCATCACCCTGGCCTTGCCTCCTTGTCCAACTGGTCTTCTTTCATTTGTGGCTTGTCAAGGAAGCTCCCTTGGCTGCCCAGGGAGAGCCCAGGATGGGGAGTCAGACATGAATTGCAATTTCAACACTCCCCGCAGCACCCCCCCACACACACACACACACACATCCATTCTCTGGTTCTTTGATCCCACACCCAGGCAACACTGTTCATCTCTCTGGGCATCGGTTTCCTCATCTGCAGAGTGACAATAATTATATTTGCCTCACAGGGCTGTGGGGAAGATGGGATTTGTGAAAGTGTTCTGTAGCGTGTTCTTACTGCTATCAGTCATTTGATCAAATATTTATCAAGTTCCTCCTGTGTTAAGTTCTGGAGATGTAAGCCAGGACTGCATGGTGTGGGGGTAGGAGTGGGATTTGTTGGTTGCTTTGGTGGAGAGAGGAGGCTCTGGCTTAGGATCTCAAGGGCCAAGTGCCATTTCCTGAGACTTGGAACCCTGACAGAAGAAGAGCAAGTATGGTGTGCTCAGGAGTTCAGGTGGACAGGCACGTAGGACTGGAGTTTCCTAGGCGGCCTGGGCATCCCGGGTACAGGGTCCCTGAAGTTACAGAAGTGAATAAGGTCTTCAGAGAGAGTGTGGAGAAAAGGTCCTAGGACCCAGCTGTGAGTAACGAGATAGCAAAGGACTGAGAGGGAACACCAAGAAAAGAAAAAGGGAAACTGGGATAGTGCTGTGACCTGTGGCACTCAGAGAAACCAGTTTCAACAAGGTGATGGAACAGAAGCTAATGGAGTGGGTTGAGGGATGAGTTGGAGGGGAGAATCAAAGATAGCGCAGGTGAAGAAAACACTTTTGAGCACCACCATAAAGGGGAGAAGAAAGAAAGGTGTCACTTGGGAAGGATGTGGGGTCAAGAAAGAAATTGTTTTGTTTTGTTTTGGTTCTCTTTTATGGTTTGCTTTTTAATATGTGAAACCCCTCCCTGCCTATAGATCTGAACTGTCCCTCATCGGTTTGCCTTATGCCTCGTGTAGAATTCCTTGATTTCAAGCAGCAGAAAACAACTCTGGTTAAGTTAAGCAAAAAGGGAATGTGTTGGAAGCCTGCAGGGAGCTCAGAATGATGACTAATGCTGGAGAGTTCCCCTTGATTCTTCAAGACAGGATCCAGGTGACTCCAGACCTCAGCAGCAGGAGCCACTCCACAGCCTCACCCTGTCACCACCACATAAGGAAGGATTCCAGTTGTTTGTCCTTTGTGTGCCCATCAGCTCAAATTCAGTGTCCCAGCTCAAATTCACTGACTTACAGCCATGTGCCCTCTGTCCTCGGAAGGGGAGAGGAATAGCTGATGGAATGCATCTCTAGGAGCACCCACGGCCCACCCGGATGGCACATACAAGATGTTTCCCCAGAAGGAGGAGTGGAATTTGGGTGGCCAGACACAGACAGATCCACTGTATGTTGTAACAAACTGAGCATATTTGACAGCGGGAGAAAGACCCATAGAGAGGGAGTGGATAAAGAACAGGAAGAAGTGGGAACCACAGCTGGCACAAGGTTCCCATGGGCTGGGATCCAGGTCACATGAAACAGGTAGGGGCGGCTTCTCTATGAAGCGAGAAGAAATGACAGGCGTAGTTCTAGGTAACTTAACTAGGCTTGGAAATCGAAGTTTGATGGTCTCCGTTTTCTCTGTGAAATCAAAGGCAAGCTCATGTGCTGAGACAGAAAGGGGGAGATGGAAAGGTTGGAAGGGTGAGGAGACTGGAAGAGGCTTGGAGTAGTCATTGCAGAGATGGAACTGCCTGTTAGCCAAAGAAGTCCAGTAGATTGCCAGACAACATTGTAGCCTGTGCAAGATTTATGACCAGCAATATCCCTCAGAAAGAATCCTCATCAAAGAAAAACAAGTTTAATTAGGACTCACAGTTGTAAGAGAGCGAAAAAGAGAGTCCAAGGCTATAGGCTTCTGGATGCTGGTGGCCAGGAGGACACCCTTGAATTGGCAAAGCACTTCTGCTCTCACCAGTTGAGCTGTTGGCTTACCAAGAGTCAGTTGCATTTGTACTAAAGTTACTTATTCCCACTGTACATGTTGTAATTATGCAATTTAACTAAATAGTGCATAAACTGATGGAATATGAATATGGAAAGAAAGTTTTGTTCCTGTGAAAACTAGGAAAACTTGGAAAGTGAGTCACAGAAACTGATGTCAGTTAAGTGTGTAAGTGTAGGAAAGGCAACTAGAAAAAGAAAGAATAGGAGGAAAATCATAACAACCTAAAAAAATTCTGGATCAGATTGCTTCCCAACTGTCTTTAAGTTAACTGACTTGCCTACTAACCAATCATTTACAGATTGGACTGCTGGATGAAAGAGCTAATGTTGTATAGTTTAGGCAAGTGAGAGAATTTGTTGAATCCAGCTTCAGACATTGCTGAAGCCAAAAGCTCAGGTGATATGGACAGAGCTCTGTCTCGCTTGCTCCTTCCCTCTGATTCCCTCTGGATTAGATTCATCCTGATATAGGCTCTCTCCTCTTGGGAACCAGTAGCTGGCAGCCCCACATCTACATCCTCACATCTCTGGATCCACAAATCAAATCTTACTGACCCTACTTGACAATCCTGGGCCACAGGGAGAGAGCTCTTAGATTGGCCAACCTGTGTCACATGCTCCCTCCAGGAGGGTGGGGGCACTATACTATGACTAACAGCCCCTTCAGGGTCACAGAGTGGTGGGAGGGCAAGACGCTGTTGCCAGACAATGGGAAAGTGACAATGAGCTGGCCCCAAACACAGATGACCACTGTGGGGACCATCTCTGGGAGTCTCAGAAAAGGGGACACTGCAAGTTCGAATGTGTCAGTGTGTCCTCAATGCCTAAGGAAGAGAAAGTTTTGACTAGTTGAACAGTATCTGTTCTTTAGACCAAAAAGTCCCTAGAGTATAAGAGACTCCTCTAGCCATAAGATCCTTGAGTGAAAAAGACACTTACTTCTGAGGGCGAGCCTTTAATAGATACTCACTGAATTAAGAGAAAAAGAGGGGAAGGGAGGGAAAGAGAAGGAGGGAAGGAGGAAGTTAATTAGTTTATCCAGGAATATCTATGCTTACATGTATCACCACCTCAGTTTCATCCACAAATATTTTACAGAGGGCCCAGTAAGTGCCAGTCCTAGGCTATGAGCTGGGAACACAGGCTGAATCAGAGCTGCCTTAACCTTGAGCATGTCTGATGGGTGATTCAAGGACAGCAATGACAGACACACAGACAGATCGGTGCTTAAGGGAGACAGAAGGGAATAGGGCACACACAGGAGAGGCCCTGTAGTAGACATCTGCTGCTTTTTAGCTCCCCACTATTTATCCCATTTCATTTGGGGGATCACCCCAAGACAGAGACTGCTAGTTGTCCCCCAATACTAATTATCTCTTTCTACAGTAATAGAACTCCTCTAACTGAGAACATACAAGTACTTGCTCAGAATAGAGACCACCTGCAGACAGGTGGGAAAGAAACTTCTATCTTGCTCAAGCCAATCTAACTTGAAGTCTCCCAGCAGCTCAACCTAGATTCTAAAAATTATTCACCCTCTCTCCTCCACGCCCATGTGCTTCGGGTGGGTCTCAGAGGAGGAGCATATGACTAGGCCTAGTCACTGCCTCCCATTACCCTGGCCACAGAGATTGTTCAGGATAAGCGTGTGTCCCACTTAGAGCCAATGACATGCAGTATAGCATTTCTCTGGAAGTCCTGAGAAGGAGATTTACTCTTTTCCATATAGGAATGTGGAGACTGAAGCCACCATCTTCCACAAAGCCTGATACTGGAGCCAACCCAGGGAGTGACAAGGTGAGGATGTAAGAGAAGGCAGGTCCTTAGCACAAACCTGAGTCTTGCACCCAGTAAAAGCTGAGGCTGGTCTCACCCCTTGACTTCTCAACCAAAGAAGCCAATAAACATCCTCCTTGTTTAAATCAGTTTGGGTTAAATTACCATCCCTTGGTCCCAAAAGCAGCCTCTATAACAGTGTTCAGCCAAACCTGGTAGTATTTTGGAGGCAACGTGGAAGGCAGATGCCTGAGTTCAGTCTTACAAGGTAAGTCAGAGAAGCTGCTTGGGGGGGAAATGGGTTTGTTATAAGGATACATGTAGATTTCAGCCAGAATTGGAAAGGACTCAGGAACAAGCAAGACAGACCCAGAAATACCCATTGCTGCATCGCAGCCTTCCTGGAGCTGTGTGCACCATCTCGCTCTTCATGGTCCTCTGCTGGGCTCTTTCTACCAGCTGGCTAGCACCCTCTGCTGGCACAGAATTCCTGCTCCTTGGCTACCTTGAATCACCAAGGCCCCAGCGGCTCCTGGAGGCATCTGTTAATGCATCCTTCTCTCTTCTTCCCCTGTGGCTAGCTGCCTCCCTCCTGCCATTTGCCCCAATTCCCAGTTCAAACAAGAGGAATCTGATAGACATAGGTCATCTTTAATGTCAAAGGAAAACTCACAAGTCCTGGCCAGCCAATGGACTTAGGATTTAGTGCCTGGTTCAGGTGCCCCCTGCCATCCAGTGGTCACATGGTCTAAAACATTTCCACCTACTGGCTGTACCCTCTGCCAGGCCTGCAGGCATGGCAGGTACCACTGCTGACATGTATTATACGTCTACACAGAAATATATTAGCCAATGCTCTTTTGATTTCAAGGGGCAGAAACTCAACTCAAATTGGCTGAGGCCCCAAAAGAATTTTTCTTTGATTCTTGTAAGTCAAGAGTTCAAGGCGGTCAGGCTTGTTTGGAGCTACAGGCCTAAGACATGTCATTAGAACCTGGCACCCCTCCATCTCTTTTAGATAGACTTTGAATACATAGTTGGCTCTCAGCACCTCTTAGATTACACCTCACAGCCAAGTTATTGTATAGCTATTATTGTTATAATTGCTCCCAACAGTTTCTCCGAAATTCTAGGTCTGAATTATGGTAAACTAATGTGAGTCACTGCCCAACTCTTAGCCCATCACTGTGGCCTAAGGGATGTGATGCTTTGACTGCTGAGCTCTGGATCAAGCCTAGCTCTGTAGTTAATGCCTGGGAACATGTGGATTCCCAATTCTTGTCATGAGGCCACTAACTCATTCCTTGATTGGAGGAAAAATTTTTGTGCCAATTCAGGCCTAGGTCTTTGCTCTTCACTGATCTGATCATGACCTTGAAGAGGACCAAACAGCAAACACTGCTAATTACCTACCTATGTGAGGATAGGCTAGGTTACGCTACAATAGCAAACCTCACAAAAATATCAGTGGCTTAACTAAACAAAGGTCTATTTCTCACTCGTGCTTTATGTCCATCATAGGTTGGCAAGAACATTTTATTCCTCTGCTTCCTCAGGGACCCGGTAACTAGAAGCTTCTTGATACATGCTTTTACAATTGCCACATCAATAAAGAATAACTTGGGATAATGTGCACTAATTCTTAAAATTTCCACTAAAAAGTGATACATGTCATTTCTGCTCATATTTCACTGGCCAAAGTAAATCATGCCTAAGCCCCAAGTAGGGCTTTATACCACCAGCATGAGAAGAGAAAAACCAAATATACTGACCCAATACATGCTGCACTAGTGACAACCCACTACTCAGTTTCTCTCTCTTCTTCTTTCTGCCTAACAGAGGCCCAGTTTTGTCCAGGATGACATTGTGCCCAGCTAAATATAATATATTCACCTTTCCAGACTTCCTTGTAACCAGGAGTAGCCATGTGACCCCATTATGACCAATGAGATATAAGAGAGAATCATCAGTAGAGATCCCAGGAAAGTTAGATGTGATGCCTTGAGATGCAGCAGCCATGATGTGCGCACAAGGACAGAAGCTATATGACCAGAAAGGTGAAGGAGGAGGAGGAGGAGGGAGTCTGGGATCTTGATAAAATCCTTGAGCAGCTGCCTTGCGCTGGGCTGCTTGTTACATGAGAGTGATACACCCCTATCTCTTTGATCCACTGATGGTTGGGTTGTCTGGTATTTACATTCAAACACATTCCTTACTATTTACTTTCTATGTGTTTGAAGTTTCTCAGTGTTCAGTCTTTAACATACAAATGATTTGTGGTGCATTGGAAAGAACATGGGCTTTTGGATTATTCAATACTGGATTAAAATCTAGGGTCAGCCAATTTCTAGCAATGTGTCCTTGAGTGGATATTAAGGACACAAAACTAAGGCTCTTTTGGCCTTATTTTCCTCATCTATAAAATGGGAATAAAAATCCTGTGGCATAGACAGCCATTTCTGATATCCCTTTCCCTTGCTTACCTCCCACTGTAAGACTGGAAAGGTCAGATACTCACTCTTGGTCTCTCTTGAAACCAGCATAGCTGTGTGTGGGTCTGGCCAATGAGACATAAGGGTTAATGTGCAGGGGGTTTTCTGATGAAAGGATAGAAGAGAGTGAGGAAAGAAACACTTATCCCACACATGTTCCCTTCCTTCTTTTCCTGCCTTTGAATTTGGTATTAGAGGATAACAAGCTTGGTGCTGTAGTAGCTAGCTTGCAACTTTAAGATGACACATGCTGAGATGGCAGAGCAGAAAGACACAAGAAGCCTGGGTCTTGGATGATAACCTTGAGTTGCCAAACCAAATCTGAGGCCACCTAACTACAAGATTCTTGTTAAGTAATACCATATTTCACCAATTCTAAGACTCACTTTCTTTTTCACATTTAACACCTTTGAAATCAAGTTACATCTTGCAACTGATTTGATAGGAAAGAATTGCATCATAGTTTCACAGCATTTTTTCTTATGCAAAGAAAGTGGTGCAATAGTGGTGCATTTTACAATCAATGGCATCTTAGAGTTAATGAAATACGATAATAAA
>NW_017731669.1:758407-759770 GCF_001890085.2 Hipposideros armiger | reverse complement strand
TTAAAGGGATAGCATTTGGTCAGGAGCTCATATCTTTTTAAATAAATTCTTTTTTCTACTATGTCCAACTGTAAACACACACACACACACACACACACACACACAGCGGTATATGTCCAGAAAATAAGGACAGGTAAAGAAACACTGAGTTACAAGTTTAGGCCACAGAGAACTCAAAGCAGGTGGATAATCTTGTGTCACTGAGATTTTTCATTACAAATGGCAGATACCTACTCAAATTGGCTTAAGTACAAATTAGAATTTGTTGACTCACCTAAGGCAAAAGTTGAATGATGTTTTGACTTCAGACATGGTCTGATTCAGCTGTCACCAGGACCGAGTATCTCTCTCCCTCTCATTTCTGTGTATCACTTGCTCCAAGCTGATCCTGTTCTCAATCAGGCTCTTTTCTGATCATTCTGATCATGCAAGATTCTCTCATTAGACTCAAGGCCCTCAGGAAGAGTACCTGCCTCTGTCCCAGCATTGTCAGGAAAATTAGTGTATTTCATTGGCTGTGGTCAGTCCTTGTGCCTTTGTCTCCCTAAACCCACCACTGCAGCCAGAAGAGGGAGCTGTGGAAGAATCAAGGTCAGTTCAAAGCAGAGGGTTGGATCAGCCACACCTGAGCACAGGGAGGAGGAGAGAAGGGCTCTCAAAGAACATACATGAGGTACAATTTTAGCAGAAGGATGAAGGATGTTGTGTTACAACAATCCCAGGTGTCCTCCCTGAGCCTTCTTCTCTCTCTTTCCTAAGCCAATTACCATTACCCAGACCTCAGCACTTTATCACTCCCACAGCAGCCAGAGTTGGTCCAGAGAAGACCCAAGTCAGCCAGTATGGAGATGTGGCATGACCACCCACCCCAGACCACAACTTCAAAGTGTGTAAAGGGTGAGAAAGAGGGCAGTTTTCCAAAGGTGAGCCCTGCTCAGCTCACCACTCTAGTTTCATCAAACGAATCAACAAAAGAGTGGCTGTTTCAGCCAACTTTTGATGCTTACAGAATCTCCATGGCAATTTACATCTCTCTTCCATGTCTGCAAATTGGCTGGGGTAGGTTGGCTAGGCTAGACTCATTGATTCCAGGCTCCCGGTTGGGTTTGGATCTGCTCCACAGATCTCCCATTAGCCTGGAACCAGCAGCTCCCTGGGGCACGCTCTTCTTACTGCAATGGCAGAAGCACAAGAAAGAAGGGCACCTCTACCTCTGTGTGCATCATCCCTGTTAACATTCCATTAGCGCAAGTAAGTCACAGGGCCAAGCTCAAAGCCATCTGGTAGGGAAGTATGTTTCCCCACCATGTTGCAAAGATGGCAAAGTACAATACCAGTACTGGGAAGAGAGAACTTGGGACCA
>NW_017731669.1:738524-755542 GCF_001890085.2 Hipposideros armiger | reverse complement strand
TCAGACTGGTCCTGTTGAAGGAAGCCAACACTCTCTGGGCTTGAGGGGAGAGTGTAGTCACTACACCTGCCCCTTGATGTGGGATCCCCTATCACAGCCCCAGACCTCATCAAAGGAATATCACAAGTCCTCTCTCTCCTCCATTTTCTTAGCCTTTTCTCTCTCACTATGGGCCAGTTGTCTAACTGGATCTCAGCCACCTTTAAAAATCTGCATCATGGTCTATCAACACTTTTTGGAATTAGATAGTTAACTTCTTAGTGTTTCAGCCAAAACATTAATTCAACATCTTGATACATCAAAAAAAATCTTTCCCAGCAGCCCCCTGGAAGATGCCCTCCTCATGTGTCTCATTGACTAAAACACTATCATACGGCCACCCCTAACTGCAAAGAAGCCTGGTCAAGTCAGAATCTAGGAAAGGGGGATGAGAGTGCTATGCATGGCTCAGAGCCTTCAGATTCATCCCTGGGGCCTGAGCACATTGCTGCCCCCAACAAAATCTGGATTTTGCTTTGGGGAACAGAGAGGCTGGAGGAGGGGCAGAGGTGGGTGATGGAGACTGAGTAGTAAATTTACTGCTATTTGCCACAGTGGTCCTGGTTGATAAGACCCCAACCCTTAGTGGCCAACAATCCTTGGGACATCTGCATGGCCAGTGGTAACAATTCAGAAAGGACAGGCCTTGCTTCAGTCCCTGACTTCTGCTTTGTCTTAGGGGCAGCCTGGTTGGTCAAGAGACCAGAGGCTAGAACAGCTGATGTCAAACCTGGCCAGCCACTTCCTAACCAAGTGCAACTCATCACCTCAGTGTCTCTTGTCTTTCACCTGCATAAAATGGGAATAAGCATCTCACAGAGCTTGCCCCCTTCCTCTCCTGCATTGACTAAGACTTAGTTGCAAGTGGCAGAAATAAACACATACTGGCATAGGGGGGAAAAAAAGGTTATTTATCAAATCATCCAGAGATAGATGGCTGCCAGCACAGCAGGACTAAGGGTCAGACAGCCTCACCAGGCCTCCTGCTCTGCTCTGGGCCCCTGTGCTGGCTTTGTCTCACATGCACTCCTGCACATGGACACTCCCAACTGCCCCAGACTTGGTTCCTTCAGCTCAAAAACTCTTACAAAAAAAGGAGTATCTCTCTGAAGGTAGATCCAAAAAAAAATTCCAGGCTTGATCCTGATTATGGCCCATCCCTGAACTATGTGTGAAGCCCCAGAACAGAGATGAACTGGTGATGTGGGCTGGCTTCAGCTATGTGAACAAGGGGAGGATAAAGTAATTCCCAAGGAAGAAAAGGCAGGATGCTATTGCCAGTAGAGGGGAAGACTGCCAGGCAGGGGCAGGAAAGAGGGAGAGCTGGGCAGGGAGCAGAGAGCACTCCCAGGAAGCAGGAATGAGCCCTGGGCTCTGGGCTCCATCCTGGGACTTTGAGTGATTGTCCACAGGATGGGACACATTGGAGCCAGTATAGTAGAGTGGGGGACAAGAAAGGAGCTTCTGACAAGGACAGATACTCCCTCCAAACTCCTGAAAAGAAGGGACTATAGAAAATTAATGCCAAGACCACTCTGATGAAACCAAAGAAAAGAGATGATGCTGGTGGTGGGAAAACCCTTCCCCACCTCACAGAGAGGACCCTGGGTAATCTAGGTGGGACTGACATAAATGCGAGAAATGCAGTCTTTGACATGTTACTCAACATGGCCTTTATCCTGCTCTGGCCTCTGTTCCTAAATGATGAGAGATGACACTTCCTCCGATGGAGCTGATTCTTAAGGTTAATTGAAAGTGGCCTTTCTTGTGAATCATCCATTGCACTGAATTATTAATACCTGCAGGCATTTACAGGCCTTTAAACACTTGGACTTCCCGCAATGCTCCTTGGGAATGCTTTTACCAACGGAAATATGGCTTCCTTTAGGCCACGGAAAAGAGAAACCATGTCCGCTACTGTTTCCAGACTTCCCAGCTCCCAGAGACCCAGTAAGGAGCAAGATCTGAAAACAGGAAGCAGGGTCAGGGCTGCAGCAGACCAGGCAGTCACTCTGTTATGTGGAGTTGGCTCCAGGCCAGCTTGGTCTCAGAGCCCCCATGGGACAGTGGAAGGAGGGGAGACTGACCACAGTGCCTGTGGCTCTTGGCCTAGTTCATGGTCATCTCCAGAACATAAAGAACCGCAAGAGAGCAGTCACCTGCTCTCATCTTCCCATGGAGAAAGAAAGACTCAAAACTCAGTGGGCTGGCTGGATGTGTAAGGTGCTTCTAGCAACGTGAGTTTGTGCAAGATCCAACAGCTGGTCTCCAGAGCTAGGCTGAAGAGCTCCTGTCAGGCCCCAAAGCCTGAGCCCAGGGAGCACATGATGCATGGATAGAAGCCAGGAGATATCTCATCCTAAGGGCACAAACCCTTTATCCCATTCAGCACAGCCTTGGCCCCAGAAGTTAATATTGGGGATGCTGAGCTGAATAAGACATGGTCTCTCCCTTCATAGAGGTCCTGATCTCCTGGAGAGAGTGAGCTAGGGTGATAGTTACAGGCACAAGGATGGGGGGAGGCATCCAAGTGGGTGAGAATGGGGAAGGGAGCCAGGAAGACATAAGCTGGGGAGGGGGTAGAGGATTGAATCTGAAGATCAGAAAGGATGTTGATACAGTGTTCCAGGTGGGGGATGATGGAGACCTGGGTGGAGTTTTTGCTGGTGATGGAAATGGACAAAGGAAGAAGAGTTGGCAGGACTTGGCTACAGCTTAGACATAGGTGGTAAGGGAAGGGAGCCAGGGAAGATGATGGGGGCCCTGGAAAGGCACAGCATGAGGCTAGAGGGGGATAGGCAGCTCTGGGTCTAGTGCTTACTGACTGGCCATAAATTTCCATTTTCCAGGAGCACCCGCTACCTCACACCACACCCAGAACAGCTGAGTGCAGCTCAGGCCCAGTTGCAGAGGTGGCTGGTTGTGGATAGTGTCATGGCCTGTCAGGAGCAGCCACGCCAGCAGGACAGCTGGGAGCTGGGTGGTCATGACAGCTGAAGGGCTACCATGCAGGGGGCACGTGGACCCTGCTACCTGCTTGGTCCCAGTCTTGGGGTGCACTGAGAACTCCAGGCAGCAGGAGGAGGGAGAATGTAAACCATCCCTCCTGGAGGGCTGTATGGACACTGTGGTCAGCACAATAATGGCTCCAAAGACATATATGTTCTAATTCCTGGAACCTGTAAATATGTTACCTTACATGGTAAAATGGACTTTGCAGATGTGATTAAGTTAAGGATCTTGAGATGGGGAGATTATCCTGGATTATCTGAGTTGCCCCCATATAATCACAAAAATCCTTATAAGAGGGAGTCAGAGAGATTAGAAAATGCTGCTGCATTTGATAATGAAGGAAGGGTCTACTTGCAAACAGCTCCTAGAAGGTGGTAAAGGCAACGAAGTGGATTTTCCCACAGCCTCCGGAAGGAGTGCAGCCCTGAAGACCCATTTTACTCTTCAGCCCTCAAAAACTGTAAGATAATAAATTTGCATTTTTAACCACAAATTTGTGGTGATTTGTTACAGCAGCAACAAGAAACTAATACAGACATCCTGCTCATACCTGAGGGGGAAAATTGGGAGGTTTTTCGGGGACCCAGGCCCCATTTCCTGATATACCACCACCATTGCCAGCCCAGAGGAAACAGTGGTCACGGCCCCAGGTTCTCTAGACCCTCCAGCCAATATGACTGAGGGCAGGTTTGCAGGAGGAGAAAGGCGTGTGGGGGAAATGCCCTGCCCACTATGGGTCCCTAGCAGGGTGCGGGAATGGAGCAGAGGGAGAGGTGAGAAGTAAAGAGGTGCAGGTTGGGCCTTCTCACCACCTCACACCCATCCAGAGCTGGGAAAGAAAGAGAATAGCCATGCTTCCTCTGCACATAGGGAAGCCCAAAGCTCCCAGCCCCCGCGCCTGTGTGAAGGGACCCCAGTTCACAACCCACCCCTCCGCAGGTCATCCAGCGTTTAGGCTGGGCGGAACCTCAGGCACACTGAGGGTCTGGGCTGCTCTCCATCGTGTCCACCCCACCTCCTCCATCTGATGAGAGGCACAGGTACCACAGGGAGCGGGGCCCAGGCTGCCCCCCTACCACCCACATATTTCTTTCGTCCCCACTTACAGACATCTGAAGGTCTCAGACGATCCCACAAGAGTCTTCTGCAGGGAAGCTGTGCTGGCGCCGCAAGCGTGCACATCCCCCGATAGGGCGCTCGCAGAACGGGAGCAGGCACAGGACCGGGAGGCCCCTTGCCCGAGCCTCTCTGTCAAGGTTGTGTCCGCCAGCCTGGACCGGCGCGACCCCTGTGGTCTAGTAATAATCACTATAATAATAAGGGCTGTGGGTGCGGAGGGGCCCCAGGCGACGCCACCCTCGGTCAGATACTCACCATAATAGGGCTGGTTGGGCCAGTCACCGTTCTTAGTGTCTCTTACATTTATTAACCCTAGAGGGAGTACTATGATTAGCGCAGTTGAGGAAAGTGAGCCCAGAGTGCTGAAGTACATTGTCCCAAATGGCACAGCCGGTGGCGTGTGGGGAGCCAGAGTTGAAACCCAGGTGGTAGGGCTGCAGGATCTACGTTCTCCAGGCCTTGTTATTCTGTCTACTGAGACCGCGAACCAGGACATTTTGGCGCCGCACCATTAGCCCTGGCGGGCAGGCGGGCAGCATGGAGCCCGGGATAGGGCTCCCGAACTACGCCCTGGGTCCCCGAAGGCCCCCTGAAGCAGGGGTCGCAGCGGGTCCGGAACCACGCAGCCGAGGAGCTGCAGCAAGTGAGACGGAACTCCAGACGGGCACGTGCCCAAGCCACCAGGTGTAACGGGCCAGGTAGCCCTCTATCAGACGCTGGAGGAGGCTTCGGCTCTGTTCTCCCGGAGGGGGTGGCCCTCGCACCGCACCCCGCCGACAGCCGTAGGGAGCTCCCAGCGTCCGCCCCACTCAGAACCCTGCAGTTTCCGGGAGCTCTCGGTTGGCTCCGCGCCCTTCCTCTGCCACAGCCAAAGCCAGGGCCAGTCAGGGGCGGAGCTGAAGCCTCCAGCCGCTGGGTCCCTGTCCCCACGGTCCACCGCTTCAGGGCCAGAACGCGACGAGGGACAGCTCTCGCGCCCGCGCCGGCCTACGGCCCCTCGCCCGGCTTTAACACCCTGCCCCGCGGCAGCCGCGGTAGGCAAGGAGGCCCGCAAGACAGAGCCCCAAGCCGCGCCCCGACGGCCGGCCGAAGCAGCCCCATGGTCGGTGAGTACCCTCGCCTCCCTGCCCTCTTGGCCACTTTCTCCTCCCCGCCGGCTCGCGCTGGGGCGTAGCCCCTGCCCTACCCCAGGTTCCTAGCGGGGTGTACTAAACAATGAAGCCGTCTTCTCGCAAACAGTTGCTGGTCAGGAGGTGTGAGGGTCTCGCCTTCTGACCACCCGACCCGGTCCTGAGCCCAGAGCCCAGAGCCCGGAGCCCGCAATTCCCGCGCCCGCACGTTACCCAAAGGAGTCCCCTTCTTTGCCCAGCTGGGGCAGCGAGTGGGCGCCTGGGGCCCAGCATCCGACTGCCCTCAGAGGGCGTCCGGTGACGCCTCCCAGATCGCTGCAAATGTGGAGTTTAAGTGCCAGCAGCAAAGGGTCCGTCGCTCTCGTTTCTCACACCTGTTGCCCCCATCCTCCTCCACACCTCTCCAGCGCCCACCGACTCCCAACTCCTATAAGTGGGCTCACCATGATAGAGGGTTGAGGGAAGGAGCTGGTTTTACAGAAAGTTACCGAATTCAAACATGAGTCCAGCCTCAGCAGGTTCCAGAATCCCAAAGGATAGGGTTCTGAATGACACCCAGGGCATCACCCCTTCCTGGGTTTTCCTTAAGTGCATGGTGCTCATACCCAGCTCACCCTCAAGCCTGAACAGAAGCCCAGGGAAAATGGAGGTTCTGGTAAGAGAAGGCTTTATTTCTACTCATAGGCACAAGGAAGTGGCTCTTTTCAGCCAGAACCTCAGGTCCAGGGCCAAGTACTTTCCAAAGGAAACCAGAAGGTGCCGCCCAGGGCACTAGGACCCCAAGGGAAATGGCTTTTCCACTGAGACCCAGCAGAGCCTAGCTAGCAGCCCCCCTCAACAGACCCAGGAAGCCTGCTTCTGTCTCACTCCTAGGGTCCAAATCAGTGGGTGGGGTTGCTGCCAAAATTCTGCCCACAGCAGGCCAGTGGTGTGAAGAGGGTTGGCTTTCCCTGGCATCACAGTCCTGGTGGTCTCCACCCCCAGAGCAGGTGGCCCTGGTGATTGGGGGTATCGCTGGGGGGCTGCTGCTGCTGCTGTTGATCGGGGTCAGCTGCTGCCTCTGGAAGAGGCTTTGTGCCAAGTTCACCTATGAGGAGCTGCCCGGGACCACCACTGCCTCCAGCCCACAGAGGGACAAGCTCTGCCAACTGCCTGCCAGGACCCAGACAAGCAGGTGAAGAAGGATGTGGGGCCCAGCGAGCCCCAGGCCCTGCTTAGGGCCCTCCCTGTGGCGTTTCCCTTGAAGTGGGGTGGGCAGGAAAGGTGTGTTTACAGAGTACAACCTCTGTGCTGTTGCCATGCTGGGAGCTATGACAAGGAAACCCCAGAATCCTTGTCACAGCCATGAGACAGGCATTATGAAGCCCATTGTCCAGCTGAGGAAACTGAGGCTCATGGACATAAGTAGTAAGTGGGAGAACAGGCACTCAAACCCAGGCAGGCTGGCTCCAGAGGCTGTGTTCCTTCAACTCGCCACTGCAGTGGGCAGGCAGGTGTTGGCTCTGGTTGTGTGAGTTGGGGGGGGGGAGGGAAAGAGGTGCAGGGGGTTAGTGTGGGGCCAGAAAATGGTACTCTTGCCTCCTCCTGGCTCCCACGGGTTTTTCTTCCTCCAGCGCCTGGCACTCAACCAATCTGGGCTGAGTGGTCTGAGGCTGCATGATTCACTTGCCACCTCTGTGTTGTCTCCCTGCCTCTGGACAGGCCACCAGGTGTGCCATTTGTGGTGCCCCCTTCCTTCCAAAGCCGAGACTGGGTGCCCCTGCACCGCAGAGAGTGGGCCCAGGTGCCACAGCGCCCCTGCCTAGCCCCGGAGCGCCTGCCCCACACCGCTGGCAGCAACCTTGGTGAGTGTGCCCGTGAGGGCCTGCCCAGCGGTCAGGGTCTGTTTAGGCCAGGGCAGACCCATCTGCTTTCGCAGTCCTGGCTGCAGAACACAACCTGGATGGGCCCAGCGATGCCAGAACCGGCCAGTGCCCCTCTTTCCAGGTACTTTGGCTTACCAAGTGCCTGCTGCGCCCCAGCCCAGGCCAGATATGGCCTCATGTGCCATTTTGGAGTTAGACTTCACCACGCATCTGTGGAGAGAGGGACTATCACCCCATTTGATACATTCATAAACTGAGGCTCAGAAGGTTAACCATGCCTTGCCCAAGGTCACAGAGGAAGTAAGCAACAGATCTGAAGAATGGAGCCCTGGTGTTTCCAGGTGTAGAACCTGTGCTGGGTCCTGTTCCAGGATGATGAAGGGCTGATCCACAGGGCAGAATGGCAGGAGGTGGGCACACAGCTTTCTGTCCACCTATTTATTCTGAAGGCCTCCAAAGAGACCTTCCCGGGAACCACCCAGTCATCAGCTCTGCCCTTCTAATTTGAAGAGGAAGAAAAGAGGCAACATTTTATCACTGAGACATCCTCTGAACGCCACAGAAAGGGGCCAGGCTAGGTGCTGGGTGCTGTGACACCCTCCCTCCCCCCAAGTAGTCCCTGACCTCTGGGGATGGGGGTTGGTTCCAGGGTACAGGAGCTGAGTGAACACTGTGGCCTCTGCTAGGGGCCCCAGGGAGGAGCAAGCCTGGGTGTACAATGCCTTAGTGCTGAGAAGGCCTCTTAGAGGAACTGCACTAGAGAGGGGTTGTGTTTAGTCTGGAGACGAGAGTGGGGTGAATGTGGTCAGGAGAGGCCTAATCGAAGCTCAGCTAAGAAGGGATGGGCCAGAAGGGGGTGGTGAAGCCCAGAGCTTGCTGTCCCCAGGCCTCTGCCTTCCTGGGCCTTCCAGACCTCCCAGCTCCTGTGCTGTAGGAGATGTGCGCATGGTGGGAACCATCAACCCAGAGCTGTACAAGCTCCCAGAGGACAACAGTGAGACCAACTTCCCTGAGGGCTGCTTGGGGCGGCTGTGGTTCTCCGTGGAATACCAGCAGGAGGCCGAGCGGTTTCTGGTGGGCCTGATCAAGGCACAGCGGCTACAAGCCCCCTCAGAGATCTGCAGCCCCCTGGTGAAGCTCCACCTGCTTCCAGATGAGCGGCGCTTCCTCCAGTCGAAGATCAAACGCAAAACCACCAACCCACAGTTTGACGAGCACTTCGTCTTCCAGGTATGACCTCTGGAGCAAGCAGCATCTGGGAAGGAGCAGGCATTTTGCCCAAGAGCCCCAGCCTCCTGTGCTAGCCAGGACCCTGCAGCCCCAGAAGCCCATGGCACAGGCTCTGGTTTACCCCGCCTGCCAGGTTAGGGTCTATCAGAGCCCTGAACTCCAATGGCAGGGGCAAGGGAGAGACTTGAAGGGTGAGGGGGCAGAGGGTGGGCTCCTCCAATCCAGGCAGCCTGTAGCAGAGAAAAAGAAGACGCATTATTGAAGCACCTACTGGATGCCAGGTCCCGGCCCATGAGGTGTAGAGGAAGCACCCCAAAGCCCTGTAGCACTGTGGGGTTTTTAACAAGGTTATCCCACAGGGTGAGACCCCCAGGCCTCTGGGAGTGGGGTCAGGAACTCACCTATCCTGTCAGAAGCTGGTGCAGGACCCGATAGCCATCCTGGGCAGGTAGTACCTTTGCTGCATGGTGGTGGGCCAGCTGGCACAGGGTCTGGAGGCACAGATGCTATCGGGGCACTGAGCCAAGCTCACAGTGGCCTGGGAACCTGAGCAGGTGACTGGGGGCCCTTATGAGAAACCAACCATCAAGAGCTGCCGAGAGGCCCTGGGCAAACATTTTTAAGAGCTGGGCAGCGGGTGATCTGACAAAGGAAGGTGAGACAGTCGGCATCCAGGAAGCGTATGATTGCAGAGGCCAGAGCCCTGATTCTTGCCTTCTTCCGGGGCTGAGAGCTGAGAAGAGAGGTGGCATGGGGCCCAGATCCCGGCCATCCTGCTGGGGCCAAGGCTGTGAGAATTCACAGGTGAACCTGCTCTTGTTGAGACATCAAGACCCACATTGTGCAGGCTGGCTGACCAGCATGCCACATGTCATGCTCACATATTTATTTTTCTTCTCTCATTTTCTTTACTTCACTGTCCTATCCCTGCCTTAACTTGATCCTGGCCTCTCTGTGCTTTAAGAGGGAAGGGAAAGGAGAAGAGGAAAAGAAGAAATAAATATTAATTGACCATCTGCCATAGGTCACACACTGTGATTGTGATTTTACAACCCAGAAAGTAAGAACAATTGCCCCATTTCACAGCTGAGGAGACTGAGCCTCGAGGAGAGGGGAGTTGGGGTGCACAACTCAGATAGCAGAGACGAGCCAATTCCCTGGGCTCCAGCACGGGATCTCTCACACCTCCATGTGCAGGCATATCAGTGGACAGTCCTGAGAAGCAGTAGATTCAACTTCATGGGTCTGGAGTGGGGCCCAAGGTCTTGAATTTCTAACAAGGATTCTGCTGATCCTCAGACCGCAGTCTGCATGTCAAGGCTTTGGGACACAGTCCCACCTCCCGGGGGTACTGGCCCCGCTGCTGCGAAGGGTCCTCAATGATGCCTGGATTCGGGGTGTGCAGGTCCCTGGCTGAGACACCCCTCACCAAAAGCTCCTATGTCCAGAACAATGTCCCACACTATCCTATCTCTTGTCCCCACACCTGACCCCAGTCCAACCCTCATCTCCCACAGGTGTCCAGCAAAAGCATCAGTCAGATGGTGCTGAGGTTCTCGGTGTACCACGTGGACAGGCAAAGGAAGCATCAGCTCCTGGGCCAGGTGTTCTTCCCCTTGAAGAACGAGGCCATGGCAGGTGACTGCCGGCGCATTATCTGGAGAGACCTGGAGCCTGAGAGCCTGGAGGTAAAGGTCAAGGTCACCAGACAAATGCCACTGAGAGTCAGACTACCGTGAGCAGTCAGCAGGTGTAGCCCAGCACATGCTGGCCAGCATCAGCCCTCAGCATACTGCCCACCACCCCTATGTGTGACTCAGGATGGTGGGCCTGGGTGGAGCTGCGTGGGGTGAAGGGAGGGGACATGGAATCACGTGTAGGCAAGGAGGGGCCACCTGAGGTTCTTTTGCCCTGGAGGTCAGATTGCCTGGAGCAACTTGAAAAATCCGTGTTTGGATCCCCGTCCAGATCAGACAGCTGTGAAAGGCAACACCCCAGATGAACCTCAAGGGAATATTTACCTGCCTTCCCCCAACCCCCATGGAAAAACCTGTGGCTCAGAATAGGCTTTGGAATTCCCCAGATCTGGGTTTGAATCCCCAACTCTGGTCCTCACCACTGTGTGATCTTCAGCAGTTCCCTTCAACTCTCCAGATCTTAGTTTTCCCATCTATAAAACGGCAGGTGGGTGTAAAGGAGGGAATGTGGGTGTGTCATGCAGTGACCCGTGCCTGACTGCCGGGAGGAAGGAGGAAGACACTGTTAGTGTGACATGGCGCCTTCCTCTCGGCCTCTCCAGCCTCCCTCGGAGTTTGGCGACCTCCAGTTCTGCCTCAGCTACAATGACTGCCTGAGCCGGCTGACAGTAGTCGTGCTGCGAGCCAAGGGCCTCCGGCTGCAGGAGGACAGGAGTTTTGTCAGTAAGCTTTCTTCCTGGGCCAGGGCCAGCCCTGTGAGCTTGGGGCCTAGAGCTGGAGTCTGGCCCCACACTTGGCCGTCCAGTTTCTGCCTGCACACTGCCCATGACAGCGCTGTAATCTGAGCCATGCCCTTCCTCTATAGACACAGTGGTATGGGAAACCACTTCCTTATGTGGAATCCAAGGCTGCATTCCCCTGACCTCCAGCAAGACTTCCAAGGCCCCTGAGACCAAGTCAGCCCCTCCCAAGGCAGCATCTGGGCTCCTTGAACTGTGCTGCCCACCTCCAGCCCTGCCCTTCTGTGGAGGGGTCCAGTTCCTCCAGGAGAGGCCTGAGCCTCCCGGCCCCCAGGGAGGGCTCCCCTGCACACGGCCATGACACTCTGCTGGAAGAAGAGGCACCCCCAGGCGGCAGGCCACGTCGTGCTCTGCTTCCTCCAGCCTCCTAGGACCCAGCCGCTGGAGGAGCAGAGGCCCGGCACTAGCTCACCCCATGTGTCCCGCCCCTATGTGGGCCCCCAGCAAGGTGGTGGTTGTCGGCCACCTGTGTGTCTCTGCATCTGAGCCACCATAAGCAAGCTGGCATTCAACCTTCCACTGCAGATCCAAAACCCATCTAAACTCCACCCCCCAAAACTTGGCCTTCTGAAGGAGAAAGTGTATAAAAGGGTCAGGGGGCCAGAGCACCCAGCAGGCAGGACGCCACCCCAACCCTGTCCCCATGGGAAGGGATAATAGGTGTGTGGTGCCAGGCTCTGGTAAACAAGGGCTAGCCGAGCTGTGGGTAGTTCAGGAAGCGGAGAGGAAGAGGAAGGCCCCTTGAGTGTTTGCTCGGCCCTAAGGTGGTCCGCTAATCAACCCGGTTTACTCATACAATGCCCTCTGGCTGCAGCGCTGTGAGTAATGGGGTCCTGACGCCCAGGTGGGCATGTGACCCCCAGCCACACCTCCCACTGCCTGCCTCGCCCGGCCCACATTCTACGCTTGCCCCTCAGGTGTGTTTGTCAAAGTGTCCCTGATGAACCACAACAAGTTTGTCAAGTGCAAGAGGACTTCGGCTGTGCTGGGCTCTGCCAACCCTGTGTACAGCGAGACCTTCAGCTTCAAGGCCGAGCCCACCGAGCTGGACACTGCCAGCCTCTGCCTGACAGTGCTGCAGAGCATCGAAGGGGACAGTAAGGCTGCTCCCCCACCAGCAGGCTGGGAGGGCAACAGGCAAAGGAGGGGCTGCTGAGCACTCAGGCAGTATGGACACAAAGGGAGCTGGATAGTTTCTGTTCTCTGCCTCAAGAAACTAGCACTCAGAGAGGCTGAGACACTTGCCCAAGGACACAGAGCTTGTTAGTGAGAGAGCTGGAATTCACATCAGCTTTATTCCAGTTTGACTTTCTGTGGCACCCTAGAAAGAGGATAGCCTCTGCCACCCACTCCAGATAAGCCTTTAGGTCCTGGGTAAGGTGCAGGGTGAATGACAGGGTGGAGTTATCCCAGCCAGCTCTCCCACACTGCCCCATAACCCAGTGTCCACTGTCACTGTCTGGAGAAGCAGAGCCGGCTGTCTCATGGGCCAGAGCTTAAGACTGTTCTCCATTGTGACAGGTGGTGGGTAAAAATTGTGTTGAATGTTCCCCTTGAATGTATAAGTGGGCTGATGGAAGAAGGCCTTTTTCTAGAGAGGCCCCTTCCTCCCTCAGCTTTCTGACATGAGGCAGGCTTAAGATGGCCCACCAGGAGGGTGGGGGCAGAGTGGGTACCCCCAAAAGACAGGATGTCCACCTGGGCTTCCTTCCCTGCCATCTCCAGCTCCAGAACAAAGCCAGGACCTGTTTGGGGGCTGTTAGCTCTGTGTTTAAAGAGGGAGGGGGCTGGCTACTTCCTTGGAGGGCAGGAGTGAATAAGAGAGAGAGAGAGAGAGAGAGAGAGAGAGAGAGAGAGAGAGAGAGAGAGAGAGAGAGAGATTTAGGAGGCATTCCTGAGGTGACGTGGCTTCTGTGAATCTTTGCAGAGAATAACAGTGCTTTCTGTCCCCTGCAGAGAGCCACCAGCTGGGCCGGGTGGTGGTGGGCCCCTACATGTACGCCCGCGGCAAAGAACTAGAGCACTGGAACGAGATGCTCGGCAAGCCCAAGGAGCTGGTGAAGCGCTGGCATGCCCTTTGCCACACCACCGAGTCCTGACTCGGGGCAGGGACCTCGGTCGGCCTCAGGAGCCCACTCTCTCACCACCATGTGTGACAGCCATAGGTCTGAATGCTTCGACCAGAATCTCATTGGGCTGCTAGGCCAGCCAGCCCATGCCAGGGGGACATGAGTGCAGATGTATAGGAGAGCAGAGCGGACAAGAGAGCCCTGGCCTGGGTCAGCGGTGCGGCCACTCACCAGGCTGAGAGACCCTCCCAACTCACTCTTTCTTCACCCATGGGGCTGCCTAGGCTTGGAATCCTGGCTCCTGGTCAGCACAGTCGCAATTTACGTGGCAATCAGAAGTAGTCTGTTTAGCGATAGTATGGCTGTGTGTGCAGAATAGAAGTGCAGGGGAAACTCAGGTTTCACCAGCTTAGAAAACTGATGATGTGTTGATGCTAAAGCTGCAGGTTTTTGTCTTTGGTTTCTCTGCCTTCTCCCTAGCAGAGAAAACAAACTGCCCTGGGGGACATAAGGGGAGGAGGGAACCCCCAAGCACTTATTTCTGTTGGTCCACAATAAACAGCACAGTCCGAGAATGGGGTTCCATGTGTAGGTGTGGGGCAGCCCCAGGGTGTCTGCGCCACATGGCGTTCCCACAGCCCAGGACAGAAAGCTCCCAGGGATGGGGACTCACTGGCTTCAGGGCCTGTGGGAGAATACTGTGAGCAGCCTCCCCAGGCACGGAGTGGCAGACAGGTTCTGGGCATCAGCTCTCTGTGCCAGCTTAGGAGGGCACATCTGTGCATTAGGTCTCTCCCTGGGCTATGTCATATCCTGCCCCCACACCATGCCAAGTCTCGCCCACAGCCTGCCCTCCCAGAGTCCAACGCCTCACACCTCTGGTCTCACAGGTACTCTGCTGCTGGTTCCTGTGGTCTCCCTGGTTCGTGACTTTCTGCTCCTAGGGCACTCACTTTAGGCAGAAAATGATGAAAATACAGAGCCAAAATGTAGCCCATGCAGCTGAGAGCTTTGCCTGTAAACCTAGCAGTTCCATTATGATTATTGTGCTGTGGTAGGCGTTGGTGTAAAATTCATTAAGATGGAAGTTCCCACAAACCATGGTTATCAACCCCTGTGAAGTTGTACTCAAGGTAATAAGCAGGCATCACATTTGTTGCTGTTACTTAACACCCAGTTTGTATTTTCACCCTAATGCTATTGAACTTGCAGCATCAACACATTGTTATTTTATAACTAAAACAAACCTTTAAACCAGCGTCATCTCTTTTTTTATGCAGTGAAGCAACTTCAGCAAAAGAAAGTAGTGAACCTTATACTCAGCTTCTGCCTCTTTCACTTGACTTCCAGTCTTAGTCCAGGCACAAATACAAGCTTTCTCCAGCAGTGTTCCATACAGACAGAATATCTTGTCATTGCTTTCTCTCAACTTATTTCACGGGCACATTTTCAATGTAGTCCACACTCCAGCCATTTTTAATTAGTGTTATAGCTCACACATAACAGGAGTTCTCTCTATATACATTTTTTTATTTTATTGGGGGACAGTGTGTTTTTCCAGGACCCATCAGCTCCAAGTCAAATAGTTGTTTCAATCTAGTTGTAGAGGACGCAGCTCAGTGGCCCATGTGGGGATCAAACCAGCAACCTTGGTGTTATGAGCACTATGCTCTAACCAACTGAGCTAACCGACCGCCCCTCTATATGTTTTTATAGCAGGTTACCTAGGGTCCTGATACAGTAAATGCCAACCACCGCCACATTTCAAGGTGAGACGCATGCCTTTCCAGGGCCACTTGGAAAAGCTGGAAAGCATCCCTTTTACAGGACAGAGTGGACTGGTGTGTCCAACTCACAGCTGAAAAAGCTCAATGGCAAGAGACTGGCAGCCTGTCTGCTCTAATGGGGAGGAAGGTGGGGGTGCTGTGTTAGGGTGGCCCCTGTCTACAAACAAGGTCAGGCCAAAACGTACAAAAGTGCTTCCTGTGGGACTTCCGGTAAGATGGCAGAATAGACAGACGCTGTGCCAACTGCCTCCCAGGATCACACCAAAATTACAAATAATTTCTAAAATATTCAACCTTGGAAGTCCCCTGAACACTAGATGAACAGAACCTCTAAACGAAGGACTTAAAGAGGATGTCACGTCAAATCTGGTAGGAAGGGTGGAGACAAGAGAGGGCGAACCCCGTAAGGGACACCTCAGTGGAGGGGAGGCTTCTCTGGTTTGGGGAGAGACCCTCCGGCCCCACACCGCGCTCACCAGCCCAGAGTTACTTTCCCAGGAAGAGGAGTTCTACGATAGCTGGAAGTAGAAATTAGTGAGGACTCTCTTTGCTCAACCCAGTGAGGCTGAGGGCAGCTGGAGAACCAGTGGAGCTGGCACATGGACTCGCTCACGGGTGAGCACTCACCTGGTCCTTGGTGGAGGGAGTAGCTGTGTGAGCGGGGCCCAGGAGCCTGCAGGAAAGGACTAAACTGAGCGCCTTTGGTGCGGGAGCTAGAGGTTTTGGGACCATTGTTCCCCTGGTGTGGAGCTTACACACAAGTAGTGTACAGGAGGTTGCCATTTTTTCAGAGCTGGGCCCTTCCACAGAGGTTCAGGTCCAGGACCGCATTGGTCTGGTGGAATTGATGCAGGACTGCGAGTGTGCATGTGCGCGCATGTGGCCTTGGGTCCCCACTCTCCGTACTGCGCGTGCAGAGTTGCCAGGGTGGCGATTGGCTCTAAGGCTGCTCAACCTGATCTGCGAGTGGCTGACTGGGACAGGCTGAGACTAGGAGTTTTCCTGGGAGTGTTGAGCCATGAGCTGTGCACCTGCATGATCCGGCGGGGGCCTTACTGGCGAGTTTGTGCGGGCTAGTTGTCAATGCAGGAGTGCATGCTGCTCTGACTTGGTGGGAGCCACACACCACATCCTGTGGTGCCTTGGGGGCCCACCCTGCCCACCTAGAGCTGTGTTGCTGGGGACACCCTGAGCCTCTGGTGCCTAGCTCCCACCTCCACAGGCCACAGAGAGATTTTTGCAGCAGCAGACAGCCCGCAACAAACTGTGAGGATTTTTGGTGGTGAGCACAGTTCCAGAGCACACAGCAGCTAACTGCGGGAAGCTCACTGCAAGCCTGAGAGGGAGGCCAGCGCATGACATACTGAGCCCTTTCCCACAACAGCTGGCACTGAGTCGCCCAGAGTCTCTCTATTGCTGAGCAAGTGTTACAGATTAAAGCTGATGGAGAGCCCCACCTCCTTTTTTTTTCTAGGTGATCTATCTAATACATCAAAGCAATCACAGAGCGACAGCCAGAATGAAAAAACAAAGAAACATGTCCCACATAAAAGATCAGAAGAAACCTCTAGAGACGGACCTAAATGAAACAGAGGTATCCAACCATTCAGAAACAGAACACTAATGATAAGAATGTTTAAGGAACTTAGTGAGGACATAAAGAAGGATGGAGAAATCATAAAAAACAACCAGTTAGAACTAAAGAATACAATAACTGAAATGAAGAACACACTTGAAGGAATCACCACTAGATTAGATGAAGCAGAGAATCGAATCAGTGATTTACAAGACAAAATAGCAGAAATAACACAGTTGGAACAACAACAAAAAGAATAAAAAAACAATGAAAATAGTTTAAGAGACCTGTGGGACAATATCAAGCACAACAACACTCACATCATAGGAATACCAGAAGGAGAAGAGAAGAAGCAAGAGATCGAGAATGTATTTGAAGAAATAATGACTGAAAGCTTCCTTACCCTGGTGAAGGAAATCAACATACAAGCCCAGAAAGTGCAGAGAGTTCCAAACAAGCTGAACCCAAACAGGTCCATACCAAGACACATCACAGTTAAAATGGCAAAGGTTAAAGACAAAGACAGAATCCTAAAAGCAGCAAGAAAAAGACAGCAGGTTACATACAAAGGAACTCCTATAAGACTAACAGCTGACTTTTCTACAGAAACTCTGCAGACCAGAAGGGAGTGGCAGGAAATATTCAAAGTGACGCAAAATAAAGACCTACAACCAAGATTGCTCTACCCAGCATG
>NW_017731669.1:722464-736104 GCF_001890085.2 Hipposideros armiger | reverse complement strand
CGAATAGCCACGGCACTCTTGAGAAATAACAAAGTGGGAGGTATCACACTACCCAACATCATATCATACTACAAGGCTACAGTAATCAAAACAGTATGGTACTGGCATAAAAACAGACACATAGACCAATGGAACAGAATAGAGAGCCCAGAAATAAACCCATCCATATACGGTCATTTAATCTATGACAATGTGGAGTAAAGGTAGTATTTATAAATAGTGCTGGGAAAATTGGACTGACACACGCAAAAAAATGAAACTGGACCACTTCCTTACACCATATACAAGAACAAATTCAAAATGGATTAAAGACTTAAATGTAAGACCTGAAACCATGAAACTCCTAGAAGAAAATATAGTGTCTAAATTTGCAGACATTACCCTGAGCAATATTTTTACTGATACATCCCCGCGGGCAAGTGAAGTAAAAGAAAAAATGAACATAAGGGACTACATCAAAACTTGAAAGTTTTTTTACAACAAAGGAAACCATCAACAAAACAAAAAGGAAGCCTACTGAATGGGAGAAGATATTTGTCAATGATATATATAAGGGGTTAATATCCAAAATTTATAAAACATTCATGCAACTCAACACCAAAAACACAAACAACCCAATTAAAAAATGAGCATAGGATATGAAGAGATATTTTTCTAAAGAGGACATACAGATGGCAAACAGGCATATGAAAAAATGCTCAACCTCACTAATCATTAGAGAGATGCAAATAAAAACCACAATGAGATAACACTTCACTCCAGTCAGAATGGCTATCATCAATAAATCAACAAACAACAAGTGCTGGCGAGGTTGTGGAGAAAAGGGAACCCTGGTGCACTGTTGGTGGGACTGCCATTATGGAAATCAGTATGGAGATATCTCAAAAACATGGAAATGGAACTACTGTATGACCCAGTAATTCTACTCTTGGGTATCTATCCAGAGAAACCCAAGCTGTTAATTAGAAAAAATATGTGCACCCCTATGTTTATTGCAGTGCTATTCACAATAGCCAAGACTTGGAAACAACCGAAATGCCCATTGGTAGACGACTGGATTAAGAAACTGTGGTACATTTATACAATGGAGCATTACTCGGCTATAAAGAAGAATGAAATCATACCATTTGTAACGATATGGATGGACCTAGAGACTATTGTGTTAAGTGAAATAAGTCAGTCAGAGAAAGACAAATACCATATGATCTCACTTATATGTGGAATCTAAAAAACTGAATGAACGAGCAAAGTAAATAGAAATAGTCTCAGCGATATAGAGGAACAACTGATGGTTGCTAGTTGGGAGAAAGGTGGGGATGAGGGAGAAAGGGAAGGGATTAGACAGCATAAATAGATAACTACAATATTACCACAGGAATATGAAAGACAGTTTGAGGAATATAATTAATAACGTTGTAAATACTTTGTAGGGTGTCAAATGGTCACATGTCTTGTTAGTGAGACCACTTCATGGATGGGGTAGAGGCTTGATCACTGCACTGTACACCTGAAGCTGATGTTGTATAATATTGTATGTCAACTATTAGCGAATATATATATATATATATATATATATATATATATATATATATATATATATATATATATATATATATATATATTGTCACGGGATGTGGAGTATAGTGTGGGAATGGAGTCAATGGAATTGTAATAGATATGTATGATATGGGGGAAAGTGGGGCGGTGGATTGGGGGAGGGAGGTTGTCACTTTGAGGGGTAAAAATTATAACTATTGCACTTTGTTGTACAGCTGAAACTAATTTTTACAAAATGTGTATTTCACAATAAAAAATTTTTAAAAAGTGCTTCTTGTGGACCAGAGAGAGCTGGCCTAGATTGTCTCAAGTCCCATCCACAAGGTGACCCCAGCCGGAAGATGACCTTTGCATTTCCATACAACATTTTGGAATCAGCCTGTCAATTTCCACACAAAAAAAGTGCTAGGATTTAAATGTATCTTACTGAGTGTATAGGCCACTTTGGGGGCCACATGACGCCTATGCAATATTCAATCTCCAAGCCATTACCATGGTGTATTCCTCCATTTGTTTAAGTCTCCTGCAAGTTTTCTTAGAACTGTTTTGTGGTTTTCAGTGTTCCTGCACATCTTTCATTAGATTTAATCTCAGGTGTTTTTATGTGTTTATTGCTATAATATGGAGATTCTATTGATATTTTTGTATGTTGGTGTCATATCTAGTGAGTGGCCTTGCTAAAGTTGCTTAAATTGTAATAATTTGTCATTAGAGTCTTTGTATTTTCTTCGCATATAATCATGACCTCTGCAAATGACAGTTTTATTTCCTCCTGTTCAATCTTCATGCCTTTTCTTGCCAAATTTCTGTCGCTGTACAATCGAGCCAAGAAAAAGAGATAGAAAGCATCCAGATTGTAAAGGAAGAATAAAACTATATTTGCAGATGACGTGTTCTTATATAGAAAAAACCCTAAGGAATCTACAAAAAGCTATTAAAACTAACACACAAGTTCAGCAAAGTTGCAGGATACAAGGTTGATATTCAAATTGCATTGGCTAGGGTCCCCAGCAGAAAGCTTACTGCAGTAGTGATAGTGGGTATACCTCTCTCATTCTCAATCTCAGCGGCGGGCAGAGCTTTCGATATTCACTATTAAATATGATGTTTGCTATAGGACTTTTAATGGACTCATGATCATGTGTTCTCAATTTGTTACAAGTTTTTATCATAAACAGTGTTAGATGTTATCAAATACTTTTTCCGTATCTTTTGAGATAATCATATTTTTCTCCTTTATTCTTTTAATGTTATGAATTATACTGATTGAGTTTTTGACACACATACCCTTCTGGTTTCTGTTATAGGAATGTAAGTTTGGGTTTTTGATTCACAGCAAAATTGAGGGAAAGGTACAGAGATTTCCCATATACCCCCTGACCCTATGTATGCACAAGCCTCCTCCACTGTCAATACTTTACAGTTCTTAATTTCCATTTGATACTTTGTTATAAATTCTAGTTCTTTGATGACAATGTTTTGTCGATCACACCAATATCTGGGTCATTGATGGATCAGTTTTATTGTTGTTGATGTAAGAACATCCAAATCTATAGAGAATTTTTATAAAATTTTATTTGAGCCACACAGAGGATATACCTGGAAGCAAGATCTCAACAGAATGAGAAAAAAAAGCTTCCTAGAATGACAGTTTGCAGTTTCTTTTATGGGTTTGGAAGTGAAGAAAGATTAAATGAAGATGAAAGAAAGCAAGGTGGGGATTGGATTACACGATAGTTAACAAGATCATGTGCCTTTTTGAGGTGGTTATGCCTCTGAAGGGTCTGAAAAAAAGAGAATCACAGTGGCATTTCAGAGGTGTGTTAACCTAGATGCACAGAAACAATGGACAGGACTTCTTAAGGCAAAGATAAAACTTTTAATAAAGAAGTTATATTCCTGGGACATGACTACCCACCATGACCCACCCAGTATGGAATTTATGATCAGATCACCCTGCAAGGTTACTTTCCATAGACTGTCTTTCATTCATACTGTGTATACGAGGTCAGACAATTAAGTTCGCGAACTTGTTGCAATGATGTTGCTAACCTTTTTTGATATCAGAGGAATTATTCATTATGAATTTGTACCAACTGGAGAAACAGTTAACCATGTTTACTATTTGGAAGTGCTGAAAAGTCTGCGCGAAAAAGTTAGACGACCTGAACTTTTTGCCAACAATTAATTCATGGCTCTTGCATCATGACAATGTACCAGCTCACACAGCACTGTCTGTGAGGGAGTTTTTAGCCAGTAAACAAATAATTTATTGGAATATCCTCCTACTCACCTGATCTGGCCTCCAATGACTTCTTTCTTTACCCAAAGATAAAGAAAATATTGAAAGGAAGACATTTTGATGACATTCAGGACACCAAGGATAATACGACAACAGCTCTGATGACCATTCCAGAAAAGGAGTTCCAAAATTGCTTTGAAGAGTGGACTAGGTGCTGGCATCAGTGCACAGCTTCCCAAGGGGAGTACTTCGAAGGTGACCATAGTGATATTCAGCAAAAAAGTATGTAGCACTTTTTCTAGGATTAGTTTTTAATCTTAATTGTCAGACCTTCATATGTTTTCCCCCATTGGTCCTGTTTCTTAGTATGCTGGATAATTTATTGTTGACCATTATAAATTATAGTGGCTCCAGGAGACATTATTCCTCCATCTGGTAAACAGAGAGGAGCAGGTCACTTCAATCCAATCTGGTACTGAACTGACTGGAGTCAAGGTTGCAGTTTTTGTAAGACTCTATCTCTACCTATGGTTTGCCCCCATTTCTAGAGTATAGTCCTCCAAGGATTCCCAAATTAAAATCTGGTGTGTTTACCAGGCTTCTTTCCTTGGGGGTCCTAAATTCCAATTTTTATCTCCTTAGTGTCATGATATTGCAAAGAAAAAAAAACCCTGCTGTATTTCATAGGCTTTCTACATAACTTAATAAATCACAGCTTTATAATTTAACAAATGTTTCAAGGGGGAAAACCCGTAAGTGTCAGAATTACTTTTCTGTGTCTCCCTCCTATCTGACATCTTGGATCCTCCAGTCTCAGATGCCTTGACAACCCCAACCATCATTTTCTTGTCTCTTCAGGTCCAGAGACTCTGCTACCTTTTCTGACTGTTAGCCATGGCCCTCTGCCCAAATTCTCAGTCTCTAAAGCTACAATCAGCAAATTTCCTGAAGGGAAAAATGGTTCACAGAATGTCAGCTCACCTCTTTGTGTTTTCCTTCTTCTGAGATCATGGCCCATCATATGCTTGTCAACTTGGCAGCTCTTTAATACCTTAAAAAAGAGGTTTTTCTGTATTTTATTCAGCGTTTCTAGTTGTTCTTGGCATGAATATCAGTCTGCCTCAAGCAAAAAAAAATTATTTTCTCAGAACTCTTTTGCCAGAAAAAAGAATCTCAGCTAAGAGTGATTTTATACAGAGATTTTGATTACACAATTCTTCAGAAGGCTGATGAAGTCAAAAGAGGAAAAGTTGCTTGTATCAGTTAGCTATTTTTGCAATAATGGTGCATAACAAAAATTATAGCATCTCAGTGTTCTACTAAAATGAGCATTTATTTCTCACATATATATGGGTCAGTTGAGTGTGGGCTGATCTAGGTTAGGCGAATCACCTTCAAGCTGTGGGTCTGGCTGGGCTCAGGTCTTCACCCAGGGTTGCTCCATGTTTGTTCATTCTGAGCACAGGCTAAAAGGACATCAGCCACCAAGGGAAAGCTGTTTGCATGGTAAAGGCAGAAGAAGGGCAAACACATTTCTACCCACTGCTTGTGTTTTGTCACCTAATATCCTATTGGCTGAAGCAAGTCATGTGGCCAAGTTCAAAATCAAGGGACAGGGAGGTAAACTATGCCTTTTTGTGAACTGCAAAGCTATGTGACAATGGACATAGTTATATGTGGGGGTGAAAAATTGGGGTGATAATTTGATGCAGCATGTTGATGTTCCCTAGAAACGGGGAACACAGGGGCCTATGTCTGGCTGCGCAGTCACCAGGGAGAAGACCTCACTGTAGGGTAAGCTGCTGCCGTGCCTCAAAGCCACTGCTTCTGATTTGGTATCCCATAATGATTATGGGCTGGAATTTTCAGAGGCATTTGCCAATTATGTTTTTTTCTACTTTTTCATTGTGGAATTCTTTGCCCAAATTACTGCAAAAGCCTCCAGCATCCTGCTGTCATAAATGTCGTGGTTAAAGGAAGAAAAGAATGGGTTTTATCTTTCTGCTTTCTAGTCTCACATTTGGCAAACTCAACCTGGAACCCCATTTGTAAGAGTGTGGGAGAAATATAATTTCCAGACTTTCATTTTTAGAAAATGTAATAAAGACCTATAAAGGAGATGGGAACAGTGCTGTGTGCCAACCTACAGTCTGGGGCTAGCCTGGGTCACAGGAACCTGAGGCAAGGGACCCACACACAAAGGAGGCTCTTAAAGAACCCACGTAAGCACTCCAGCTCAATGTTGAACCTCTCCTGCCTCTTAGGCAGCCTCCTTCCTGTCCCCCTTCCCTTCCCCTGCTAGGAAACCCCTGTTAGCAAGTCAGGGAAAGAGGAATGGAAGCACAAAACAGAGAAATAGGAAAATTCCTACGTGCCCATTTCCTGTTGCAGCCTCACACTGTACGTTTTCAGTACTGAATACAGCCTGTTTTTGTAACTAGAAGTTACAGGAAAAATTCATTGTTACCTAAGAGTAATCAAAGAAGTCATGGGACTTGCCCTAGATTTCATCCAAAGGGCAGGGAGAGGCAGAGCAAGTTTGAATGGGATGCCAGAAAAACAGGATGAAGTAGTTTGCTGATTACATTCCATAAGCCTGACTCTTTCAACATAATGGATATATTTCTTAAATGAATTTAATATACTATTATGAAGACAGATTGTACTATCTGCCTATTATGTTTTTTCCTAATTTTAAAGTGTGGAATTATTTGCCCATATCACTCTACCACTCCCCATTTTCTACCAGTACGTCAAGAGGTGTGTTTCTCAAAGAGAAATGACTCTCAAGGTGGAGAAAGGAACTAGCTCTTGTGACTGTCCTAGGCCTTTATAAGGCAGCTTTTAAATCTACACAGCTGCCCAGGAGGAAGCTTCCTCACATTTAGAAATGAAGGAAGTGAGCATGGGGACGGGTGGGGGTGGGTGGGGTGGGATGCCATTTCTCAGAGCCCCAAAGCAAGCAAATGATAAAGCTGGAACTGAAATCAGATTCCGGTGTCCAAAAATGGTTTCATTATTACATATTGTCAGAAAGACCTCAAAAAAGACAGAGGCGACGTGTAGTGCCGTCACATTCCCACAGCCTGGGGTCTGTTTCCTTGCCTATTAAATAGGCCGCTTCTGTTTTACACACCTTTAGCTGCTAGTGAGGTTGTGCATTTCTCATTTCCTCCCCCTCTATCTTCCCTTTTCCCCTCTCTCCCGTCTTTCTGTCTGTCGTGTCTCCCTCCCCACCCCCTACCCCTAGCCCCCTGTCTTTCCTCTTTCCCCTCCTTCTGTATAGATAGTGTTCATCTCCAGTGATGAGGAAGTATAATCCCAAAAGTGACCAGATTTGATTCTTATTGGCTCTTTGTTTTTGAAAATATGCTTTTATCAGTTTGACTGACAAAACTAGTAAGACAGGCTTCCAGGAGGTGGATAATTCGAGGGAGTAGGAGCACCCGTGCAGACGGGACCCAGAGGCTTGCAGCGAGTCGGGAGGCAAAGTGGATGTGGGACCGCGAGTCCAGGTCGCGTGGCCGGGGCAGAGAGCCACCCAGCGTTTTCACGCCCGCACGCGCGGCGACTGAAATATAGCTGCGGGAACCAGAAAGAACAGCACCTACCTTCCTCATTGTGTCTCTAGCGCCCTCTACTGCTTAGCATCGTACTCACTTGAGAAGGAGAGCCGCTTAAGGGAATTGCATCTGCAGAGCACCTATTGAAGAATAAATTTGGGGCTGCGAAGTAATTGACAATTGGCAAACCAGCTTTCCCAGAGTCTTCCCTTGGAACCTCTCCCAAACACTACCTCTGCCTCCCCACAAAAATAACCACTAACCTGGTTTTATGACAACCACTTCTTTGCTTTTATCACCTAACCATGCAGCCTTAAACGCTATAGGCTTTTTGGTTTGGTTTGGTTTGGTTTGAAGGTTATGTCGGGAATCAGAAAGCAAGCATTTTTTCCTGTGTGGCTTCCTTCACTCCACATGATGTTTTGAGATTCATCATACATTGGGGGTGGGGGAGTTATAAAGATAGAAGTGGGGTTGCTGGGTCATAGGGGTTTGCATATCTTCCAATTTAAATAGATAAAACCAAACTGTTCTCCAAAGTCCCATGCCTGGATTCACATTCTCACCAGCAGTGTATGAGAGTTCCCAAGTCTCTGTGTCCTTGTCAACCCTTGGTATTGTCAGCCTTTTTATTTTAGCGATTCCTTTCAGTATGTAAAGGTGTCTGCTTGTGAATTTAATGTGTACTCCCCCTCATGACTAATGAGGTCGAAAGATGTTTTTTACATGTTAATCAGTCATTCCTTCTTTGTGAAGTGTTTGTTCATGGATCGGACCCATTTTTCTATTGGGTTATTTGTGGTTTTCTTATTGATTTGTAGGAATTTCTTTTGATTCAATGTATTGCAAATGTTTTCTACCATTTTCATTTTAAAATTACTAATATATTTTTCGTTATATATTTTTTTATTTCCTCCATTTTATGGCTTTCTTTTGATAAACAGAAGTTTTTTATTTTAGTGATTTTTGTGTCTGGTTTTTAAGAAGTTTTTCCAGACCTAGAGATTATGAAGATATTCTATGCTACTTTCAAGAAGCTGTATTATTTTGCCTTTCACATTTAGATATAGAATCTACTTGAAGATGTTTGGATAAGTTATAACATTGGGTTCGAGTTTCTTTCCTTTTTTCCATAAGAATATTTAATTATCCCAGCACTGTTTATTAAAAAGACCATCCTCTCCCCCATCGGTCTGCTGCACCACCTAGGTAATAAAATCAAGCATTTATATATGTTTGTTTCTAGGTTCCTTCTGTTACATTAGTAAATTTGCCTATCTTTTTACTAGTGTCACCATGTCTTAATTACTGATTTGTAATATCAATATCTGCAGTCCTCAATCTAATTCTTCGTCTTCAAAAGTCTGGGTTTTTTGGGCACTTTGCATTTCCATGTAAGTTTTAGAATCAGCTTGCTAAGTCCCGCCCACCTCCCGAAGAAGAATCCTGTTGTGATTTTGATTGGAATTGTATTGAGTTTATGTCAGTTCAGACATCTGTAAAATAGAGTCCTCTAATCTCTGAACATGGTATACACTTCCATTTATTTAGCTCCTAATTTCTCTAAAAAATGTTCTAGTGGTATGTATAGAGGTTTTGTACATCCTTAAGTTTATCCCTAAACACTTGATTTTCTTATGCTATTGTAAATTAAATTGTTTTGGAGTGTTTTGGTTTTTAACTCTGTTATACATAAAGTTGGTTTTCCTATATTGATCTTATGTCCAGCAATTAAAATCGCTAATTCTAATAATTTATTTCCAGATTCTTTTGAGCTTTCAATATATTGTTTTATATCTTAGTTCCAATCCTTATATTTTTCATTTTAATTTTTTGCTTTATTACTCTGGTTAGGAACACCAGAAAAATATTGGATATAAGTATTAACAGTGGATACCCTTGTCTGATTTCTGTTCTCAGAAATTTTCCCCAT
Source organism: Hipposideros armiger (assembly GCF_001890085.2). NCBI lineage: Eukaryota > Metazoa > Chordata > Mammalia > Chiroptera > Hipposideridae > Hipposideros > Hipposideros armiger. The sequence continues at coordinate 726,809 of NW_017731669.1, read as the reverse complement.
TTCATCAAGTAAAATGTACTGTTGTTATTAACTCCTTATGATAAACATTGTTAAAATTTGTTGACCACTCTCCATAATCAATCCATAAATTGATTTAACGTATGTCTTTACAAAAAGGAAATAGTTTACATACTATTTCCTAATATGATTTTCACTTAATATACAATCAACATCAAAACGATGTTTTTTATTCATTGTTTTGCTTACCTTATTTTTATTTTATTTTATTTTTTTAGATTTTTTTATTGGGGAATTGCGGAAGGGATACAGTGTTGGGGAATTGGGAAAGGGGAACAGCCAAGTTGTTGTCCTTCAATTTTAGTTGTGGAGGGTGCAGCTAGCTCAACTCCCAAGTCCAGTCGCCATCCGGCTGCCCATCGGCAGCTCGTGGCAGCTCAGCTCAAGGTGCCATGTTCAACAATAGTTGAAGGTGGGCATAGCCCACCATCCCATGCAGGAGTCCAACCGAAAACCTTGTTGCTAAGAGTGCGCACTCTAACCACTGAGCCATCCGGCCGCCCAGCGGCAGCTCAGAGCAGCTCAGCTCAAGGTGCTGTGTTCAATCTTAGGTCCGAGAGTCGAACTGGCAACCTTGTTGTTAGGAGCACGTGTTCTCACCAGCTGAGCCATCCTGCCACCTGTTAGCAGCTCAGCAGCAGCTCAGCTTGGGTGCAGCTCACTGCCCATGTAGGAATCGAACCTGTGACCCTGTTGCTCAGAGGTTGAGCTCTTAACTAACTGAGCCACTAGGCCGGCCCTGCTTACCTTATTTTTAAAATGTCAGCTTTAGAAAAACATTTTCTGTTTATTCTTTTTTAACAGCTTTATTGAGAGGTAATTCACATACCATACAATTCACCCATTTAAAGTGTACAATTCAATGATTTTTAGAATATTCATATTTATTTTTTATTCTTCTCAATTAATTTTTCAATCAATTAATCAACTTCTACATGTCATCCTTCAGGAACTTTGGTTAATATTGAATCAACTCTGCATATCAAATCTTTTCAACCAGTAGGAGCACATATAATGTTTAATTGATTCAAGTATAATGTCTCTTTGATCCTATCTCCTTTTATTTCCTTCATGGTTTTAAAATCATTCCCTTTGAGTAAATAAAGCTTCTAATGTTTTTGGTTTATCTGTAAGCATGACTATTTTTATTATATTTAGAACTGTATATTATTGGTATATAGGACTGTTGTTATATTACTAATTTTAAATTGGTAAATTTATGTTATATTTAATTAATGTAATATATGATAATATATTACCAATATATTTTTGGTTGATTTCCTAGGATTAGTTTTCTAGGTATGTATATTCTAGTTACTCAAAATAGTGACATTTTAATTTATTTAAGGCTTTTTGTTACAACTACATATTTCTTTTTCTTCTCAAATTATACGGCCAGCATTTCTAATGCTAAACAGATACTTAAAAATATTAATAGTACACACATCTGACTTTTATCTAGAGCATATATATGACCAGTAAAAAAAAAACCAAGCAACTCAAAAATGTAAATGTACAAATGACTGGAGCAGACACTTCACAAGTGATGATGTACAGATAGCAAATAAGCAAGTGAAAAGTTGCTCTACATCATCAGGCATCAGGAAACCCACTTCACACCCAGTAGAATAGCTAAATTAGAAATGAATGACACCCCCAAATGTTGACAAGCATGCAGAACAACTGGAATTCTCATACATAGCTGTGAGCATGTAAAATGTACAGCTTTGGAGCACTGTTTAGCAGTTTCTCATAAAGATAAATCTACATCTAATAAATCAGCAATCTCAATCCTAGGTATTTTACCCCCTCCAAAATGAAGACATATGCATCCATTGTCAGACAAGTCCACAAGACTTGTAAAAATATGTTTATAGCAGGTGTTCATAATAGCCCCAAAATGGAAACAACCCAAATGACCTTCATTAGGAAATTAATGTAATATATTCATACATTGGGGTATTACTCAGCAATAGAAAGAATGCACTACTGAGTCACATAAAATTTTGGATGAACCTCAAAAACATTGTTGTGTGAAAAAAGCAAGTCACAAAGGAGTATGACCTGTATGATTTCATTTATATGAAGTTCAAGATTAAAACTAATCTATGGTGATAGAAATTAGAACAGTGGTTGCCTATCATGGGTGGGGATTGACTGGAAGTAGAAGTGAGGGAAATTTGTAAAGTGATGTAAATGTTCCAAATCCTGATTGGGGCATTGGTTACACAAATGTATATATTTGTTAAAACTCAGCAAATTATACATTTAAGATCTGTATATTTTACTGTATGAAATCTTAACTCAATTGTTTTAGTTCCAGGTAAAAGCACCTGATCAGCCCAGCTTCAGTCAGGCATCCTCTCTCTCTGAGTAATCAGTGTTTGCCAAGGGATCAAACTAAGTAGAACAGATATGGCCCAGAGAAGAGGCACCATTGTTGCTTGGCTACCATACCATGAAATATCTACGTCTGTTACATGGTGTTAGTTCCTGTGATCAAAATCATATTGGGTTTTTCTATATTTGAGAAGTACTCTTTCTAATATATTGAATTTGTATCCTTAGAAATTAGGGGACATTTCCTAGTCGATCTATCAGATAAAAATAATAATGAAGGAGAAAGCAAAACTAGGCCGCAACTCCCCACCCAGGAGAACCGCTACAGCATTTTAATAAGACTTTTCCAGGCAGTATGTGCACAATGTCACATAAACTGAATTGTACTACATATTATGTAAATAAGGACAATTCCTTAGCTTGTCCAATGTCTGATTATACAGAGAATTTGTCGAGCAAGGAGTAAAATGAATCAGAGAGAGATATGAGGATGGAGGGAGGTGGAGACATTTGGAGGGAGTTGAGGGTGGAAGAGACCAGGCAGGAGCTTAATCTCCCATGAGAAGAAACTGCATATACTGTGTGAGAAGGCTCAGCCCTCCACAGAACCCTAGCATTCACTCCAGAAGGGGGAGTGCTGGATGCCAGCTGTGTGGAAGGCGTCAGCAGGCAGGACAGGCTAGAAAAGCAGAGACCAGCAGAGAGGACCATATTGGGAGCCAGTTTGTAAGGAAACCCTGGTCCCCTTCTTTCCTCCCTGCCCCAACTCACTGGAGGATCTGGGCATCAGGGAATGGGGAGAAATGGGGAGAAGCTGTCCCAGTGCCAATGCTTGCCTTCCCTCCAACTCCAAGGAGCCGCAGTAGAAGGAAAGGAAGAGATGACCACACCTCCTCCTCCACTTGGAAGCAGAGAGGTCACCCTTAGTAAATATACCCAAGTAGGTGGAATGAACTTCTTAATAACAAACCAGGTTCAAGACCTTAAAAGACAGAATGACAACTCATTGGCAAACTTCATTCCCTCTCACATATTTCTCCCCCTGTTGACATTAAAACAGGGGCCAGTAATAAATTCCCAGGAAGGATGAACACTTTATTCTAATCGTCTTGATTCATGACCTGTATTGCACTATCTAGAATCCCTCCAGGATACAAATTTATCATTTAATATGAATCTGTTTCATTCTATATTGTTCTGAAAAACTACAGATATTCTAACAAAAACCATGTCATAGCCCATGTAGGTTGTGCTGTTAAAGGAATGTAAGACTAGTCTTAAACAACTTAGGGCCTCGTATCACAGTAGTCTAGGAGGATTCTGGGGATGATAATTTATGACCACTGTGAAAGTTATCCTATTCAAACTTTATAGAACTGTCTACTCTTGCACAACAGCATATGGAATAAAAGCCCTCTTCTGATCTGCTTCAAACCCATTGAATGTGAATTTTAGAACATTAAGTGTCACAGTAAATTTATCATTGATGTCTTTAGATTCAATTTCTAGATTCATTTTAATTCATAACAAACCATATTTCAAAGACTGAATTACAATGGTAACTCAAATATTTGCAATATGATAGAACTTGTCTGTGGTTTCCCAGCATTCCAGGGTTATATCTGGCAATCGCATGGTAAGCATTTTAGGTAAACTAAAGAATTAGCATTCCAAAGAATTGGTATGGCATTTCAGTCACATCATTGGTGTCCACTAAAAAGTGTAATTCAGTGCTTTGCACAAATCAGTATGTTTTCACATACTAAATTGAACATGTAGATAAAACCTCCATTGCTTTGTAAATTAAGATTTCTTCAGAAATGTATCGTCTTGGTTGCACTGTCTTATGTCTCACCCGTTCATTCAGGGGGTGAGGGGTGGTATTCACTTTTTTCAGCCCCATTTGAGATGTTCCACTTTTCCAAATATGCTATTGTATGCCCATCACTCTGTTTTTGTGGTGAAGACCTCCCATATTTTTTTTTTT
>NW_017731669.1:714309-717774 GCF_001890085.2 Hipposideros armiger | reverse complement strand
AGAGAGAGAGAGAGAGAGAGAGAGAGAGAGAGAGAGAGAGACAAAAAATATATATACATTTTAAGGAAAAACTGTATTAAAATTATGCTGATGGTAACCACTCTGAGCACCTGTTGTAATTGCAGAAGTCAAACATGACTTGTATTCATTTTCTGTTGTCAGTATATATTAAGTATTACAATTTTAATACAGTTTTCCTTTCTTAAAATGTGTATACATTTTTGGGCACTCTCTGTATATGTGTGTGTGTGTATATATATATTATAATATATATTAATACATATATACACACATGGATATATATAGATATATAGTGATATATAATATATATCACATATATTTTTATATAACAGAACTGTGAATCAGTTACTTAATAAATATCAAATCTTGATAATATAAAAATACTAAAGTTATAGACAGATATGTCATGGTATTTTGCATTTGTCCTATAGTCTTCCTCTTATATCTTAGGAGGTCTAATCAAGTAATTTAGCAGGGTGCTCAATACTAGACTAACAGGGCACTATTGACCAAGCTCACACTATACTAGTTCCCTGACCAATACCACCAGCCTTCCTTGGATTGGGTATACAGACTCCTGGAGGGCCAATGACATATGTTTGGAGGTGTGAGAAGTCTCTACAATAATTAAAATTTTTGTGTTTTCACTTTGATGACTAAAAAAAAAATCAAGATTAGTGATAATCTGAGTGACCTGATGACCACTTTATAATTGGTGCTCACATTTTCACTTATGGTTACAATTTAATTAATGTTGAGAAATATGACATTAATTGTCTCAGGAATGGGCAAAACAGACAGATACTTGATATGAGAATGATGCTCTTCTGAGAAATAAACACTAATTGACATTCCACAAAGAAGAAGAGACAAGGCTGAAAATATAATAAAGGACATTGAAAAAAGCCAAAAGAATGAAAATTAATAAAGTGAATAAAAAAGAACACAGAGACTTCCAATTAGGGTGTAGAAAGCTGGAAAGAGCATGGCTCCTACCCTAACAATTATTAGAGAAAGCTGAATAAACTACAAAATCACAATTTTCTTGAACCAATAAGAGAGCCGAGGTTGTACAGCAGCTAAAAAGATTGAAATGTAAAGAGAGATGTAACGGGAGCATAGGTTTACCTGGGGCAGAGCTCAAAAAGAAGATAGGTCCACCAAACAAGCAAAAAAGAAGAATGTGCTTAAATTGTTAATGGATTGCTAAAAGCCAAGTATGGGCCGACACCACAAGAAGGGGAGTTTGCACCCTCGCAGCTCTTCTTATCTCCACCAGGTGCTCACAAGACTGGACAAAGGGCAAGATATCAGAGAAAGTTTCCAACTACAATGCCTGGAGAAGGGAAGAAGCTGCCCCTGAGAACTACACAGAATACCACTCAGGACCACTCCCTTAAGGAACAAAAGCCATAGCTGCTGGAGGAAGGATGGAAAACCCTGTTGCCCCAGGGTACAAGTGAGGATTCTCTGAAGACTGAGAAAAGGTAAGAGAAAAACCCTGCTCTCCCTGGGGGAGTGGCAGAAAAATCACCCTGGTCAAGACAATTAGTGGTGCCATACTGCTGGGAGTAGGGCAGGACCACACAAGACCCATCAAAGATACACGGCAGAGCCTGGCTGCCATGGCAAGAAGGGCAGTGTCACTGCGAACGCTAGCGCCATATCCAAGACCCAGAGACACAGGACCTATGTAAGACTGGGGCTGGCCAGAATCAAAGAGACTCACTCCTGTTTCGCCTACCAGGCTAGGATGTACCAAATAACAATCAATAGAGCCTGTATAGCTTGGGATGATGCACAAATATGGAGAGAAACTGTCTCTGAGGCCCAGGTGCAGAGTGAAGGGTTAAAGCTGATGGTGGAGCAGGCTTACAGAAGACTCTGGCAAACCACTCCCTACCACAAGCACAAGATAAGGCTACAGGAACTTGAAGCCAGTGGTAACCTGAAGGTAACCACCACAATAACAAACTTGAATCCAACTCCACGTCTGACAGGGTTGCTCTGCCCACCCCCAGCTCCCAATAAAAGTCTAGGAAAACAGGCATGCCTATTTCCAGATAAAAACCTGTTTGCCTCAGTCTGTATTGTTCTATATGTAATGTTCAGCATTCAAGCCAAAATTACTAGACATACAAAAAAGCAATAAAATAAAAATCCACTATTAAGACAGAGGAATCAATAGAAACAGATGAGTTCATCTGCTTGGAGAGTCTGATGCTAATGAGGAAAGGTATGGAGTTTGTCAGATAACCATCTGACAAAGGGTTATCTTCACTTTGTTGTTAGCCACTGACTATGCTTAGCATTATAACTGAAGTTACTGCAAATCCACTCCACTGACAGTAGACTATCTTCATATTATAGTGTCACACATTGATTTACTTAACTATTATAAAACTAAGGTACTAACAGTATGGCGGTTAGCAGTGGGGAAGGGGGATGGAGGGACGATGAAGTGAGTAAAGTGTGTTAAATATATGGTGACAGAAGGAGACTAACCTTTGGGTGGTGAGCACACAATGCAATATACAGATGATGTTATTATAGAATTATACACCTGAAACCTATATAGTGCTATTAACCAATGTCACTCCAATAAATTTATTTTAAAAAAACTAGAGTCCTAGTGTTTTTGCTCACCAATTGAGAATTTAAAGAGATTAGGTGCTTGCTTCCCTCTATGTATGTGGTGAGACAGATGTAGAGCAAGTCTTACATTCCAACTTGCATAATCTTGTGCTTCACTCAAGCTCAATTGTCCTTCTGCTTTTATACTGACAGAAAAAAACCCTTAGTTTACAGTCTTGTGTTCTTTCTGTTCCAAAATACACTCCCAAAATGAATGCTTGCACCAAGAATAACCTCTCGACAATGTGTTGATAGCTTACCTATAACTTTGTTGAGCCAGTCAGGAGAAATGTTGAGAAGAATCTTCTCTATGAGCTTCGATCCTACATGGATGTAGACTTTATATATTCCATCAACTATGGTCATTAAAGCTGGCCTATAAAAGAGTAAATAGCACATGACCTTCAAAAAAGATTTTCAAATTAAAAAAATGCTTAAATGCAATATAATTTCAGAAAGCACTAGGTTTTTATGCAGGGTTAATTTTAATTTCTAAAGCAACTCTAGAATGTTCTGAAACATCCTAAAAACAAGAGAAGGGCTTTTTAAAAAGAGTTTGAAATGATAAAACAATAAATTAGATTTATTTCATAGTCACTGTAAAATTTCATATACTAATATAAGAAAACATCAATTTATACTGTTGTGTAAATTATTTTTTTTTTTAAGATTTTTATTGGGGAATTGGAACAGCACTGGGGAATTGGGGAAAGGGGAACAGACAAATTGCTGTCGTTTCTTCTTCAATCTAGTTGTGGAGGACATTGCTTCACCGGCCCAAGGTGGCACCATCATTGCGCTCTTCCCGGG
>NW_017731669.1:708696-713574 GCF_001890085.2 Hipposideros armiger | reverse complement strand
GTGAGTCACCTGCGGGAAGGCGTAGGCTGCAGCCCCTGCTGCAGTGGGTTGCCATGGGCTACCGTATACAGCCAGCAGCCGCTGTGAGCGGCTGTCCAGAAGCCGCTGACTGATCTGCCTCGCCCGGTAAGAGCAATGATGGTGCCAACTTGGGCCAGTGAAGCAATGTTCTCCCCAACTAGACTGAAGAACAAAAAGGACACCAACTTGTCTGTTCCCCTTCCCCCAATTCCCCAGCGCTGTTCCCATCCCCCAATTCCCCAATAAAAATCTTAAAAATAAATAAAAATAAAAATAAAAAAAATTCTAGGGACCGACTGAGTGGCTCAGTTGATTAAGAGCTCGCTCAAGAGTGCAAGCTCTGAGCAACAGCAGTTCGATGCCTGGCCCGAGCTGAGCTGCCACTGAGCTGCCAACAGGTGGCAGGATGGCTCAGCTAAAAAAAAAAAAAGAAACAAACTTCTAACTAGCATGAGAATAGCACTGATGTTGGAAGGAGTAAATGGGGAAAAAGACTTTTCCTTTTTTTTTTTTTAACACCTTTCCTTTATTTATTTATTATTTTAAAGATTTTTTTGGGGAATTGGAGGGGAACAGTGTTGGGAAATTGAGAAAGGGGACCAGACAAGTTGTTGGTTCTTCAATCTTCATTGTGGAGGGTGGCAGTCGCCATCTGGCTGCCCGACGGCAGTTCGTGGCCTCTAAGCTCAAGGTGCTGTGCTCAATCAGTTGCAAGTGGGCATAGCCACCATTCCACGTGGGAGTCGAACCTGGCAGCCTTAGTTGTTAAGAGCACACACTCTATCCACTGAGCCATCCGAGGGGCAGTTCAGCTCAAGGTACTGAGTTCAGTCTTAGTTGCAGGTGGGCGTAGCTCACCATCAAACAGGCAATCTTGTTGTTACACCAGCTGATCCATCCTGACACCTGTTGGCAGCTCAGCGACAGCTCAGCTCGGGTGCAGTGTCACTGGCCCATGTGGGAATTGAACCGGCGGCCCTGTTGCTCAGAGCTTGTGCTCTTAAGCCAACTCTTAACCAACTGAGCCACTCGACCGGCCCCAACACCTTTCCTTTATAGTTTGCATTTTTATCACAGTGTGTATTACCTCTTTTAAAAATAAAGTGGGGGGCCAGCTGAGTGGCGCGATGGTTAAGAACTGGCTTGGGACGCCAGAGGGCCCCAGTTCGGATACCACATATGAGGGCCAATGACGCTGCCCTCTNCTGGCTACACACGGTAGCCCATGGCAACCCACTGCCACAGGGGCTGCAGCCCATGCCGTCGCCTGCGACTCACGGCAGCCCAGCTCCAGGTCGAGCTGTCGTTCAGCATCTCAGCTGTGGAGGGCAGTGTCACTGGCCCTCATATGTGGGATCCAAACCGAGGCCCTCTGGGGTCTGAAGCGAGTTCTTAACCATCGCGCCACTCGGCCGGCCCCTTCCCATATTTTTTAATGCAAGTTAAATGTTTCCTCTTCGAAGCCTTCTTGCATCTTCCATTGCCACAGACATATTTGTGTCTGCTTAGGGCTCTTCTTTCATCCTATGTGGCTCTAGCCCTTTCTATGCCAGTGTCCCACTCACCCCTGGTCACAGGGGGAGGGCAGGTAACCTAAGCAGAGTCCATTAGAGTCCTTCCATGAAATTTGCTATTGACACCAGCAAAAAGAGTCTCTGTTTCTGTAAAGAAGAAAGTACGGTGCTTCCTACAGTCACCTTTTCTCTATGAGCATAGGTGGGAAAGATAGAAAGAAAGAAAAGAGGGAAAGATGAAGGAGGGAAAGGGGGGGGGGAAGAAACACATAGTGGGGAGAGAACAGGGCAAGGAGAGAAACAGGAGAGAAATAGCAGAGAAGGAAAAGAATTAGGGAGTTGGGGTAACCAGATGACATAATTTAAGCCAGTGGATTCAACTGTGCTTTAAGCTAGTACTACCCTCAGTTATATGAACCAATATCTCCCCTTTTTTGCTCAAGCTAGAGTGAGTTGGGTTCTTATCACTTGCCACCAAGAATCTTAACAAACCTGTTCTATTACTTCTTCTGCCTTTCCCACACAGCTATCATCCCAGCACTATTATTTTGTTTAAATATTTCTTCACCGGCTGGCATATGAACTCACTGAAGACAAGCCTTCTTACTTGCCTTTGTATTCATGGTGCACTCAGCAAGCGTCTGCAGGATGGATCACGTGTCCAATTTCGTCATCTCACTTGAAGATCAGAACCCCTCCTCCCCAAGAAAAACCCCAAGAAGTAAAAGGAAATTTAGCACATATGAATGCCTCGAATAGCTGTTCGAGAAACTATACATTTGGGAAAGCTAAGTTAATTATCAAGTACCAATGGTTCTCTAAGATGGGAGAGCATCCCTCTCAGCTGAACTATCAGGAGATGAAGGAGGTCCACCTAAAATGCCTACCATGTGATTGCGAGATATAGAACTGCTGAATTGGCTGACACTCTTAGGCTACCCTAAAATAAAAATGTACGGAGTAGGTTAAATATGCTCACATTTCAGGCAAGTAAAACAGCTAGGAGCTGTGGCTCCCCTGATCCCAATTTAATAATTTCTGGGGATACGTAAGATTCCTCAGGACAGGAAGCAATAGTTTTCAGCCTAAATAAGGGTTTCTGGAAATATGCGTTAACCCATAAAATATATACCAAAGGCTATGAAGAGGTATTGGTGTGACCTGGTGTTCTTTTGTCTCACTTGGAATGGCTTAAAGACTTCCTCCCAATAGGATGTGAAGAGCCATTTATTCCAGGGGATTGTTTTGGTTGATATAGGGATTAGGCCACATCTTGGAGACAAAACAGAGAAGGGCAAATTTAAGAGAACAGCTCTCTCAATGGACTTATACTGATTGGACAAAATTTTATGTCAGAACTCTGAATTTGCACCTACTGTGGTTATGGTTGAAACAACGTGGATTAGAGGACATCAGCTTCAGGCTCGTTACCTGCTAGATGAATTATCCAGGGAACCAACAATTTTGTTTGAATTCCAGTTCAATTATCTCTAGATACAAAATGAGACAGCTCTTTCTCTACCCACTTTACTAGCTGCTAGATAAAACCTTAGCAATCATTTGATCTAATCTCCTTATCTTCCCCATGAATTAACTCACAAAGTAAAGTACTTGTTTCTACCTTTTTTTTTTGGTCAAAGATCCCTCTGAGGATTTGTTGAAAAGTAGCGACCCTTCTCCACATAAAAACTTACTTTTGTGTGTGTGCACACTCACACACACATTTTTGAATATTGTTTTTGGAAGAATCACAAAACTCCTGAGATTCATTTTTTGGGAAGCCAAGTTTTTTTTTTAAAAACCTGAATTAAAGAAAACAGTTTCAATGAATGAAAAGAATTGAACAAAACACACACACATAGTAAAATAAACTTGTTCATTTCATCATAAATTTAGTTATTTTCAAGCAATATTATTAATCTATTAACTCTCAGCATACTCCAAACTTACAGGTTAAGTACTGCTCCCTATTTCTTCATCGATGATGACCATTTTATACAAGCTTCTACAATCATAATGAGAGAACAAACTGCTAAATGTTTGTTGGTAAGTAAATTCAGTGCAGCACTCAAATCCTAGAAATGAACTAATAATATGACTCTCTTCCTCCCTTTATAAAATGAGTTGAAGCAAGACCTTGTTTCCTTCATTTTCAACAGTTCTTTAGAGAGAGACATATTTATCTTGAACTTGTCTAAACATAGGCTTATACAAACTAATCCATTATCGTGTACAGTTATAAGCAAGGAAATCATTTCATGTTGATAGTTTATTAAAGTAAAAATAAGGGAACACCTGGAGTTTGTGAGTAGAGCAGAAAAGCAATTCCTGAGGAAATGTCTTCCGTCTGTATCCCTAGTACTTGGTATAGTGCCTGGAATGGAGCAGGGACTGTATACAGTGAACCTTTAATTCCTAGGGAATGTATTGCCTTTGTTGCTAGATCATTTCTCTAGAAGCAAGAAAGGAAAAGACAAAAAAACAAAACTCATAGAATTTTCTTAGAAAAAAAGTTTTAATTTATATATTTAGCTCTTTATAAAATATATTTATTTAGTTCTTTATAATATATATTTATTTAGCTCCTTATAAAATATATTTTAAAACCATAAGCAAAAGCCCTGCCATTCATTTCAGAAGACAAATAATTCCCGTAGTCTTCCTTGAAGCATCTGCAGTTTCTTTATCTGGTCTCAGGGAAGGGCACAGGATAAAAACTGTCAGGATAAAAATCCAGTAGGGAGAAATCTTGTTGCAAAGGGTAGCTATTTTCATCTAACACAAAGAGGCTCTGCATCTTCATTACACAAGGTGCCCCGACCCCTGCCAACAGGGAGTGGAACAAGTCTGCTGCAACCAGGCTGTAGGTGACCTCTGAGGAAGGGGCTGAGGAAAATGCAAACACAAACACACACAACTCTTAGTGTCCTTTCTAGGTTGACAAAAATGCACATATTGAAGGGTTCATCGTTTCCCTTGGTTTCTCAAGTCCCGCCCCCACTTTAAATTTCTCTTGCTATCTCTTGTCTTTCTAATCACAGGTTGCTGAAGCTACTCTAGAATGATGACACACAATTCCTGTTGATGTGGAGAGATGGCACAGATAATGCACTATTCACACTGAGAGCATTTCCTGTTATGGCACAGTTACTAGCTTTTTAAAACAATAGAGGAAAAAGCTGAGATTAACATTTTCCTAAATTAAGCCTGAAACAAAAAGAGAAAAAGAGTATGTCCATATCAGAAAAGCACTCTTATATTTATCCAGTCTACAGTTCTTATCATAGTGAGATTAGATATAGTTATAGACATAGACATATATATATATATATATATATATATA
>NW_017731669.1:692099-702757 GCF_001890085.2 Hipposideros armiger | reverse complement strand
AAATAAATAAATAAATAAATAAATAAATAAATAAATAAAGTGGGGCCGGCCAAGTGGCTCAGTTGGTTAAGAGTTGGCTTGGGAGCATGAGCTCTGAGCAGCAGCGCCACCAGTTCAGTTACCACCTGGGTCAGTGACGCTGTGCCCTCTACAGCTAAGATTGTGAACAACAGCTCCACCTGTAGCTGGGCTGTTGTGAGTGGCCGACAATGGCATAGGCTGCAGCCCCTGCTGCAGTGCGCTGCCGTAAGCTACTGTGAGTGGCTGGCAGCTGGCAAGAGCTGCTGTGAGCCACTGTGAGCGGCCGTCCAATGGTCAGTGACCAACTGCCTCAGCCAGGAAGAGCACAATGATCATAATACCAACATGGGCCAGTGAAGCGACGTCCTCCACAACTAGGCTGAAGAACAAAAGGACAGCAACTTGTCTGTTCCCCTTTCCCGATTCCCCAATAAAATCTTTTAAAATAATAATAAAAAAACAAAAATTAATTAATTAAAAAACTAAACTGAGAACAGAATTTAGAAACAGATTTATGAATATAGGGGAATTTCGTGTAACAGCTAAAACAACCCTACTGTAGAAACCTACTTCCTTCTTTCCTCACATGATGATTCTAAGTCCTTTCCTCTTTTTTACTCTACACTCTTTCCCAGGCTATTTCTCCTCTTCCACTCTTTATTTCAACAAATACATACTCAACAGCGATTATGCACCATCCACCATGCTAAGTACTGGGTATTGTAAAAAAAAAAAAATAGCAGACTGGAGTTGATATTGTCAAGAGGGCAATTTAAAATGGAGTCAGGAGACCTCCAGGAAGCTGAGCTAACACAGTCCCTCCATGTGAAAACTGAACTTTTGAACTAGGCTAAAGCACAAATGGCTACATCCTGATACAGTTCCTGGAATTGGCACTGTATCACTGAACTCTCTATTAATAAATAAATCTTTCACCAGCAAAAGACATAAGCAATTAATCATGTATAATACAGTGTAAGTCTGCTTGCCAGCACCAATCACAGCTCTTTCAAAGCAACTTATATAATCCCTCAGAAAGCCCCCCTTTTCTGTCTTTCTAAACTCTGTCCCTTTCTTTTCCCTCTCTGAGCACATTTGGGTTTCTATCCAAATCTGTGTCTTTAAAATTGCAATTCCTAAAAGACCCTGAAATAAATCTTTCGTTTGCCTTGGAGTACTTGGTCAAAATTGATAGACAGTATACACTAGTGAACAAGACAGATCTGGTACCTTCACTTGAGGAACTTCAGAGTTTAGTGGGAAAGGCAATATGCCTTTTGGCAATGGTGCCAGGATGATTCAATGGGGATAGAATAGTCTTTTCAATAAATAATGCTGGGACAACTGGATAGTTACATGCAAAAGAATGAAGTTGGACCCCTCCCTTACACCATACACAAAAATTAAATCAAAATAAATCATAGACCAATATGAGTATGTATGAGTTAAAACTATAAAATTCTTAAAAGAAAATATAGGAGGAAATCTTCATGATCTTGGCTTAGGAATGATACCTTTCTTAGGTATGATAACAAAAGCACAAGCAACAAAAAGAAAAACAGATAATAAAGTGTTGGCAAGGATGTAGGGAAACTGCAACCCTCATACATTGCTGGTGAGAATGTAAAATTGTACAGTAGCTGTGGAAAATAGTTTGGCAGCTCCTCAAAAGGTTAAACATAGACTTACCATATGACCCAGCAATTCTACTCCTATGTGGAATGAAATGAAAACACATATACACACAAAAATTTGTACATGAATGTTCACAACAGTATTATTTATAATAGTCAAAAAATGGGAACAATCCAAATGTTGAGGTGGAGAAAGGGGGAATGAGAAGTGACTGCTAATTGGGTACAGGGCCTTTTGGGGAGGGGTAATGAAAATGTCCTAAAATTTAGTGCTATTTTGTAAAGGCATGTGATTTATAAGGTAAAAAGAAAAAGATTATCCAAGACTTTGAACATTTGTAATTTGAAAAACAATGTGCTTTTCACTGAGTTGGTTAGGCATTTTACCATAGAACATTTACTATCCTTCTAGTAATTTCTAATGTGAAATTGGGAAAACTGAGGTACAGAAAGGTACACCTTACTAGCTTCCACAACTCAGAGGTTAGATCATATCTTACCTTTAACCTTTAAATTCCACTTATATGTTAAGGTGGGGAAGTGAGTTACTTCTGAACCATTTAGATCTTGGTTAAACGTATAAACAAGAAAAATTTTCTTAAGGGGCCGGCTGAGTGGCTCAGTTGGTTAAGAGCACGAGCTCTGAGCAACAGGGTTGCTGGTTCGATTCCCACATGGGCCAGTAAGCTGCACCCGAGCTGAGCAGCCACGAGCTGCCAACGGGCAGACAGATGGCTCAGTGTGCAACAAGGCTGCCGGTTTGACTACAGCATGGGATGGTGGACTACTCACCCCCTACGCCTCCCCACCCTCGCCCTGCCCCCACAACTAGATTGAAAGTGGCGAGTGGACTTGGAGCAGAGCTGCGCCCTCCACAACTAAGATTGAAGGACAACAACTTGACTTGGAGCTAATGGGTCCTGGAAAAGCACAATGTTCCCCTTCCCCAATTCCCCAACACTGTTTCCCTCCCCAATTCCCTAATACAAATCTTTTAAAAAAAATAAATTTTTTTCTTAAGTATAGCTACTTCAAGACAATAAAATCTCCCAATTACTGCTTTTAAACATTCCTGTTATGATTACTGAGCAATTTTTGCTTTCATAAATAGCTATTTATGACTCAGGAGAAAAATTTATTCTCTTGGGTTAGTTCTATTCATAGTTAGTCCCGTTAGAAAGAGTTGGTATATGTAATTTTCAGGGGTCATTTCAAGTTCTATAAAAATAAATATTTTCTATCCAATTGGCTTGCTTAGTTGCCTCACCTGTAGTATGTTTTCTTGCTAGTACATGGCAAACAGCTCAAACACTGTTTGTAGATCTTGTTCTCATCTGTGTCTAGTTCCAATCCACATTTAGCACAGCCAATATATATCATGTTGGGAAGAGAAGAGAAAATGCTCTTCAGAGAACTGCGAGCATTGAGAACTACGTTCTGAGCGGTTGTAGTAGGAAACACTAGCTCTAAAATCCGGGCTTTGATTAGAATCACTCCTACAAAAGACAAACAAAAAGAAATGTTATAAATTAGAGGACCAAAGTTATAACTTCAATTTATAAACACAGTTAATTACGTAGTTGATGTACAGCTACTCTTATTAAAGGGTACACCCAAGGTGTTGGTCTTCTCTTCACTGTTTTCCTAGATAATCTCACTCACTTATGGCTTCCTATTAACACTGGAATGTAAGGGGTGACCTGCCTGCAATTTAGAGTGAAGACTTATTTGGCTAATTCGGCTGAACAAGTGGATGCTGTCTTTCTCCCTGTCCCCTGGAATCATGTAAAATAAGTTTAATCCCTTTTAGGAGAAATCCATTCAAACACTTGAAACTAGCTAACATACCCTCTCTCCCTGCCCTCTCTTCTGTCTTTTTAATTGATTATTGTCAAAAGCCAAATAGGAGGTAAGTTATTCTTCTATTCTCTATTTTGCCCACAAATAATATACCACTAGTTTATCGTCTTTTTAAACTTTCTTTTTCGATTTCCTGCCCATTATCATCCATACTCTAGGTGTTGGTTATATAGCCGCATGAGCAATGAGCATCCTCATTTATTAAATGTGTGACCACCAGGAACCTCAGGCATGCTCACTGGCTCATGCGTTCACCTGTTAAACAAATACTGAGTATCTATTACCCACCAGACATTCTTTTTTCCTAATTTATCTTTGCCTCATTGTATGCTGAGGTCTATGTCTAGTGAGGCCTATGATCTAGTTTATCTGAGCATTCTTCTCCTTTCCTCTCCATGTTCAATTTAAAGCCTTTAAGTTTGTTCTTCATCTTTTTAGCATGTTATATACACTCCAGGTCAAGAGCTCATCATTCTGGTGTCCTATTCTCTTTTCTGGTCATCTCTTTGAGAATCCCATTAACGGTGACTTTCCTATTCCTAAGTCCTTCCATTCGCTTTTGTCTTTTAGTGCCTAAAGATTGTTTCGGGCTGGACGAGTGACTCAGTTGGTTAAGAGTTAGCTTAAGAGTGTGAGCTCTGAGCAACAGAGTTGCTGGTTCGATTCCCACATGGGCCAGTGACACTGCGTCCGAACTGAGCTGCCACTGAGCTGTCAACAGGTGGCAGGATGGTACAGCTGGTGAGAGCATGTGCTCCTAACAACAAGACTGCCTGTTCCGATGGAGGGCTACACCTGCCCGCAACTAAGACTGAACTCGGCATCTCGAGCTGAGCTGCCACCCAGATGGCTCAGTGGATAGAGCGTGCGCTCTTAACAACAAGGGTGCCAGTTTGACTCCCGCATAGGATGGTGGCTACGCCCACCCACAACTAAGACTGAACACAGCACCTTGAGCTTAGAGGTCACGAGCTGCTGAAGGACAGCCAGATGGCAACTGGCGCCCTCCACAACAAAGATTGAAGAACAACAACTTGGCTGGTCCCCTCCCCCAATTCCCCAATTAAAAAAAAAAAAAGATTGTTTCATCATCTCTTCCAATCATGTCATACATCCTATATGAATAACAAGAGTATGTGTAGTGGGCAGCATACCCAATAAACTATAGCAGGCTCTATATCACACCTTTCCACAGACATGTTGAATCACTAAGAAATTATGTAATGAAAGAATTTAATTTTAGAATAATGTTAACATAACTCCTAACATTTTACAAATTTACACACACCTATTTAAAGGAAAAGTTCCTTATGAATGTGGACTCTGCTTTCAAGAGCCTTGCTGCCAGCTAGGCACTGATATTCTGTTGATGGCAGGACGAGATGCTCAGTGAGCATCTTTATTTATTTTCAAGGAGTCAGGCACAGCCTCCTCCCTCTCTGGCTTTTCTTACACTTTGTAAAGAGAGCAAACCCTCTTAGGAAATGCTCCCATGTTGATCCCCCTTTCTCCCTCCTGTTATTTAACCATGGAATAGATTAGGACAAAATTGCTTGTACTTCCATGTGCTCTCTCCATTTCTGTCTTAAAACACATAAACAATGATAGAAACTATGAATTCAGCCCTCATAGTTGAACACAATGAGAATGAAAATGGCTAAAAGGGCCTCTCTAGACACAACCTACCAGGGATTGATTGCAACAGTACAAAGCTTTTGCATGGTTTCCCAATGGGGAGCAGCTCTCCAGGATTTACAAGAATACTCCCAATTCCCAGCCTCGTCAGTTTGGGTGATGAGGCTATCTATATCCTTGGTACTATTAATCATCAGAGCTGTGACCACCTATTTTGTTGTCATTCATGATGTTGTTCATTTTTATTTTAAAATCTAATTCTAAGTCTTCAATCCCAGCAGGTAAGTAGCTGTTCTGTGTAAGCAGTAGATAAGAGGGTTGACTTCTCCATAATACCAAATTAAATGTAGCCCCTCTACTGCCTGTGGCTTTCCTTCTTTCAGTGACCAGCTCCATAAACCTGTGGGGATTTTGAGGGGGAAAGGGAGGACGCACAAATATAAACTGTTTTAGGAACTTATGTGACACTACAACATTACCCAAGATTTCACCAGTTAGTGTAAATCTAGAGTCTTCTGTGGCCACAAATAACCTACTTCCATTTTTGAAAGTTGTATGAAAGTTTAACAGTATAAAAATTTGTAAATTTTCTATGACTTTTATCTTCCAGAAATATTAATTTTAAATTAACTATTAGTATTAATGTTTCAATGCAGAACTGGGTATATGGAGTTCTCCTCTGAGAATAAATCTCTATATTCCATTAAAAGTTGGGGTTTTCAAGAGGTGTTATTGTTTTTGTTTTCTACTTGCATTCTTCTTATCCTAGTTTTATGATGTAATAATGCTAATGCCTATAATTATATCTTGTAAAACATATACACATACATCTGTGAATTAAAACAACTTGTAAAATTTTAATTTGGCATTCAGCCAAGGTGGAGTAAGGGACTGGATTTATGCTCCAACCTTTCTATATTATAATAAAATACAAATATTTGGTCTTTGTCTCTAGCTCTGGCACACAGCTCCCGAAACCCTTGGACTCTCCAGAGTG
The DNA here is from genome assembly GCF_001890085.2 of Hipposideros armiger. Taxonomy (NCBI): domain Eukaryota; kingdom Metazoa; phylum Chordata; class Mammalia; order Chiroptera; family Hipposideridae; genus Hipposideros; species Hipposideros armiger. The sequence continues at coordinate 696,610 of NW_017731669.1, read as the reverse complement.
ATAAGAGTGTCTTTTGTATGCTAATGAAATAGCTAGGTAGCTTGGGGGTTGGGAGGGTGTTGCTGGTCCCCAGAAAGACCAAGGCATGATTTGAGAGTTGGAACTTTCAGCCTCATCCCACAACCTCTGAAAGTTTGAGTTAATCACCAATGGCCATTGATTTAATCAATCATATCTACATAATGAATCCTCTATCAAAACCTTAAACAACAAGGTTCAGGGAGCTGCTGGGTTGGTAAACACATGGAGGTGCTGGGAGAGAGGTGCACCTGAGAGAGCATGGAGTCCAGGCCCTTCCCCATACCTTCCCCTGTGCATCTCTTCCATTTGGCTGTTTCCTGAGTTGCATCCTTTATAATAAATTGGTAAATGTAAATAAAAAGGGTTCTACGAACAGTCCTAGCAAATTACTGAACCTGAAAGGGGGGGTGCGCTGTGGAGCTCCCAGCTGTGTAACCACAGCAGACAGAAGTGGGCATCCTGGGCACCTCATACTTCCGACTGGCACCTGAAGTGCGGACAGTGTTACAGGCAGAACTCGTAAACCTGTGGAGTCTGACACTAACTCTAGGCACGTAGTGTCAGATCTGAACTGAGTTGTACGACACTCAGTTGGTAACCCAAGAGTTGGAGAACTGGTTGTTGGGATGAAAAAAGAAAACCCATATATTTGGTGTCAGAAGTGGTGTGTAAAAAAACAGTTCAGACACTTGAAACAACTGAAAAACCTAACAAAATGTATGAAACGAGAATTCTCAAGACCTTGGATCACAGGCAACAAAGGACAGTGATCCTTACGAGATGAGAAACAAAGGGAAGTGAGCTGGGGGATGACCCCAGCTTACAAAGAGTTTCCTGGCTCTGGTGCAGGAAAGGGGTCCCCTGGCAGAGCCTGGCTGGTTTCCTCACAGTTGAGAGAGGACAGAGCTTTGAGTCTGGAAGGCTAAAATAGCTAGAGTTCTCAGAGCAGGCTACTAGACAGATGACAGCTGCAAAAACAGAAAGCTCTGGAGAGCTGCAGAGGGCTCCCCTGGAGAACTCAACTGAGTACATGTGACCAGATGCCAAAGAAAGAACCATCTGAAAAGATTTCTGGGAAAAATCCCTGAAGCTTGCACAAAGCTGGGAAAAATGTAGTATTTTCCCTTCTCACCAGCTAGAATGAAAAGCTCATGATCCATAGGGCATGGGATAGAGAACACATAAGCTGTGCTTAGAGGTAAATTTATGGCATTTAATGCCTACACTGGAAAAAAAGGAAAGTCTCATATCAATGACCTCAATTTCACCTTAATAAATGAGAAAAGTGAAACCAAAAAAAAGCAGAAGAAAGGAAATAATAAAGATCAGACCAGAAATCAAATAGAAAACAGAAAAATAGGGGAGGAAAAAAATCAATGAAACCAAAAAGAAGTTATTTGAGGAGATCAATAAAATTGACAAACCTCTAGCCAAATTGATCAGGGGAAAAAAGCAAGGAGACACAAATTAGCAATATCAGGTAATAACAATATCACTACAGATAAAACAGTATAGCAGTTTCTTAAAAATGTTAAACATACACTTCCCACATAATCCAGCTATTTACTCAACTCCTAGGTATTTACGAATGAGAAAAAAAAAAAAGACTATGTCCATATAATGCCTTATACATGAAAGTTTATAGAAGCTTTATTTATAACAGCCAAGAGCTGGAAACAACTCAGTTGTCCATCAACAGATGAATAAACAAGTCATGCTCTATACATACAACAGAATAAAAAGGAATGAATTACTGATATGCAAAACAGCACAGATACATCTGAAAAGAATTTGCTAAGTTAAAGATGCCAAACAAAACAGTGTACGTGCTGTATAATTCCATGTATATCAAATCATAGAAAATTCAAACTAATCTCTAGTGTTAGAAAGCAGATTGAATAGAATGATGTGCTGCTGGTAACTATACACAAAAAAGTTTTAAGTGATCCCTAATAATTACAAATTAACCTCAAAGGATTGTAGGCAAAAAGCTAAGAAGATGCCACTATCTGGTTCAGTTATTTACAAAGATCTATATTTCACTCTTATATCGAATTACATATTTTTCCCACAAATGATAGGTTCCTTGCTTATATTAAAACAAGCAATACTTTAAGCATATAAAGATCTTACCTGAATACTTATTCTCTAGATGTGTTGCTAAATCTGACATCTTCACAAAAGAGGGCATGCTGCTTTGAAATGCTGCTTTAAATGTAATTGCCCTTATATCATCATCAAACAGGCACTCACAGGATGACCAAGGCGTTGTATGCAATTCTAGGTTTTCTAGGATGCAATTGCGCTGAACGAAAAGATACTTAAATTCCCAAATGTAATCTTAAACAAACAAATAAAAATAAAAGGTTACCAAAAAGGAAACAATCTAGGCTCACAATCAGACTAAATAGACTAAATCAGTTAAATATAACTTTTATCACACTAAGGAATTGGGATGTAAAGAGACAAATTATGAATATTGTATTAAGGCAATAGGATAAGGATGCTAGAAATAATTTTAATAAAAATTTTTTCTAAAGATTTTTTGGTCTCCTAAACAGTCATCATTTATTATAACCTACTGCTTCTCAGAGTAGCAAATTCTCATTTTGGTATTTACAGACTTTTTAAAATAATAGAAATGGACACATCTGCCATAATCGATGTCTCTCATTGATTTTCAACATTTTAGTTTTCTTATTTAGCTAATTTTCCCAGAACAAAAGATGCATTTAGATACCATTGCACCTATTTTTAATTCCCTCAGTAATAATTCTAATTCTTAAGACCACTAGCACAGTACTTCTTCCAAATATTCAAGATTAATAAATACAGATATTAATATTTATATATTCTATATTAATAAGGTCATATTCTATATTAATAAATTCTATATTAATAAATGTAACTTTATTAATAAGTTCGTTTATCAATAATGTTCATATCAATAAATACATATTATATTAATAAACTCTATATTAATACATTTATGTTCTATATTAATAAATTCAACTTTAAAACTATAATAAAGCAAAAACAGGTCTCTTAGCACCAAGTTTTCTAATAATCACAGCTGTCCTTTTAGTTTTCCATTTACTTCAGGTCATAATCTAATTCACATACCCCACCTGCTTCCTTAGTTTCTTTCATTTTACAGTTTTTTATGTGGAGAATCTTAGAACAAGTCAGTAAATCCATATAAATAGAGGCATCATTAAAAAAACTAAAGTGTATATATTCCAAGTTGTTACTTAAAACTAATCACTATTTTAAAAATAGCTTTCTTGTCTTATTACAAAATACATGCTTAGAAATCGCAGACAAGCTAAGTAAATAAATGAATAGTAGCCATAATTTCAGCACCCCTAAAATAAAGTTAACATTTGTTTTCAATTTGTTTCATTTTTACTTAATATGTCAAATACATCTTTACATCTCATTAAATTCTACATTATTTTATAATATGTATAATATGCCATTGCACAGCTCGACCAAAATCTTAAAAATTATTACAGCAATCCTCTTATTTTGGAGCATGTTGGTTGGTTTTTAGTTTTTCACTACTATAAACAGTACTGTGATAATTATATTTTTAGCTATAATACATCTTTATGCGTAGCCATGATGAATTCCCATCAGTGTAATTATTAGGCCAAAGGTATTATAAATTCTAAGCTTTTCATAGCATCATCCTCAAGAAATATTTTGCCAGTTTACATTTCCAATAATTTATGAGAGTGACTGTCTCCCCATATCCTCTCTATAATTTCTTAGGAGAAAAATTATCTATCATTATTTTATTTGTATGTCTTCAATTACTAGTAGGAGTACTTTTTCTTATATTTTTTTAGCCATTTTTGTTTCCTATTTGGGACTTTCTTGTTCATATTTATTGCACTCAGGCTTACAGATACTTGTCTTTTGCTCATTCCAATATTTTCTGACAATATGCATTTTTTTCTGTTTTTTTTCACTTGTCTTTTAAGTCTGTACATGGTGATTTTTATAGATAGTATAGCTTCTGTTGCTGTATTTTATTTAACCTACTAACTTTGGATTCCAAATAAGTTTGCTTATTTTTTTTTTACTACTTATTGTTTCTTTTTTTAAAAAATGTATTTGAATCTCTAATGCATCTGGAATTTATTTTGGCACAAATAGGAAATATTAATTTAATTCTATTTTTTCTCAAGATATTCCAAACATTACTACTCTTTTTTTTCAAAAGGAAAAAAGTTTGCTTTTATTTTTTAATTATAAGATAAAATATGTTTATTGTAAACTATTTTAGACAGTAAAAAAGAAGGGAAACAATAGGTGAAGTAAGATTGGTCATGTTTTAATAAGCTGGATAATGGTACTTCAGTTCATTATATTATTATCTCTATATACTGGGGGTGCCAAAAAAATGTATGACTTATATTCATTGTTTGTTATCAGTCTATATTGAGTATTACAATTTTAATACAGTTTTTTTCCTTTCTTAAAAT